>NC_081861.1:60410172-60725172 GCF_963259705.1 Myotis daubentonii
TGGGAAATGAGCTATTTTTGCATATAATAAAAAACTCATGCACATGGATAGTCATAGAACTTCCAGAGGACAAGTACCTAATTCATCTTTTTAAAAATATATATTACCATAAAGTATTCTGAAATATTCTCTACAAAATGGCTTTTACAATATTGGCAAAGGGGAAAAATGGCAACTGATGTGATTACAGTTCTAATAATCATGAGATTGAAATACAATTTAGTTATGGGTATTTTAGCCCTTTAAAATAAAAATGCATAGCTATAGGGCATAATGAAGTTACTTTATTCCCATTATAGAGACTGAATCACCACTATATTTGCTATAAGAACTAATTGCTACAAAAATAGAATTTAAAGGGATTTACCTGTCTTAACAAAGAGAAAAGTAAAAACATGATGAGCACTAAAGTGAATTGGGCAAGAAGCATATTTTAAAATCAACAAGGTTTATCTTTTCTCATCTATACTAATAAAAGCCTAGGTGGTCCCTGTGCGACATCATCACAAGATGATGGCTGCCACAAGATGGCCGCCACAAGATGGCCGTGAGCCTAGCAGAAGCGGGGCCTGGTGGCCATTCCGTGCAGTGAGGCCTGGGGGGTCCCACAGCTCCATGCATCGCAGAGGACGCCAGTCCTGGTGGAGAAGGCAGGTCATGGCAGGGGAGGGCAGTTGTGGGCAATCAGGCCAGCAGGGGAGGGCAGTAGGGGATGATCGGGCTGGCAGGGGAGGGCAATTGTGGGTGATCTGGCTGGCAAGCAGGCGAGCAGTTAGGAGCCAGTGGTCCCATATTGTGAGATGGATGTCCCTGAGGATGGGGCCTAAACAGGCAGTTGTACATCTCCTAAGGGGTCCCAGATTGGAGAGGGTGCAGGCCGGGCTGAGGGACACCCCCTCTGTGCACAAATTTCATGCACCAGGCCACTAGTATACGTATAATAAGAAGATGGTAGTCATAGTTGGAGCTTCCTCTTATACACAAAAGGGTCCAATTCCCAGTCAGGCCACATAACGACATTTCGGGTGCAATCCCTGGTCTGGGCACCTAAGAGAGGCAACCAATCAGCATTTCTCTCTCTCTCTCAACCTCTCTCTCTCTCTCTCATCTCTCTCCCTCTCTCCCCCCAAAAATCAATAAAAACATATCTTCCATATCCTCACATGAAGATTTAAAAAACAAAAAAAACTGGTGAAAACAAATACAAGAGCCATACTATCATCTTGCATTTACAAATTTTTGTAGATAGTGAATGTGTGTGTGTGTGTGTGTGTGTGTGTGTGTGTGTGTGTGTGTGTGTGTGTATCCATGAGAGGAGAGGGCAAAAGAGGGAGTAAAGAAGAACCTTTGAGAGAACTAGTATGGAGCAAGAAATGGGGAATAGATAGAAAGGTTAAATAATAAGGATCCACTCAAGCTAATTTTTTTTAAAAAAATCATCTAAATAACTGTATCAGTAAGTAGGTCAAGCCAGGGATTTGTGTTTTAGTCACTGTAACATATAGTGAAAATTTTTCATACCTCTCTTGTTTCTTACTGCATCTAATGCTACTAAGTAAAATATTTTAATGGCTACCTTAGTCATTGTTATTCTATTGTTTTCAAAAATCAATTGACAAAGTACCATCCCAAGAGTTCAAATGTGCAATAATGTGGAAGCCAGGAGTTTGGAACCTATAAAGAAACGTAGATAGATTAAAACTGAATTTTGAAGACAACAGAGTTAAGTGGAAATGCAAAATTGATTCTAACATTGACCCAATATCATCGAATGTATTGGGTGCAAGCATCACTCTCTGCATGTCAGGTATATTATGAATTCTACCTAATGCTGACTCGTGTGGGGGTCTCATCTGCATCAGAATTTAGAAATATGTCCAATCTCTCTCTCTTTCTCTCTCTCTCTCTCTCTCTCTCTCTCTCTCTCTCTCTCTCTCTCTCTCAGTTTTCTTCAACTCAGCAATGTGACAGAAGACATGACTTGAGAATACATGACAGCAGGGTGTTAATGTGGTGAGAATGCAAGTAGAACAAATAGAGAAAAGTGCTACAAATAATTTTAACCTCACCTCTTTATGTATCTGAGTTATACCTTCTTTTTCTCCAACTTTTCCCACATTCCAACCATCTCAATGGGATGTGTTCCCTTATCCTTGTGATATAAAGACCAGCAGCAGAAAGTAAATTTAGATTAGAAAAGAAAAAGGTCAATGCAGTGAAAATTTGGAAAAACATTTTTTTTTAAAATCTTGACATAATCAAAAACTTCAGTTCACAAACATTTGTTGTGTGCCAATTATATTTCAGGACATTTTTTGAGCACTGAAAGTGTTAATGTGAACACACATAGGCTTTGGTATAAAGAAGCTTATAATTTAGAGAGGACAGAAAGACAAAATAGTCCATTTCATTTTAATGTGGTAACTGAAAAAAATGAACTTTAAGCTCCATTTAGGCAGGAGTCATGCCTAATTTTGTTTACTCTTATATTTCGGTCATCTTAGCACATTGTCTTACACATGGTAAATTCTCAATGAGTATTGAACAAATGAACAGTATATGATGGGTATCATGGGATCAGAGAAGAGGGCAGATTACAGCTTGGGATTTAGGGAGAGTTTATTTTTTTTAAAAAAAAAAAGCTATATTGTTAAAAGTATTACATATGTCCCCCTTTTTTTCCCATTGAGCCCTTCTAGCCCCCCTGTTCCCTGCCCCAGGCCTTCACCACTCTATTGTCTGTGTCCATGGGTTATGCATACAAATGATTTGATTCATCTCTCAGGGAGAGTTTCTTAAAAGAGATTAGAGCTGAACTGAATCATAAACATTAACACTTTATACAGGTGTGTGCTTTTTAAAGTGGGAAGGCCCCAGGAAGAAAGAACAACATAAGAATAGACAAGGAGGCATGACAAAGAATGTTGGATATAAAAAACTGTAAGAATTTTGGTACTAACAGGGTACAATATATTTATATGGTCTACTATTTTTGAGAGCTTTGGGACTTTGAATGGGAAAAAAAAGGATGACATATCTATGTAATCTACATATAATGATTGCGGTAAAGTACAGCCTTCTATACTTTAACATGTATATTTGAGCAAAATTGATACAAAATCAGTTCAAAATTATATTCAAACATATGTATTTATATAAAGTGCACAGTTACCAGTCAATGAGAATAGTGCTTTGAACAGAGGACTTATTCTGGAACCAAGGGTGAATTTACTTTTAGCACTACTTCTGCTTTCCATCACTGATGGTCTGAATAGTGATTTCAGAAGTTATATAAGGGAAAATATGCCTTCATAGAGCTGGATGGACCCAAACATAGCCTCAAGATTGGTCACATAGCCAGAAATTTTATAATTATTTGTGCAGTTATAGCCTCCTCTCCAAAATTTGAAGGATATTATGTCCATGTAATTAGTATAGTTTGCTTTCAGCTCAATCAGTTCCTCTTTAAAATGAGCTTCACTAATGGGTCAGATGTGTGATAATTCAAATACTTCCTGACATATGAATTCTGAAGACAGCTGAGGTATTTTTTTTAGCACAAATCATTTATTTTTTAAATACCCAGATAATACAAGACTCTTTTAGAAAACAAGAATACACAGATAAACAGAAAAAAGTTAAAATCCCACTATTCAGAGTTAACCATTGCTAACATATTAATGCACATACATACATACCTCATTGTTCTGAGAGCTTAATGCTTAAACGAATGGCTATGCAAGTTTTTTACTAACAAAAAATTGAAATATAGTGTTCTGTAACTGTCTTTTAAGCTTAACAATATGTAATGGATATCTTTTATATTCAATAGCTACAGGGATATGTATTAATTTTTTATAGCTTCATAGTATTTCATTTATAATGAATTAATGAGCTTTCTTTTCATGATCATTCAGGTTCTTTTCATTTTTCAGCAATATAAATATTACTGCTATGAGTACATTTATTCAAATATTTTTGCATTTCTTTTCTAGTATTACAGTATGATAAAATCCTCAAAGTAATGTCTATCAGTAATAGTGAAGGGTATGTGATTTTTTTAAATTTAAATTCTTTATTGTTTAAAGAATTACATAAGTCTCCTTTTCCCCTGATTGACCACTCTCCGGCTTCCCCTAACCCCCTGCATATGTTCTCACCACCCCCACCATCTGTGTCCATTGGTTATGCTCATATGCATGCATACAAGTCCTTTGGTTGATCTCCTACCCCCTCTCCCCCCGACTTCCCTCATAGGTTGGACAGTCTGCCCCATGCTTCTATTACTCTGGTTCTACTTTTGTTCATCAGTTTTTGTTGTTCATTATATTCCACAAATGAGTGAGTTCATGTGACATTTATCTTTCTCTGACTGGCTTATTTTGCTTAGCACAATGCTCTCCAGTTCCATCTGCTGTTGCAAAAGGTAAGAATTCTTTCTTTTTTACAGCTGCATAGTATTTCATTGTGTAAATGTACTACTATTTCCTAATCCACTCATCCGCTGATGGTCACTTAGGCTGTTTCCAAATCTTAGCTATTGTAAATTGTGCTGCTATGAACACAGGGGTGCATATATGCTTTCTGATTTGTGTTTTTGTTTTCTTGGGATATATTCCTAGAAGTGGGATTACTGGGTAAAATGGGAGTACCGTTTTTAATTTTTGAGGAAATGCCATACTGTTCTCCACAGTGGCTCCACCAGCAGTGCACAAGGGCTCCTTTTTCTCCGCATCCTTGCCAGCACTTGTCGTTTGTTGATGTGTTGATGATAGCCATTCTGACAGATGGGAGATGGTACCTCATTGTTTTGATTTGCATCTCATGGATGATTAGTGACTTTGAGCAAGTTTTCATGTGTCTCTTTGCTTTCTGTATGTCTTCTTACAAAAAGTGTTTGTTTAGGTCCTTTGCCCATCTTTGATTGGATTGTTTATCTTCCTTTTGTTAAGTTTTATGAGTTCTCTATTAATTTTGGAGATTAAACCCTTATCAGAGACAATATTGGCAAATATGTTCTCTCATGCAGTGGGCTTTCTTGTTGTTTTGTTGATGGTTTCTTTCCCTGTGCAGTAGATTTTTATTTTGATGTAGTCTCATTTGTTTATTTTTTCCTTAATTTTCATTGACCTAAGAGCTGTATAGGTAAAGATATTGCTATGATAAATGTCTGCTATTTTGCTGCCTATGGCTACTGCTAGGAATTTTATGGTTTCCCATATTATGTTTAAGGCTTTTATCCATTTTGAGTTTATTTTTATGTATGGTGCAAATTGGTGGTATAGTTTCACTTTTTTTGCATGTATCTGTCAATTTTCCCAACACCATTTATTGAAGAGACTGTCTTGACTCCATTGTATGCTCTTGCCTCCTTTGTAAAATATTAATTGAGCATAATGCCATTGGTCAATCTCTGGGTTCTCTGTTTTGTTCCATTGGTCTATATGTTTGTTCTTCTGCCAGTACCGGGCAGTTTTGAGAACAGTGGCTTTGTAGTATAGCTTGATATCTGGTATTGTGATCCCTCCAACTTTGTTCTTCTTTCTCAATATTACTGCAACTAATCGGGGTCTTTTTTATTCCAGATGAATTTTTGGTGACTTTGTTCTAGGTCTTTGAAATATGCCTTTGGTATTTTAATGGGAATTGTATTGAATCCATAGGTTGCTTTTGGTAGTATGGACATTTTAATTATGTTGATTCTACCAATCCATGAACAAAGTATATTCTTCCATTTGTTTATGTCTTCCTCTATATTTTTTTTCAGTGTCTTATAATTTTCTGAGTACAGGTCCTTTACTCCTTGGTTAAATTTATTCCCGGGTTTCTTAATTTTTTTGTTGTTGCAATGGTAAATGGAATTCTTTTTTTTAGTTTCTCTTTCTGTGAGTTCATTATTGGTGTATAAAAATGCCATAGATTTCTGGGTGTTAATTTTGTACCCTGCTACATTGTTGAATTCATTTATTAGTACCACTAGATTTTGATGGAGTCTTTAGGGATTTCTATGTACAATATTATGTCATCTGCAAATAATGACAATTTTACTTCTTCTTTTCCAATTTGGATGCCTTTTCTTTCTTCTTGTTGTCTCATGGATATGGCTAGCACTTCCAGTACTGTCAAACAAGAGTGGGCTTGCCTGTGTTGTTCCTGTTCTTAGGGGAAATGGTTTTAGATTTTTCCAATTGAATATGTTGTTGGCTGTAGGTTTGTCATATAAGGCTTTTATTATGTTGAGGTATGATCCCTCTATTCCCACTTTGCTGAGAGTTTTATTAGGAAAAGGTGTTGAATTTTGCCAAATGCCTTTTCTGCATCAATTGATATGATTATGTGATTTTTGTCTCTCAATTGGGTTATGTTATGTATCACATTTATTGATTTGTGGATATTGTACCAGCCTTGAATCCCTGAAATAAATCCCACTTGGTCATGGTGTATGATCCTTCTAATGCAGTGGTTCTCAACCTTCTGGCCCTTTAAATACAGTTCCTCATGTTGTGACCCAACCATAAAATTATTTTTGTTGCTACTTCATAACTGTAGTGTTACTACTGTTATGAATCGTAATGTAAATATCTGATATGCAGGATGGTCTTAGGTGACCCCTGTGAAAGGGTCATTCGACCGCCAAAGGGGTCGTGACCTACAGGTTGAGAACTGCTGTCTAATGTAATGTTGGATCCAATTTGCTAGAATTTTGTTGTGGATTTTAGCATCTATGTTCATCAGGGATATTGGTCTGTAATTCTCTTTTTTGTGTGTGGTGTCTTTATCTGGTTTTGGGATTAGGGGAATGCTGGCTTCATAGAAAGAGCCTGGAAGTGTTCTTTCCTCTTTCATTTTATGTAATAGTCTGAGAAGGATGGGTTTTAGGTCTTCTTTGAATGTTTGGTAAAACCCTCCTGTACAACTGTCTGGCCCTGGACTTTTGTTTGCTGGAAGCTTTTTGATGACTGCTTCAACTTTCCTCCTTAGTTACCAGCCTATTGAGATTTTTTAAAATTCTTCTTGATTGAGTTTTGGAAGGTCATATTTTTCTAGGAATACTTCCATTTCCTCTAGGTAGTTTAGTTTATTGGAGCAGAGTTGCTCATAGTATTTATTTTTACAACTGTTTGTATTTCTGTGTGGTCTGTTGTTATTTCAACTCTTTTTCATTTCTGAATTTGTTTATTTGGGTCCTCTCTCTTTGCTTCTTGGTGAGCCTGGGTAGAGGTTCATCTTGTTTATTCTTTCAAAGAATCAGCTCTTGGTTTCATTGATCTTTAGTGTTATTTTTTGGATTCTATGTCGTTTATTGCTGCTCTGATCTTTATTATCTCCTTCCTTCTGCTCACCATGGGCTTTTCTTGTTGCTCTCTTTCTAATTTTTTAAGTTATAGAGTTAATCTATTACCCGTTTTTCTTGTTTGTTTTTTTTTTAGGTAGGCCTGTAATGCTATGAACTTCCCTCTCAGGACTGCTTTCACTGTGTCCCATAGGTTTTTGATTGTTGTGTTTTCATTGTCATTCATTCCAGGATGTTTTTAATTTCTTCCTTGATCTCTTTGGTAACCCAATCATTGTTTAATACCACACTGTTCTGCCTCTAAGTATTTGATTTTTTTCATTGTTATTATTATAGTTAATTTCTAATATTATGCCATTGTGGTCTGAGAAGATGCTTGATATGATTTCAGTCTTCTTGAATTTGGAGAGACTTTGCATTTGACCCAATATGTGGCCTATCTTTGAAAAAGGCCCATGTACATTTGAGAAGAATGTATAATCTGCTACTTTTGGTTGAAATGTTCTAAAGATGTCAATTAATTCCATCTGACCTAGTGAGACATTTAGGATTGTTATTTCTTTGCTGATATTTTAGTCTAGAGGATTTATCCAGTGATGTTCTTGGGGTATTAAAGTCCCCTACTATGAGCGGTCTCGGTACCCGAGGCTAAAGAGTCTTCTTGTTGATGGGAGGGAGCATCCTCTGGAACTCACAGGAGACCTCAGCTGGGGAGGCTGGAGTCTCAGTTTTCATGGGTCGGCATCCGAGGCAGCAGATCCCTGGCCAGAGTGGCTGTAGTGTCCCGGATGGTGTCTGAGAACACTTTGGGTGGAGGTGAGGCTGGGCCCCCATTCACAGCAGCAGTCCCCTTCAAGATGGCATGGCCTCTGCAGGAGGGCTGGCGTTCCAGGAGATTACAGCAGTAGCAGAGGCTTCCTGGCTATGTGAGCCTGGTACATGAGCCCCCAAAGGTCCTGTGAGATCTAGCTGTCTCAAACACACACACACACATACACACACACACACACACACACACACACACACACATCCACCAAGGATATGAGATTTTATTTGCAAAGAAAACATGTTACCCTACCATAGTTTCATGGATGTTGGTAGAACACGTGAGACTCCTGGATTAGGTATAGAGGACAGTTTACTGTCTACAACATTACCAGTAGCCAGAGTATCAGCATGTGTGTGTGTGTGTGTGTGTGTGTGCACGCGCATGCTAAAACCCCAAGTCTCAGTTCTCACAGAGTGATTCAAAAGAGGGCCAGATTGCCCTAGCCAGCTTGGCTCAGTGGATAGAGCACCAGCTTTCAGACTGAAGGGTCCCAGGTTCGATTCAGGCCAAGGGCACATGCCTGGGTTGTGGGCTCCATCCCCAGTGGGGGGTGTGCAGCCAGACAGTGATTCTCTCTCATCATTGGTGTTTCCATATCTCTCTCCCTCTCCCTTCTTCTCTGAAATCAATAAAGAAATATATATTTTTTAAAAGAGGGCCAGGTAATGCAATGGATTGCATTTTAGGAGAGAAACCTTTAGGTTAGGGCAGTGGTCAGCAAACTCATTAGTCAACAGAGCGAAATATCAACAGTACAACAATTGAAATTTCTTTTGAGAGCCAAATTTTTTAAACTTAAACTATATAGGTAGGTACATTGTTATTAACTTAATTAGGGTACTCCTAAGGCTTAGGAAGAGCCACACTCAAGGGGCCAAAGAGCCGCATGTGGCTGGCGAGCCGCAGTTGGCTGACCACGGGTAGGGAACCTGAAGTTTTTATAACGGGCAATAATCATGCCTTTTCTTTGCTATGGAATAAAATACTACATCTTCCAATAGTTTTAGAAAACCTGCTCTTTTGCACTGTTGGCAGACATTATCTTTGCCTTATGCTACATAAACATCCTTGAAAAGATAATCCAGGATAAACGACAATCAGTGTCTCACTCTCAAGATATTTAATAATGTTAGAAACCCTAGGAGCAGATAATTGTCATCCAGTAGATTTATTGGGTCAGAATGCACTTGCCTTGTTTAAAGTTTATAGTAAACTAGAGGCCTGTTGCAAAAAAATTTGTGCACTCAAGGGGGTTCCCTCAGCCTGGCCTGTGCCCTTGCACAGTCTGGGACCCCTCAGGGAATGTCCACCTGCTAGCCTAGGCTTGCTCCCCAGAGGATTGAGCCTAAGCTGGCAGTCAGACATCCCTCTGGAAGCCCAGGAGCACTTGGGAGATGTCCACTTGCCAGCAAGGAGCAGGCCTAAGCTGCAGTCCCACATCCTTAGCGCTGCTGAGGAGGTTGGAGAGGCTCCCACCACCACCGCTATACTAGCAGCTGTCAGCATGGCTTGTGGCTGAGCAGAACTCCCTCTGTGGGAGCGCACTGACCACCAAGGGGCAGCTCCTGCATTGGTCAGTGTGTGTCATACTGACCAATCATTCCCAGTTGTTCTGCTGTTAGGGTAAATTTGCATATCACTCTTTTATTATATAGGATAGAGGCCTGGTGCATGGGTGGGGGCTGGCTGGTTTGCCCTGAAGGGTGTCCCGGATCAGGGTAGGGGTCCCGCTAGGGTGCCTGGCCAACCTGGGTGAGGGGCTGAGGGACGTTTTCAGACTGGCCGCACCCCCTTCAGGGTGGGGGTCCCTCTGTAGTGCCTGGCCAGCCTGGGTAAGGGGCTGATGGCTGTTTGCAGGCTGGCCACAACCCCTTCAGGGTGGGGGTCCCTACTGGGGTTCCTGGCCAGCCTGGGTGAGGGGCTGATGGCTGTTTTCAGTCTAGCCAAACTCCCCAGCAGGGACCCTCACCCCATGAGGCTGTGGCCATCCTGGGTGAGGAGCTGATGGCTGTTTGCAGGCTGGCCACAGCCCCCAGTCACCCAAGCTCCCAGGGAGGTTGCCTAGAAGCACGTATATGGGATTTATTTAGCTTCTATAATTGAAACTGTGTTGCCTTTTGTGGAGGCTTCCTCCATTGCCGGGGAAACCAAGCCTCCTGCTTGCTCCAGCTCCATGGCTGCCAGTCACCATCTTGGTTGAGTTAATTTGCATAGAGTCACTCTGATTGGCTGGTGGGCATGGCTTGGGAATAGCAAAGGTATGGTCAATTAGCATCTTTGTCTCTTATTAGTGTAGATTCCACTCCTAATAATGATTCATGAATATTCCTATTTCTCTACACCCTCAGCTACAATTATATAATGGCACATCATAAACTTTTTCTGTTTTATATTTGTTTCAGGTAAACACATAGTGGTTAGATGATTATATAATTTTCAAAGTGATCTCCCTGATAATTCTAGTATCTACCTGGTACCATACATAGTTATTACAATATTACTTACTATATTCTCTATGCTGTACTTTACATCCCTGTGACTATTTTGTAATTTCTTACTCCCTTCACCTTATACCAATGCCCCCATCTGGCAACTCTCAGTTTGTCTACTGTCTCTATGACTCTGTTTATGTTTTGTTTGTTCCTTTATTTTTCTATAGATTCCTCATATAAGTGAAATCATATGGTATTTGTCTTTCTCTGACTGACATATTTCACTTATCATACTATACTGTAGGTCTAGCCATACTGTTGCAAATGGTAAGATTTCATTATTTTTTATAGTCAGCTGTGACCTTTAAGGGTTGTGGTCTCAACTTATTGGTTGGTGCAGGGCAGGGGTCATTATCATTAGTCATCACAGCTAACCCTTATATCAGGTGTCACCCCACCTGTCGTTGCTGCTTTTCTAGGCCTGGAGCTAAAACTGAGACCTAGACACTATCTCTAATGTGACCAAAACTCTCTCTATGCTTAAGAATTTTAATTGTAATAAAAAATTGTCTAAATATTGAAAATAAAAGCAATTGAAACAAACAAACAACAACACAAACAAACAAAAAAATGTTTCACATGATTAAAGAGGCTGACAAATTCCAAGACCTGCAATTGGTAAGTTGAAGACTCAGGAGAGCTGATGGTATAGTTTCAGTCTGATTTCAAAGTCAAGAAAAGCAAAATAAAACAAAAAACTATGCTCAACGGCAGTCAGACAGAAAGAATCCTCTCTTGGGAGGTTTAGTCTTTTTGTTCTATGCAGGACATTGGCTAATGTGATGCTCTCTATTATCTGCTTTGCTCAATCTACTTATTCAAATGTTAATCTCAACCAAAAACATCCTTACAGAATAATGTTCTACCAAATATCTGGGCACTCCATGGCCCATTTGACACATAAAATAAACCATTACAAAGGTTGTCTAGTTAAAACCTCTAGGTTTTCAATTTGGAAAGTGAGATCTAATGAGGTTAAGTAAGGTCACATTGTTAGTTCATGCAAATATCTGAAACTAGAACCTAGTCTCCCTTCTTCTAGTTCAGTGCCATTCCCACTCTATAAAATGACATCTGCCTTTACACACCCTAATGTAGATTAAACAGTAATTAACTATGCATATTACTGTTAAAAAGAAACACCAAAGTATAATTTAAACAAATGAAATCACCTGGAATAAATGGATGGATTTTGGCTAACTTCAACATTTTTATCAGTTGATTAATGTAGAATGAATAGTGATTTGAAAGTCAGGAGAAGGTTCTTGTCTTGGTTTTTTCAGTAGCTAATCAAGACACCTGGGATAATCCCTTGCCCTCAGAAGGTTTTAATTTCCTCATCTGAGATGGAGGGGCTACATTCTAGGCTCCAAAATTTATATGCAACCTTCCAATCCTGGTGCCACCCAAAGCATACCAACATGTCACTAAGCTTTTAGACATCTGTACTAATAAAAGACAAACATGCAAATTGACCATACCTTCATTACACCTTAAACCATGCCCACCAGCCAATCAGAGCAACTATATGCAAATTAACCCAACCAAGATGGCGGCCGGCAGCCATAGAGCTGGAGCAAGGAGGAGGCTTGGTTGCCCCAATGATGGAGGAAGCCAAGCTCCCCGCAGCCGGCTCTGAGCTCCACTCAAAGCAACAAAGTTTCAATTATAGGAGATAAATAAACCCCAGATACCTGCTTTCAGCGGGCTGTGGCCATGGAGCTGGAGTGAGCAGGAAGCCAAGCTTTCCTGCCGTGGCCAGCTCTGAGCTCCACTCAAAGCAAAAATGTTTCAATTATAGAAGGTAAATAAATCCCAGAATAAAAAGAAAAAAAGGAGAGGCTGGGAGCTTCTGTTGCCGGGGGGACTTGGCCAGCCTGAAAATGGCCCTCACCCAGACTGGCCAGGTATCCCAGTGAGGACCACCCCCACCCTAAAGGGGGTGTGACCAGCCTGAAAACAGACATCAGCCCCTCATCCAGGCTGGCCAAACCTCCATGGGGTGAGGGTCCCCATTGGGGGCGGCTTGACCAGCCTGCAAACAGCAATCAGCCCCTCACCCAGGCTGGCCAGGCACCCCAGCGGGACCCCCACCCTGTTCTGGGACACCCTTCAGGGCAAACCAGCTGGCCTCCACCTGTGCACCAGGCCTCTATCCTATATAATAAAATGGTAATATGCAAACTGACCCTAACAGCAGAACGACTGGGAATGACTGGTCACTATGACACAAACTGACCACCAGGGGGCAGATGCTCAATGCAGGAGCTTCCCCCTGGTGGTCAGTGCACTCCCACAGGGGTGCTTTGCTCAGCCACAAGCCAAGCTGATGGCTGCTAGTACAGCGGTGGTGGTGGTAGCCTCTCCCACCTCCTCAGCAGAGCTAAGAATGTCCGACTGCAGCTTAGGCCTGCTCCCCGCTGGCAAGTGGACATCCCCAAGGGCTCTTGGGCTGCCAGAGGGATGTCTGATTGCCAGCTTAGGCCCAATCCCCCAGGGAGCGGGCCTAAGCCAGCAGGTGGTCATCCCCCGAGGAGTCCTAGACTGTGAGAGGGCACAGGCCAGGCTGAGGGACACTCCCCCCCCCCCCGACTGCACAAATTTTTGTGCACTGGGCCTCTAGTCTGAATATAGCAATGGATTGCAGACTTAAAAGTCATTTTCTGTTTCTGATCCTGAATTTGCTGGTATCACAACTCAGTTATCAAACTTGTTACTATTATTAATTCTAATTGCCCTCAGTAGTGACCTAATCTAGCACTATCTCTGCTTATCAGAGCCCCTTCTATAAATGACGTTGGCTGGAGTTTTAAAATAAACTAAGTTTATATAATAGTGGAATAGCCACTTATCAGGCATCACCCCACGATGAGTCCCTCCAATTTAGAAAGACTAATATGACTATCAATTTTCTTAATATTGGTGTTTTCAGTTCATCTATTCCCTTTGAATAGCTTGGATTAATATACTTTTGCTCATCTTGGTTCTGCACTGTTTATAATAAATAGCCAAACTATTTCAATAACTTCTTCAAACCAGCATATATTTTCTATATATTTCTATATATTTTAAACTTTAGACCTCCTAAAGTAATTTCAACCACTTCCCCATCCCCTTTCTATCAATGTTTATTTTCAAACATTTTGAACAGAAACATTAAAACCTTAGTTTCACATAATATGTTTCTCACAACCTTTCAATGGTATTTATGTGAAAGAAAACAAAAGAATGAAGGCAACTCATTAAACTGAGAAAAAGCCATGTTGCACTATGTCACAGCTATATTCAGGAAAAATGCATCTGAAAAAATAAAAGAAAAATAAAGATGTCCAATTGATGACAATAAAGTATGGCATCATTATATTTTCAAGCATTTACTCACTAAAGACTTGGCAGTACCTCTAGTCCTATAGCTATGGGAGTTACAATTAAGAGACTAACAAATATTCTCAAACTAGTCTCCATTGTTTAAATTACAAATGTAATATGATTTAGAACGAATTCAGCTATGATTGTGTTGAGGCAAAAGGTAAAAATGAGTGAAACTTAACCTGTCTCTCTTTTTAATTATGTATAGTCATCTACCAGCTAAAATTGAAGGTCGACTAGGATAGTTAGAAAATGAAGGCTTTTGAGATTAAAATACACATATATTAAGGTGAGCATTTTTATTCTATCTCACTAAGGAATGAGGAGGATGTCACAATAGAGAAAAAGATACACATTTTAATAAAATAGTGCAACTTCCCAACTTTTGATATTTCTGTTGGGAACTGTTCCTAGATTAGCTCTTTCTGATACATAGACAAGGCTCCAAATATAGCCATTGAACTCATTGGATTAGTTAATATGTTTCAAAGAACAGCCTGTCATTTGAGAAATAAAAAGGAACAATTCAGGGATTACAGATACACATGTTTTGTGATCCTTGAGAAAGAAATGAGATACAATGAGAGTGAGAGCAAGAGTTGGGTAGGGAGATAGAATTAGCTAATGGGAAAAGATAGTTAATAAGATTAAGATGACTAAAATACTATGTTATTAATATTTAATATCATTCATTCAATTAATTAAGAATATATTAAAACATTAGCTTAATGTCCAATGAAATCTCACTTTAAACAAGCAATATGTAGTGACAGGTATTTTCTCCAAAATGCCCTTGGGAATTGTGGGTAGAATCAGTGGATAGGTAAGGTCGCAGTTTGTTGGCCTTTGTCCTATTTGACAGAGTATTGCTGAGATTTCAGTCTATAATTGTTAATTATTCATTATGCTATGTTTAAGGCAATTAATGTGAGAGTTATTTACTAGTCTTGATAATTAGCTGTAGTGATTAAAGCAAGTTTTATATTATCCTGGAGTTTTCTTTTTAAATAACTCATGAATAGGAAACAGTAACTGGGTTTGATGATGTTGTTAGTATGGTAATATATGAAGGGAAACAGTAAAGAGTTAAAATTTTTACTACATTTAAAGGGTCTTTATGTAATGATGTTCTTTGCATGCCTAACATAGTTTATAGAGTTGGATAGTACATCAATGCCAAATAATCATTGTTTTTTGTGCAAAATGATGTCAATGATTTTTTAAGTTTGAGTTTCTGACTCTTTTCCACTAGAGCATGTTAAATAGCTACCAGGGACATGCTTGGATTGTGTTTGGTTTGGAGTCTACAGGTATGTGAGACACAGATATGTGAAGCTAGCAACTGTGTTACTTTCAATATCTGGCTGGTCCAATCAGAGACAACTGAATTTGATAAACAATGGAGTAGACTTAGAAAAAAAACAGACTAAAAATGAAAGAATTATTAACAGTGAAACATATTTAATAGTTTTTTGTCTGATCGGAAATCTGTATGGCCTGGTTGGTAGAAGTGAAAAGAGTGGTGTGCATAATTAAGGAGACTGATTTGGATTATTCAGATAAAGACCATCTTCCCCCCTTACACACATACAAAGGATAAATATAAGTTGTCTCAATTGTGATTATTGACTGAATGCTTCACCTCGTATTGTGAAGATAGGCATAAGTGTTGAATAGATTTGAATATAAAGCACTAAGGTTTTGTAGCAATATCTAAAGATAGGGTTTGTGAAATGAATAGTGGTGTGATTTAGTAAGACATATACTTTTATTTTAGTCAGGGGAAAAACAATTTATTATTAATATCCAGTAAATCAAAGAGGTGAATACAGCAAAATTAATTGTTTATTTCAGCTTAGATATTAGGTAATAATAATAATAAGCAAAACATATCAACACCTAATATGTATTTAACATTATGCAAGGAATATTGGCAGGTGCAATATTCATTGTTTTCAGAACCACACACTTTATCTTAAGATAACTTCACATAATTCTGTGGGGTAGGTATGACCATTATCTGAATTTACAGATAAAAATTATTGGGGTTAAGTGACTCGTCTGTGTTTTCAGTTATTAGATGGCAGAACCATGAAAACAGGCCTGGAAATGGCAGTGTGGTTATTTGCTGGGAATTATAAATTAGAATGATGACATAGAGCCAGCTCATCTAGTCTTTTTTTCCAATGCTAGTCAAGCCACAGATGGTTTACCAATCTGTTTTTATTTCAATTAATCATTGCCTATAATTTATGAGCAATGCCTCTTCTTAGATCCATGGATGTCCCCTAGCAGCAGATTGGCTTAAACAAACAGAAAACCAATTGTGTGACTTTTGATTATTTTGAATAATCTTAAATAAATATTAGTTGATGATATCTTTTGATTACTATTATTACCTAATATCTAATATGCTCATTACGTAAACAAAGTTCCTTCAAACAAAGTTTTAACCCAGTACATAGATTATGGCACCAGGGCTCAAGAATTCTAATCAGGCTCTTACTGTATTTTAGTACAATAAGTAGTAGAAACAAGAGGTGTTCTGATCTCAAATTTATCCAGGAATGGTTTAAATCAACAGATATACTCAGGTCAATCTCCTTGATATGTACTATTTTAGCTATAGAGCTTTAATTTGAAACCTCTTGATATTAATGTTACTTCAATTTCTCTCTGTTTAATTCCTCTTCCCAAACACAAATATTCTTTGTAATCCACTCATAACTTTGTTCCTTATGTCAATTACATGTATCTTAAATGTTCCATCATCTTTGTAAAGGTAAAAGAAACAGCTCAGTCTTCCAAGAAGTTACAGATTGCCTGTAACTTTTTTGGATCCTATTAACACAAGCCAGTGCAATTTCTACAAATTGAGCTAGGTCAGTTAAATGAAAATAATGATAGCAGAGAGATTAAAAATGGTGACAGAGTAAGTGAAAGCTATACTGACACTCTTCCAGGACCAAATTGAAAATACAGAAAAACCACCTTGAAAAATCAACTAAAACTAGCTGAAGAGAACTGTGATAACCAAGGATGGAAAGTGGAAACTGCATAGAGACTGGTAGGAAGTGTGGAGAGGTGTAAGGGCTGGCCTGGCTCCCACAGACAACATCTGAAGGTCCAGAGGAATATCTCAGCTGTGGGGGGTTCCTACTGATAACTCTGGGGTCTAAACCCCATGTTGTGCTACCCAGCCCAGAGAAGCAGAACTGAGAAAGGAACACAAAAGACATCAGGCTGTGAAAAGCAGCATAGTTGCTCTCTGCCAGCCATAAATGGCTGGAAATGCAGGCACTCTCTTAAAGGGCAATACACAAAATTTTGTGTGCAGCCACTCACCTTGGGCTCCAGCAGAGGGAGGGCAGAGTAGACTGGAGCTGTGTGAGGAGAGCCCAAGGTTAGCGGCTCTGGGGTTGGAGCTTGGAGGGTAGCCACTCTGATTTCCTGTGCTGAGTCATTCTTTCACACTGTGGAGGAAAGCATTCTGCAGCTGTGGACCTTTGCTACCAAGCATTTTTTTTTTGCCTGGGGGGAAGGCAGTTGCCCAACCCCATTAGAAGACCTCTGGTGCCCCAACTGTTGTCTATAGCCTGACTCAAATTAAGACTCTGAGAATAACAATCAGATTGCAGATAGAGGCAGATCTCTAAAGGCTTTGAGATTTTGCCTGCTCTCCTTCTGGGCCTGGGGCTAGGAAAAGCAGAGCCTGGTGCACATCTTAGTCCTTTACAAAGGCACGCTGCCCCAGAAGAGGGAGTCATAAGCTGTGGATTGCTGATAGCTCCAAACAGGATACTCAAGGCCAGTCAAAAACAGCATCTGACGTCTTGCACGATAGATTGGGAATCATAGCAGATATGCATAATACATAGACATGAACACAAACAGACAGCCAAAGTGGGGGAGACAAAAAACAATGCCCCAAATGAAAGAAGAGAATTCTAAGAAACAGTTAAACAAAATGGATATAATAAATTTATCAAATATAGAGTTTAGAATAATGATGCCAAAGATGCTCAAGAGCATTAGAAAAGATATAGTAACTATGAAAAGAGACCATTTGGAAATAAAGAATAACTTAACACAAATAAAGAATGACTTAGCACGTGGGATGAATACACAGCAGGTTAGGGAAAACCGAGGATCAGATCAGTGAATTAGAAGACAGGGTAGAAGAAAAATCACTCAATCAGAGCACCAAAACAAAAAATAAATAAATAAATAAAGGAGGATAGCTTAAGAGAGCTGTGGGACAACATGAAATGTAACAATATTTGCATAATAGGTATGCAAGAAGGGGAAGATAATGATCAAGGGATAGGGAATGTGTTTGAAGAAATAATAGCAGAAAACTTCACTAACCTGGTGAAGGAAAAAGTCACACAAATTCAGGAGGCACAGAGAGCCTCAAGCAAGAAAAACCCAAACAGGCCAACATCCAGACTCATCATACTTAAAATCCCAAAATTAAAGACAAAGAAAAAAATCTTAAAGGCAGCAAGAGAAAATCAAGTTGTTACCAACAAAGGAGCTCCCATAAGGCTGTCACCTATTTATCATCGGAAACTCTACAGGCAAGAAGGGAATGGTATAAACTATTCAAAATAATGAAAAGCAAGGACATCCTAACTGGTTTGGCTCTATGGATAGAGTGTCAGCCTGTGGACTGAAAGGTCCCACGTTCGATTCTGGTCAAGGGCATGTACCTTGGTTGTGGGCACATCCCCAGTAGGGGGTGTGCAGTAGGCAGCTGATTGATGTTTCTCTCTCATCAATGTTTCTAACTCTCTATCCCTCTCCCTTCCACTCTATAAAAAAATCAATAAAATATATTTTTTAAAAAGCAAGGACCTGAAACCAAGGTTACTATAAACAGCAAGGCTATCATTCAAAATAGATGTTGAAATAAACAGCTTGCCAGAGAAAAATAAAATAAAAAGGAATAAAGGAGTTTATCACCACCAAACCAGCACTGCAAGAAATGCTAAAGGGATTGCTAAAATGAGAAGAATTATATGTAGAAAGAAACATAGGCATACAAAATTAAAATGGCAATAAATAAGTACATATCAATAATAACATTAAATGTAAATGGATTAAATGCTCTAATTAAAAGACATAAGGGGAGAAACCAAGATGGCTGCATAGGTTAACACCGGACTTTGCTGCCTTGAACAACCACTTCAAAAATACAACTAAAAGACGGAATGGACATCATCCAGAACCACAGGAAGGTTGGCTGAGCGGAAGCTCTACAACTAGGAGAAAAAAGAAAAGCATACCGAGACTCAGAGGAGGCACAGTGCTGAAGTAAAATACTAAGGTGCGGAGTGCACGCGGAGCGGGCTGGCGGCTGAGGGTGCGGTTGTCTGTTTCAATCGGGAGGGAGTCTCAGACTCTGAGCTCCAGATCCAGGTGAGTCTCTAGGGACCCAGACTCAAACGGGAGAAGCAGGACTGTCTGGCTTCGGTCAGAACTCGAAGGCAGCTTTCTCTCCCAGGATTGCAGCGGTTGCTGGGACTCTGAGAGGCAGAGCACCTGGGGACCGGACTGAGAGCAGCCATAACTGATCTCTCGACCCACCCTGTAGATCCCCTGGGACCCACCCTGCCCAAGCCCTGCACGTAGTCATTTTCTGGATAGCTTCAGGCAAAGGCTAGATTAGCACCGCCCTAGAGATCCAGCACAGTTCTCCCACTGCAGATGCTGCTGATGCTCATAGCCAATTGGCCTGGAGGTCAAATCGCCCCTAGTATTACCTACAACAATCAAGGCTTAACTACAACAAGACTGCGCACAAAGACCACAAGGGGGTGCACCAAGAAAGCATAAAAATGAGGAGACAAAGAAAAATGACAGAAATGGAGGATATAGAGCTGAAAACCACACTTTTAAGGTCTTCCAATAATTTTCTGGAAACTGCCGATAAACTTGATGAGATCTACAAGAAATCTAATGAGACCCTCGATGTTGTGATAAAGAACCAACTAGAAATTAAGCATACACTGACTGAAATAAAGAATATTATACAGACACCCAACAGCGGACCAGAGGAGTGCAAGAATCAAGTCAAAGATTTGAAATGTGAAGAAGCAAAAAACACCCAACCGGAAAAGCAAAATGAAAAAAGAATCCGAAAATACGAAGATAGTGTAAGGAGCCTCTGGGACAGCTTCAAGCGTACCAACATCAGAATTATAGGTGTGCCAGAAGATGAGAGAGAGCAAGATATTGAAAACCTATTTAAAGAAATAATGACAGAAAACTTCCCCCACCTGGTGAAAGAAATAGACTTACAAGTCCAGGAAGCACAGAGAACCCCAAACAAAAAGAATCCAAAGAGGACCACACCAAGACACATCATAATTAAAATGCCAAGAGCAAAAGACAAAGAGAGAATCTTAAAAGCAAGAGAAAGAAACTCAGTTACTACAAGGGAATACCCATACGACTGTCAGCTGATTTCTCAACAGAAACTTTGCAGGCCAGAAGGGAATGGCAAGAAATATTCAAAGTGATGAATACCAAGAACCTACAACCAAGATTACTTTATCCAGCCCTGGCTGGTTTGGCTCAGTGGATAGAGTGTCGGTCTGCAGACTCAAGGGTCCCAGGTTCAATTCCGGACAAGGACATGTACCTTGGTTGTGGGCACATCCCCAGTGGGGAGTGTGCGGGAGGCAGCTGATTGATGTTTCTCTCTCATCGAAGTTTCTAACTCTCTACTTCTCTCCCTTCCTCTCTGTAAAAATCAATAAAATATATTAAAAAAAAGATTACTTTATCCAGCAAAGCTATCATTCAGAACTGAAGGTCAGATAAAGAGCTTCACAGATAAGGAAAAGCTAAGGGAGTTCATCACCACCAAACCAGTATTATATGAAATGCTGAAAGGTATCCTTTAAGAAGAGGAAGAAGAAGAAAAAGGTAAAGATACAAATTATGAACAACAAACATGCATCTATCAACAAGTGAATCTAAGAATCAAGTGAATAGATAATCTGGTGATCATAATAGAATCAGGGACATAGAAAGGGAATGGACTGACTATTCTTGGGGGGGAAAGGGGTGTGGGAGATGCGGGAAAAGACTGGACAAAAATCGTGCACCTATGGATGAGGACAGTGGGTGGGTAGTGAAGGCGGAGGGTGGGGCGGGAACTGGGAGGAGGGGAGGTATGGGGGGGAAAAAGAGGAACAAATGTAATAATCTGAACAATAAATATTTAATTAAAAAAATAAATAAATGTTAAAAAAAGAAGAGGAAGAAGAAAAAGGTAAAGATACAAATTATGAACAACAAATATGCATCTATCAACAAGTGACTCTAAGAATCAAGTGAATAAATAATCTGATGTACAGAATGAACTGGTGATTGTAATAGAATCAGGGACATAGAAAGGGAATGGACTGACTATTCTTGGGGGGAAAAGAGGTGTGGGAGATACGGGAAGAGACTGGACAAAAATTGTGCACCTATGGATGAGGACAGTGGGTGGGGAGTGAGGGCGGAGGGTGGGGTGGGAACTGGGAGGAGGGGAGTTATGGGGGAAAAAAGAGGAACAAATGTATTAATCTGAACAATAAAGATTTAATTTTAAAAAAATAAAAAATAAATAAAAGACATAGAGCAGTTGAATGGATATAAAAACTTGACCCAATTATATGCTGCCTAGAAGACACCTACTTCAGAACAAAAGTCTCACATAAGATGAGAGCAAAGGATTGGAAAAAATGTTCCATGTAAATGGAAATGAAATTAAAGATGGGATAGCAATACTGATATCTGACAAAATTGACTACAAAATAAAGGCCATCACAAGAGATAACAAAGGTAACTACATAATACTAAAAGGATCAATCCAACAAGAGGATATAACCCTGAAAACATACAGGCTCCCAATATAGGAGAATATATATATATATATATATATATATATATATATATATATATATATATATATCTTGAGGACTTTAAAGAAGAGAACTAGGACATCACAGTCATAGTAGTGGAATTTAATACCCCAACTGACTTTACTGGATATATCTTATAACTTCCACACAAAAAATTAACAAAGAAACAGTGACTCCAAAGGACACACTAGGTCAGGTGGATTTAATTGAAATTTATAGAACATTTGACCACAACCCTGAAGAATATACATTCTTCTCAAGGGCATATGGGTCATTCTCAAAGAAAGACCACATGATAAGGATCTAAAGCAAGTCTCTACAAGTTCACAAAGATTGAAATCATATCAAGCATCTTCTCAGATCACAGTGGAGTAAAATTAGAAATCAACTACAATAAAAACAATCAACAACATTCAAACCCATGGAGGCTAAATAGAAAGTTATTAATCAATGAATGGGTTACCAATGAGATCAAGAAATAAATTTTAAAAATCCTGGAAACAAATGAAAATTAAGATACCAAACCCCCAACTCTCTGGGACACAGCAAAAGCAGCCCTGAGAGGGAAGTTCATAGCACTACAGGCCTACCTCAAAAAACAAGAAAAATTAATAATAAAATATGCAATCAGACAACTTAAAGAATAAGAAAGAGAACAACAAGAAAAGCCCAGAGTAAATAGAAGGAAGGAAATAATAAAGATTAGTGCACAAATAAATGATATATGAGAGCATTATTCTGAGTAAAATTAGCCAGTCAGAGAAAGATAAATATCACATGATCTCACTCATTTATGGAATATAATGAACAACATAAACTGATGAACAAAAACAGATCCAGAGACAGAGAAGCATTGATCAGACCATCAAACCTCAGGGGGGTAAGGGGCAGAGATCAACCAACGGACTTATATGCTAGCATATAGGCCTAACCAATGGACACAGACAATAGGGGGGTGAGGGCATGAGTGAGGGGGATGGGAGTAACGTGAGGATAAAGACACATATGTAATAAATTAATAAAAATATAAAAATAAATGACATGGAGACTAAAAGAACAATATAAAAGATCAATGAAACCAAGAGCTGATTCTTTCAAAAGATAAAGAATATTGATGAACCGTTAACTAGACTCATCAAGAAACAAGGAGAGAGTACCCAAATAAATGAAATCAGAAATGAAAGCAGAGAAATAACAACTGACACCACAGAAATACAAAGGATTGTAAGCAAATACTATGAACAATATATGTCAACAAGCTGGACAATCTGTGTGAAATGGGAAAATTTCTAGAAAAGTACAATATCCCAAAACTGAATCAGGAAGATTCAGAAAACCTGAATAGGCCAATAACAACTGATGAAATAAAATCAGTAATAAAAAACTCCAAATAAACAAAATGGCTGGTCTGGACGGCAACACTGGGGAATTTTCCCAAATATTCAAAGAAGAACTATCACCTATACTCCTCAAACTATTCCAAAAAATACAAGAGTAAGGAACATTTCCAAGCTATTTTGATGAAGCCAGCATCCTCATTCCAAAACAGATAAAGACACTACAAAGAAAGAAAATTACAGGTCAATATCCCTGATGAACATAGATGCTAAAATCCTCAACAACATATTAGCAAATCGGATACAGCAATATGTTAAAAAGATCATACACTATAACCGAGTGAGATTTATTCCAGAGATGCAAGGCTGGTAAAATATTCACAAATCAATAAACGTAATACATTATATAAGCATGTTGAAAGACAAAAATCACATGATCATACCAATAGACACAGAAAAAGCATTCAACAAAATCCAATACCAATTTCTGATAAAAATTTTCACCAAAGTGGGAATAGAGGGAGCATATATCAACATAATAAAGGCCCTATATGACATACCTACAGCCAAAATCATACTCAGTGGGCCATCTTGAAGGTGTTACAATATCCTCCTTGGGAGGAGGCTTTGGGGAGCAGCAGCAGCTAGGCCTCAAGCCTCACCACCACCCAGACTCACTGAGGCTTGGTCCCAAACCCGCGGGCACCCTGCCCTGAACCCTGCACACTCACAGAGGACAAAACCCAGACTCTAAACACCTGAAAGGAACACCAGTGGGACTTCCATGTGCCTAGCACACACCCAGCCTGACCTCATGTGCCAGACAGGGACCCAGCCGTGACTCTATGCCACTGCCATGTGATTGCCACTGACCCAGCAGGAATCTCAGCCCTGCTGTATACTTACCCACTGCCACCATCATCCTAGGACCCAGCTGTTCAGCTCCACCACCAGGGTTAGGGGGCAGGAACTGCACTGAAGACCAGGAGGTGTTTGTAACCTCCCTGACATGCACCTATTAGTACTGAGGACCTGAGAATACTAAAGAGGCTGCAGATCTACAGATGAGATGAAAGTGCCTGGGACTGAGAAAAGTACTTCTGACCTGACCTGCAGCGACCTGAGGCAAGGGAGAACAGCCCGGAGAAGGAAATCTGTGCCCCTGCAGGTGACAGAGGAAGAACCAGGAAACCAGGAAGAGTTGACGCATTACAATGAGGAAGGGCCCAACCCACTCTCCTAGAAGTTACTGGTACCACCCCCAACATGAGTCTGATCAAACTATCCCAGCCAAGACCAGGATACCTTTGCAGAGCCCAGATCCATGGGGGAAGGGAGAACAGCTAGAACAGGGACAATTAAGGTGTGAGACATAAGGCAGACCCAGCCTCTGGGTTAAAGAGTTCCTACCCACTGGACTACTAGGGGATTCAAACTCTTGGAACTTAATCAGTTGCACAGGGACAGAAAGGGACAATGACTCATGTTGGCCTGCACCAGAGAAGCTCACTGTCAGCAAATCAGAGGTGATATCCTTCCCATGAATGGAACATCAACAATCAAGTCTGAATTACAACAGGAGATCCCATATAACACACACAAGGAATCTTCCTAGAGCATCCAGCTCAGGAGACCAAAGAGAATGCACCATTGAGTGGACTGCTCAAGATACTTTCTACATAAGGCCATCCCACAAAGACTGGGAGGCATAAGAGTTCTATGTAATACATAGGAGTAAATACTAAGAAACAACTAAAATTGGGAGACATAGAAACAACCCCCAAGTGAGAGAAAAAAAGGAATCTCCAAACATAGAGCAACCTATCAGACATAGAGTTCAAATAATGGTTATAAAAGTGCTTAAGGAGCTTCATGCAAATTACAAGGAACTAAGTGGGAATTATAGCAGCATGAAAAAGGAAATAGAAATCATGAACCAGTACCAGACAGAAATGATGAATAACATATCTGACATCAAGAACACAATGGAGCCCTAACTGGTTTGGCTCAGTGGATAGAGCGTCAGCCTGTGGATGGAAGTGTCCTGGGTTCGATTCTGGTCAAGGGCAAGTACCTGGATTGTGGGGACATCCCCAGTGGGGGTTGTGCAGGAGGCAGCTAATCGATGTTTCTCTCTCATCGATGTTTCTAACTCTCTATCCCTCTCCCTTCCTCTCTGTAAAAAATCAATAAAATATATTTTTTAAAAAAAGAACACAATGGAATGAATTAAAACTATATTAGATGAAGCAGAGGGTTGAATCAGCAATTTGGAAGACAAGATACCCAATTAGAGCAGTAAATAGAAAAAAAAATTAAAAAGCAGGAAGATAGCATAGAGTTTTGGGACAACATGAAACATAGCATTATTGCATTATAGGAATCCCGGAAGGAGAAGAAGGTGAGCAACCTGGTGAAAGGAAATGTCACACAAGTTCAGGAGGCAGAGAGAGTCCCAATCAAGATGAACCCAACTAGATCCACACTTACACACTTCATAATTAAAATGAAAAATATTAAAGACAAAAAATAAAGCCATCATGAGAGAATCAGAAAATTATCTACAAAGGAGTTCCCATTAGAATGTTAGCTGACTTCTCAAAGGAAACACTTTAGGCCAAAAGGAGTGGCATGAGTATTCAAAGCAATGAAAAGTAAGGGCCTAAATCTAAGACTACTATATCCAGCAAGGCTGTCATTTAAAATTGAAGGTGAAATAAAAAACTTTCCAGACATGCCAAAACCGGTTTGGCTCAGTGGATAGAGCGTCGGCCTGCGGACTGAAAGGTCCCAGGTTTGATTCCGGTCAAGGGCATGTACCTGGGTTGCGGGCACATCCCCAGTAGGAGATGTGCAGGAGGCAGCTGATCAATGTTTCTCTCTTATCGATGTTTCTAACTCTCTATCTCTCTCCCTTCCTCTCTGTGAAAAATCAATAAAATATATTTAAAAAAAACAAAAAACTTTCCAGACAAAAAGAGGTTAAAGGAGTATATTACCACCAAACCAGCAATGCACTAAATGTTAAAAGGACTGCTTTAAGAACAAGAAAAAAAGGAGAGGGGATCAGAGGCATAAAGAAGATAAAAATGGCAATAAATAAATGCCTATCAATAATAACCTTAAATATAAATGGATTAAGTGCTACAGTCAAAAGACATAGGATGACTGAATGGACAAGAAAACATCAGCCATATATATATACTGTCTACAAGAGTCTCACCTCAGAACAAAAGATATACACAGACTGAGAGTGAAGGATGGAAAAAATATTCCATGCAAATGGCCAGAAAAAATAAAGCTGGGGTAACAATACTAATATCTGACAAAATAAGCTTCAAAACACAGGCCATAAAAAGAGACAAAGAAGGCTACTACATAACACTAAATGGAATGATTCAACAACAAAATATAACCCCTGTAAACATATATATACCCAATATAGGAGCAGCAAAATACATTAAAAAAAAAAAAACTCTTGATGGATTTTAAGGGAGAGATCAATAGTAACACAGTCATAGTAGGGGACTTTAACACTACACTAACATCATTGGGTAGATATTCCAGACAAAAGATCGACAAGGAAACAGAGGACTTAAATGACACTGGATTGGATGGGTCTAATTAATATTTACAGAACATTTCACCCCAAAGCAACAGATTATACATTCTTATCAAATGCAAATGGAACATTCTTAAAGATAAACCACATGTTAGGACACAGAACAATTCTATACAAATTCAAGAAGATTGATATCATACCAAGCATCTTCTAGTAGCACAATGTGATGAAATTAGAAATCAACTACAATTAAAAAAACACACAAAACCTTGAAAACATTCAAATACATGGAGGCTAAATAGCATATTATTGAACAATTAATGGGTTACAAATGAGATCAAACCAGAAGTTAGAAAACTTCCTGAAAACAAATGAAAATGAACACACAACCACCCAACCCCTATGGGACACAGCTAAAACATTATTGAGAGGAAATTTCATAGTATTACAGGCCTACCTCAAGAAAATTTTAAAAAGCACTAATAAATTAACTAACCCTACAACTAAATTGGAAAGAGAGCAGCAAGAAAATCTCAGAGGAAGTAGAAGGAAGAAAATAATAAAAATCAGAGCAGAAATGAATGACATAGAGACAAAAAAACAAAACAAAAAACAGTATAAAAGATCAATTAATCCAATTGGTGGTTCTCTGAAAAGGTAAACAACATCAATGAACACCTAGCCAGATTCATCAAGAAACAAAGAAGACCCAAATAAATAAACTCAGAAATGAAAGAGGAGATACAACAATGGACACCACAGAAATACAAAGATTGTAAACAAATACTATGAACAACTATATGCCACAGCTGGACAATGTGGATGGAATGCACAAATACCTAGAAAAATATGTTTCCTGAATCAGGAAGAATCATCAAACCTGAATAGGACAATAACAACAGGTAAAATCGAAGCAGTAATTAAAAACCTCCCAGCAAACAAAAGTCCTGGACAGCATGGATTTATAGGAGAATTTTACCAAACATGCAAGGAAGAACTAACCCTTATCCTCCTCAAACTATTTTTAAAAAATGCAAAAGTAGGGAACACTTCCAAACTCTTTTTATGAAGCAAGCATTATCCTAATTCCAAAACCATATAAAGACACTACAAAGGAAGAAAATTACAGGTCAATAGTCATAATGAACACAGATGCTAAAATCCTCAATAAAATATTAGCAAATAGTTTCTAGCAATATAGTAAAAAGATCATAAGCCATGATCAAGTGGGATTTATTCAGAAGACTTAAGGCTAGTACAATATTTGAAAATAAATAAAGGTGATACATCACTTAGACAAAATGAAAGATAAAAATCACATGATCATATCAATGGATGCAGGAAAAGCATTAGACCAAAATCCAGGAGAATTTTTTAAATATATTTTTTATTGATTTAAGAGAGGAAGGGAGAGGGAGAGAGAGATAAAAACATCAATGATGAGAGAGAATCATTGATTGGCTGCCTCCTGCAACACCCACACCACCTCACTGGGGATGGAGCCCGCAATTTGAGCATATGCCCTGAGTGGGAATTGAACCATGACCTCCTGGTTCATAGGTCAATACTCTGTCACTGAGCCATGCCAGTGGACCAGCACACTTTTTTTAAAAATATGTATTTTATTCATTTTTTTACAGAGAGGAAGGGAGAGGGATAGAGAGTTAGAAACATCCATGAGAGAGAAACATCCATCAGCTGCCTCCTGCACACCCCCTACTGGGGATGTGCCCGCAGCCAAGGTACATGCCCTTGACCTGGGTCGAACCTGGGACTCTTCAGTCCACAGGCCGATGCTCTAGCCACTGAGCTAAACCAGTCAGGGCGGACCAGCACACTTTAAAAAAAAATAAAAAACTCTCAGTAAAGTGGAAATAGAAGGATCATACCTCAACATAATAAAGACCATTTTTGACAAACCTACAGCCAATATAATACTCAATAGGGAAAAATTAAAAGCATTTTTCTTATGAGCCAGAACAAGACAGGGATGTCCACTTTCATCACTCTTATTCAACATAGTACTGGAAGTCCTAGCCACGGCCATCAGACAAGAAGAAGAGATAAAATGCATATAAATTGTAAAGGAGGAAGTACAATTATTATTATCTGCTGATGATATGGTATTGTACATAGAAAACTTTAAATACTTCACAAAAAATAACTGGACTTAATAAATTGATTTGGTAAAGTAAGAGGATACAAAATCAACATCAAGAAATGGATGGCATTTTTATACACCAATAATAAACTCTCAGAAAGAGAAACTAAAACAATAACAACAACAACATCAATCCCATTTACCATTGCAACAACAACAAAAATAAGATACCTAGGAATAAACAACCAAAGATGTAAAAGACCTGTATTAGAATACTATAGGACATTGAAAAAAGTATTAGAAGAAGATACAGCTCTGGCTGGTTTGGCTCAGTGGATAAAGCATCGGCCTGCGGACTCAAGGGTCCCAGGTTTGATTCCAGTCAAGGGCATGTACCTTGGTTGCGGGCACATCCCCGGTGGGGGGTGTGCAGGAGGGAGCTGATCAATGTCTCTCTCTCATCGATGTTTCTGACTCTCTATCCCTCTCACTTCCTTTCTGTAAAAAATCAATAAAAATATATTTTAAAAAAGAAGAAGATACAAACCAATGGAAATATATACCATGTTCATGGATTGTAAGAACTAAATCATTAAATTTTCTATACAACCCTAAGAAATCTATAGATTCAATGCAATCCCTATTAAACTACCAATGACATACTTCACAGAATGAGAAGAAATACTCCAAAAATTTTATATGGAACGATAAGGACCCCCAAATACTAGTAGCTTCAGAAATCTTGAGGGGGAAAAAATGTTGGAGGGATCACAATACCAGATATCAAACTATGCTACAAAACCATCATAACCAAAACAACCTGGCACTGGCACAAGAACAGGCATATAGACGAATGGATCAGAACAGAGACCCCAGAAATAGACCCTAACCATTATGGTCAAATAATATTTGACAAAGGAGGCAAGAGCATACAATAGAGTAAAGGCTGTCTCTGGAAACTGCACAGACACATGCAAAAAGATGAAAATAGACCTCCAACTTATACCACACTGAAGAATAAATTCAGAATGGATAAAATACTTAATTTTAAGACATTAAACCATAAAAATCTTAGAAGAAACATAGACAGTAAAATTTCAAATATCTCATGTAGCAGAATTTTCTCTGAGACATCTCCTAGGTCAGGAGTAATATGGAAGAAATAAAAAATGGGACTACATCAAAATAAAAAGCAAAAGAAACCACCATCAAAATCAAAAGGGAATCCACTGTATGGAAGAACATATTTGCCAATGATACATCTGATAAGGGGTTAATATCCAAAATATATTAAGTATTCATACAAATCAACAACAGAAAGACAAACAATCCAATTTTTTTTAAAACAATGGGCAGAGGAACTGAATTGACATTTCTCCAAAGAGGACATATAAATGGCCCAGAGACACAAGAAAAATTGTTCAAAGTCACTAATCATCAAAGAGATGCAAATTAAAACCACAATTAGATGGTTTTAATCTGTCACAATGGTTATCATCATTAAGTCAACAAATAGCAAGTGCTGGTGATGATACATAGAAAAGGAAATAATAGTTCACTGCTGGTGGGAATGCAGACTGGTGCAGCCACTATGGAAAACAGTGTGGTGTTTTCTCAAATAATTAAAAATGGAACTTCTATTTGACCCAGGGATCTAACTTCTGGGACTATATCCTAAAACCCCAGAAACACCAATCAGAAAGAGTATATGCACCCTTATGTTCATAGCAGCATTATTTACAATAGCTAATATCTGGAAACATCCCAGGTGCCCATCTGTAGATGAATGAATAAAGAAAGCTGTGGGATATTTACACAATGGAATACTATGCAGTTCTAAAAAGAACAATATTTTATCCATTGGGGCAGCATGAATGTATTTGTAGGCTTTTATGCTAAGTGAAATAAGCCAATCTGAGAAAGACAAATATCACATGATCTCACTTATTTGTGGAATCTAATGAACAAAATGAATTGATGAACAAAATAAGACCCAAAGTATGGAGGGATGGAACAGACTGACATACCTTGATGTGGGGATGGGGGGAATGAGAAGATATAAACCAAAGAACTTACATATTTATATGTATAGCCCATGGACACAAGGCAATAGGGTGGTAAGACCTAGGCAGAGGTCCTCAAACTTTTTAAACAGGGGGCCAGTTCACTGTCCCTCAGACATTCCACACATGCGCACTGCGGGCCCGGAACGAGTCGGCAGCTAAGCAGGACAGGCAGCGGCGGCAAAAACACCCGGCGGGCCGGATAAATGTTTTCGGCGGGCCGCGTGGGGCCCGCGGGCCATAGTTTGAGGACCCCTGACCTAGGGTATGGGTAGGGGTAGGTGTAGGGGGATTAAGGGGGTGAAAATGGGAGACATCTGTAATACTATCCTATATCTATATCTATATCTATATCTATATCTATATCTATATCTATATCTATATCTATATCTATATCTATCTATCTCTATCTCTATCTCTATCTCTATCTATCTATCTATCTATCTATCTATCTATCTATCTATCTATATATATATATATATATTTCTTGGTAAAAATATTCTTCTTTGAAGAAATTGAACCATTTCCTCAAGATGAAAACTTGAGGAATATAAGAAAAATACATATCATATGTTTTGGGGTTTTTTTAAATATATTTTATTGTTTTTACAGAGAGGAAAGGAGAGAGAAACATCGATGAGAGAGAAACATCGACTGCTGGGACCCCAGCAGGTCCAGGGGTCCCCAAAGGTGTGGACGGAGTCTGCGAAGAAGGAATGACACGGAGACAGCATTCAGTTGATTAGCAGCCTAGCCAGGATCTCTAGCCAAGTTCTGGTTAGGATCTCCACCCAAGTTCTGTCTAGGATCTCCAGCCAAGTTCTGTGTCTAGGTTCTCTCGCCAGGTTCTCTCGCTAGGTTCTCCAGCCAGGTTCTGTGTCTAGGTTCTCCAGCCAAGTTCTGTCACCAAGTTCGCTAGCCAGGTTCTCCAGCCAGGTTCTATCCAGGTTCTCCTGCCAAGTTCTGTTGCCAGGTTCTGTCCAGGTTCTGTTGCCATGTTCTCTCGCTAGGTTTTCCAGCCAGGTTCTGTCGAGGTTCTCCAGCCAGGTTCAGTCACCAGGTTCTAGTCAGGTTCTCTTGCCATGTTCTATCCAGGTTCTGTAGCCAGGTTCTGTCTCTAGGTTCTTCAGCCATGTTCTCTCGCTAGGTTCTGTCTCTAGGTTCTGTGGCCAGTTTCTGTCCAGAATCTTTTGCCATGTTCTCTCCAGTGAAGTTCTTCTGTCTGTAGGTTCTGTGTCTAGGTTCTGTGTCCATATCATATGTTTTGATAGAGGTGAGTGATTAAAAAAATGCAGGAGCTGGTTTTAAGTAGATTAGAGATATTATTGGTATGGCATATTATTTCGGAACAAGCTTTTAGTGGCAAAAGACTATGAAATATACAATTTGGATGTAAGAGCAATTATGTAAAGTATGCTGATGAGAAGAGAAAGTTGAAAAGCCAGTGCTCCTGAAAACTCACCTCTAATGAACAATGAAATAATAGTGATTCATTCATTATCTGTTGGTATCAAGTTCAGGAAATTCATAAGCTGATATAGGGCCCAAAATAAATGAACAAAAAGCACCAATTCTCTCAGTGTGCAGGGATTGAAAAACAGTTATTACTGAAAACCTGAATGTGCAGCGGAGTAAATAATAAATTACAAAGCTGCCGACTCAGGGATGAGAGCCCATCTTCCTATCAAGGCAAAGCAAATGGGTGGCTGGAGGGAGAGTAGTGTAATTTTATAAGATAGCCCTGGGAATATAAAATTGAGGAACTCTATATGAATGGAGGTGACAGGCTGCTATGTGTATGAATTAAATTATAATAGCAGCACAGAACTTAAGGCTATTTTTAGTCAGGTGGAGCAAAAGGCTACAGTGCACCTGTACCATTTCTGGGAGAAAATATTTGCACATAACAAACGCACATGTGCAAATTCAGAGTTGATAATCAGTGTAGCATATTTTCATCTTATCTTAGTTATCACATGTTGCTTAGGGAACAAGCAAGCATTCTGAAAAGTCATTTGAAACCTTTGCTCTTTATTCCCCGTCGGGCAAAACTAACATTCTTTAACTGTCTCAGTGCTCTAATCTGCAGCTTTACCCCTTCCTGCATTAAGGGATTTGTATTTCATGCTCAGAGAGAGCCAAGGAAGATGGGAATTATTCAGAATTTGGAAAAACAAGGAAGCTTCAATTAATGGGCTGCTGGCAAGAAACCTCTGCAGTGCACATTTTACTCCTACATACATTTTGTTCGAGCACACACACACACCCATGCATATGATATCTTTTACCTTTTAAAAAGAGGCTCACACTTCAGTAATGACAGATGTCTTTGAACAGATTTCAATATGTGTTATGTCTTAGCAGTTTAATTTAAAGGTAACAAAGGGGAAGTATGCAAATCTAATTTCAGAAACAAAGAGGTACTGACATATTTGGTGAAGGCAAGTCCAATTTGAAAACTAGCCTTTCCCCCAGTGTATTGCAGACCTAATTAAACTTAAGTTTACTTCAGAGCAGGAAAATAAATATTCATGCTGAATATATGTGTGTGGAGGAGGTATGGGATTCTCACATTGGGATTCTCACTTGGAAGTGGGGGGGAGACAGAATAGGTTATTTCAAAGGGAGTTGAAACTTTGTTCTGTTTCCTTTAATGATGGAATGATGATAGTTCTTGGTTCTTAGCCAGATTCTAAGGCAACTAATGGAAAAATAATTATAGAATACATAATAATATAACATCCTTGGAATTCATAGATCTTCCTTCCCTACAGAATTGTTTTATTGTTTCACTTTCTTACAAGAGCATCAAGTGAAGGAGGTACAGATTTCCAGGAAATAGATTTGGGAAAAATATTTCTGATTATATAATATATTTTATTATGAGAACATTGAGCAAATGTCATGGTTTAATAATAATTTGTGTTGTTAAAGGCAATTAGAAAAGCTGGAGAATTAATGAGTTTGAAAAGTGAACAGAGACCACCTTTCCTGTGCTATCTTGTCATCTTCAGTGAAGTTGTGTCATCTATTGCTCTACTAGGCCTGTCAATTTTGTATTACAGCCATCTCTACATAGAAAAACTGTTCTAAGTTCCAAGGAATAGATAAAGTTTTATTTGAAAATAAAACACCAAGATTATTAAAATTACTAAGTGCATTTCTGGACATATGAAGTTGATACTTCAGAATCTATCATTGAAAATATGGAGATCAAAGACTTGAAGATAGGCTGTTCTTAAAATTATGCTGCCTTTATGCCCTAACTGGTTTGGCTCAGTGGATAGAGCATCGGCCTGCAGACTGAAGGGTCTCAGGTTCGATTCCGGTCAAGTGCATGTACCTTGGTTGCGGGCACATCCCCAGTAGGAGGTGTGCAGGAGACAGCTGATCAATATTTCTCTCTCATCAACGTTTCTAACTCTCTATCCATCTCCCTTCCTCTCTGTAAAAAATCAATAAAATATATTTTTTAAAAATTATGTTGCCTTTAATTTGAATCCTGAGGGTGGCTATATCTTTCGAAGAGGAAAATGTTAGCTAACGTTGAACAAGCAACTAGAGAACATGACAGGCAATGGGCTGCCCTAATAAGAACAAAATGATAAGCAGGAGGAAAGCTTAAATATTGCAATGATAGGAAGAAATATTAAGCTAGAACAGCAAAAACAAAACACACTAAAAGCAATTGCTTCTTACTTTTTGTATCAGAACCATGATTAAAAGTGAAAAAAGTAAATATACCAAAAGCTGTACATTAGATGAATAAAGAGATGTTACCTGGAGGAATGAATATGTCCAAATAAATTAGCAGCATAATTTAAAGGAAAATTAACCATATTTTTGAAGAATATGAAACTTCTTGAAGTTGACAAGTTATGGCTTGGTGGCCATGTTCACTGAGTAGTATTTGTTATTCATTTCTGGGTTTCTGACATTTCTTTTTAAGATGCTTCCATACTGAAGTAGTATCTCTGCACACTGATCTTCTATTTTACATTAGTTGTTCTGGCCTTTGAAGCCACAGATCTGTTTATGAGATAGGGAATACTCTAAAAGGCAACTTGCAAGATGATCGCTGTGTATAAAAGGCTAAGCTTAAAATAAAGCCTATTAATGCCACTGATTTAGCAGGAATGTCCCCACTTTGTTCAGTACATACATTTGCTTTTTGAATACATTCCACCAAGAATTTTTCTCTATTTTGGTGTTATAATCTTCTTTTCCGTTATTAATTTGACACCAAATGTTGCTAATTCTCACAGAAAAGCCTGAAATTTAGGGGAAAGTCTGTCTTATTAGCTGCCTTACTGGAATTATGATCTGCCAGTTAGCGGGAAGAATGATTACATTGGGAAAATGGATGAATATTTTAGCTGGTTAAATACAATTATTGAAATAAAATGAGATTTTACATAAATGAGAATAGGCAGAATTTGATTGTTATTCTTGTTTTAATTTCAGGAAAGGCATTTACCATGCTTTCCTTTATTTTTTGATTTATTATAAATTTCTTCTCTCACTATCAGGAACAAAAGAACAGATAATTTTGGAGGTAGTTTTTAATGATTTATCACCATTTCACATTCAAACTCAGTCCACCAAATAAATTTCTACATCAAGTATAGAAAACAGGCAATTGACTTTTTATGATTAACTATTGAGCAACATTAAACGTAATATGCAGAAAACAGCTCTTTTTCTTTCTCTCAATATTACCAAAGAGGTCTACTTAATAGCAATTATTCAAAGGCAGAGAGAATGAAACTCAAAAGCTTTAATGAAAAGAGAAACTGGAAACTGCAGAAACTCCATTGCTTTATTTACTATTACACAAAAGCCCACACACTGTCACATTTCTTCAGGACCAATGCCTTGGAACGCCTCCAGTTATGATTAACTACATGAAAAGTCAAGGCATCTGCCATCTATGTTCATATCACAATCATGCCTAGTCCAAGCAGAGTATAGATATGGGAGAGCATAATCAGATGCTCATATTTCTGTGAAAAGCTATAATGCAAAAGTATTTATATTTGAGAAAAAATCTCCAAGTGAAAGTTTTGCAAATATTATAAAACATAACAATACTGTGCATGTGTGTCTAAATTTTACCCATTAAAATAGCACATACTTTAATGCATGTGTCAATTGCAGTTGTAGCAGTACTATTTATTTGCAGCGATGAGAACTATTTCCACTTCTTTTTTAACCTCAGTTTTCAACAATGGAATAAAATATTCCTACATATTAAATATTTTATTAATATTTAATATCGTTATGAAATTTCAGGAGTTTTTAAAGGAATGGAAATAAAAAGACAATTTTAGGTTCATGACACTTTCAGGCTCAGGGAGTTGTGAAAATTTTAGGAGAATGTCTGATCTTGAAATGATTACAGTTTACTTTTGAGAGTCATGAAAGCTCTTTAGTTTGGAAAAGTTTTATATTTTTAGTGACTACCCATTCTTTAGAGTCCAAGACTAAATGGAGCCAACATTGACTCTTCAGAAGTGCTTTTTTAAGCATAGTCTTTTCTGATCAGTGAATTTTCATCATAACAATTTAATATTATGCATTTATGCATGTGCAAATGTCAACATATTCGTTTTCTGAGCCCAGCCAAAAATTATTGCCAATAACGATTTTCTCACTTTCTGGACAGGTCATATATTCGAATTGCACATGGCTTTAAATTATTTTAAAATATTTTATTTAAATGTAAATTTCAAATGGATTAAATGAGGAATTTTAAATATTGTTAGATATCTTAAATGTGCATTGGAAGTAAAGAACGTTAGGGATTAAGTAACCATGTATATCCGTGGCTACTAGTTCACTGGGGCCTGCCTAGTCTTTATACATGATGCCAGGGAGGCCCTAGGAACAATGTGCTTTCCCAGTTTGTCTAGCTAGTAGGTTTAGTCTGGTTAACAAGGATAGTGACTCTCAGAGGAAAAGTTGAGTGGCACTGTTTTTTCTGTAAATTATCAGATGTGTATTCTGATATATTTCACAATTTTACATTTGAGAAAAAATCTCTAATTGAAAGTTTTGCAAATATTATAAAAACATAACAATACTTGGTTGATTGTTGACATTAATTTCAGTGAACAGACTGTGAACTTTCTCATTTTGCCTGATCTGTTTTCTTTGAAATCCTGTGCCAGCTGTCATCACACATGTTAGGCTCATAAAGTAGAATTTAGATCAAGACCATCTAAATGTGCAAAGTAGTGCTTGAAAGTTCCTTACACTAACTATATATTAATAAACTCTATGCTTTCATGTGAGACACCGATCAATAGTCACTGGGATAACTTAAATGGTATTCAGATGTCATAAACTACCACTTTTAAAAACTGTACCAAATCTACCATCATTATCATCGTGAACATATATTTACTGAGTGGATACCACTGTGTGCCTGATAGGAGCTTGGAGAACATATTCAATGATTACTCAAAATATATCTTTCTTCATGCAAATTAGAACTTCATGTGTATTAGGAACTGAATCAGAAGCACATATACCAAACAATACTAAATAGTGAAATACCAGTATAAAATGAGAGTAGAGAGTGTTGTGGATATATTATCATAGTTTTATATGTTCTCTAAATATTTTACACATTTATTTGGGGAGAAGTTATTGGTAGGTGTCCTGAGTCTGAGCAGACCGATGAGGAAGGGAAAAAGAATAGCAAATTAGGAAGTAAACTAAAGGAGGGGAATAGAAAAGGCCAAATAAGAGAAGGGTAGAACTACTATGCAGTGCAGGTTCCATCAGGACTTTCCTTTCTCTTTCCTGATAATGTATTGCTCATCCCTGCCAGACACAGACAGTCTCCCAGGAGCCACTTCTATGACTACTGCTTTTGATATCTATGTAACCGTCAAGTCAAATACTCTGTGGTATCAGTAGACGGAACAGGATGGAGGAATGTTCTGACCACTATGGGAGCTTGTGCTCAGGGCAGAATTCTATTTTTATTTTATATCAAATCTGTGCCAGTCCTGAAAAGCATTTCTTTCTCTTAGATTTTTAGAAACAATATCTGAAGATTTTATTGGGGGAGGGGCAGCAAGTGTCATTGAAAGAGAATATTTACAAACTTTGGTTCAAATTCAGATTACACAACCATGAACAAATTATTTAAACTTGCTTAGCAACAGTGTCTTTATCTGAAAATGGTCAAGATATAATCAAGAATAACACGTGCCTAGGAGAGTGATCATTAGGATTTATCATAATAATATACAATGTCAAATCTAGAGCATGGAATAGAATGCAAACAAAGTAAATAATAGTTCTACCACATGGGTTTTGATATTTAAGAATCTTTAGATAATCTATGAATTAATAACTTAATATTTACACATGTGATGTGGTAATGGCTACATTTTGGTCTCTCTCATGAATAAATATTTTACTTAAAATTTTAAAAAGGTAAATATGAAGATGATAGGTTTTGATTAATTCTGATGATTTTTTTTTCCTGAGGTGAACCAGAGAGGATGAGATTAAAAGATCATGAATATTTTGTATCGCCAAATGGATTAACCAACTAAAAAAATTGATAAGTATATTAAACTAGAGGACCGGTGCACGGTGCACGGATTGATGCACCAGTGGGGTCCCTTGGCAGGAATTGGGCTGGAAATGGCTCTCTGACATCCTCTGAGGGGTCCCAGATTGTGAGAGGGCACAGGCCAGGCTGAGGGACCCCACTGGTGCACATTGGAGGGGAGGGACCATAGGAGGGCTCCAGGGCATGTTTGGCCCATCTCACCCAGTCCTCATTGACCAGAACCCAGAAGCAAGCTAACCTACTAGTTGGAGTGCCTGCCCCCTTGTGGTCAGTGCATGTCATAGAGACTGGTTGAATGAACGGTCAGACACTTAGCATATTAGTCTTTTATTATATAGGATGATCACACTCGAAAATAGACTTAAAGGTTTGAATTTTTATTCCTGGTACTATACTGTAGGAATAAAGAAACTCTCCTCAAAATTGAATGACATCAAAATCAAACATTACTCTAAATATGGCTTTGAAAATATCTCTGGTATGGACACAAAATGTACTTATTTCTGTACTAGGTCAATAATATGTTTACACTGTAGACATTAACATGCTTAGTCTCAGGTCCACGTTTCATTGCAATCATGATCTAAGAAACTGTCCATACTTTTAATTGTTTAATTTCTTTAATTAAACATCATTTAGAATGCTTGGTTATTGGTTAGACTTGAAACTATTTTCTTATGATAGTTCTCATTCATTTTTACTTGTAAACTAGTAGCCCAGTGCATGAAATTCGTGCACATTAAAAGGGAATTAATTGCCCTAACCAGTTTGGCTCAGTGGATAGAGCATCGGCCTGCGGACTCAAGGGTCCCAGGTTCGATTCTGGTCAAGGGCATGTACCTTGGTTGCGGGCACATCCCCAGTGGGGAGTGTGTAGGAGGCAGCTGATCGATGTTTCTCATCGATGTTTTTAACTCTCTATCCCTCTCCCTTCCTCTTTATTGTGAAAAATCAATAAAATATATTTTTTTAAAAAGGGAATTAATTAGCAGAGATATTTTAATATTGCTATTTGCCCTTTCTCTATAATAGAAGTGTGAGAGATGAAAGGAAATTAGTAAAATGCATATGAAAATCATATATAAATTTATTAATAATTAAACAGTAACAAAAGGATATAACAACAGAGGCATGATATAAAAATGACAAAAACATGATATGAAAACAACAAAAACATGATATAAAAACAAAGTGATGCAAACAATGACTGATAAAGTGATTAAACTTATTCTAATATCTCCCTGTACACCACATTAAGAGTGAAAACACTTTCAGAGTGCTTGACTAATTTCCCTTGTGATGACGTACTTAGAACTTTAACTGTAACATCATATGCTCTTCAAACTCGAAAGAAAACATATAACTGACCATGTGAAAAAACGGTTTCAGGCAGGAACATGCCTACTCTATCTAGAGTTTGTCCTTGTGATTTATTAATAGTCATCACAAATGCTGGCATCACGGGAAACTGTCGTCGAATCAATTTAAATGGGAGGCCAGTGTCAGATGGGGACACATTAATTCTTGGAATCAGAACAGCCTCTTCCTCTGCAGATCCTGTTAATACTTCAGCTTTGATAGTGTTAGGTCGTAATCTTTTGATAATAAATCTGGTACCATTACAAAGGCCCCATTTACTATTGAGATTTCCCAATAGCATGATGATAGCACCCACTTTCAATTTTAATTTATGACACAGCATTCCCGAAGGAGTAATATTATTCAGAAATGCGATGGGGAAATTTTCCTTTGTTTCTTTGTTATGGGGTGGGGCCACAACATTAGTAACAAATAAACAGAATTAAAACTTTATTGTGGGGAGCCGCTACAGTGTTTTGGACAGGTTCAAGCCTTGTACTGATGAGAGGGCACAGTCTTCTCATTGCCACGTGCAAGTCCCAGCTTGGAGGGCAGGGCCCACCCAGCACAATTATAGCCAACAGCTGCAGTTGTAAGCTTGAACCTATGGTCCGAACACGTGGCCCCACGTGCCTGAGTGAGGTGGGCTTGATAGAGTTCAGGTGCAGGTAGTTGAGTAGGATTGAAACCCAGGAGAATGTTTGTAAACATCTTGGTCACGCCCTTACTTTGCCTCCTAGCATCTGCTATAAACTAAAGGCATGGCTGTGGGCGTGGGCGCTGTCTCTCAGAAAAGCAGTGTCCCTCTGAGATCTGGCTTTCATTCTCTTGTCTGTCTTTTCTAAGCCTTTCAGCTGTCCCACTCAGGTTCACCCCGTGCTGGTGCGGCACACTTTAGAAAGATCTGCCTCCACACTCCGAAGGTGTGTTCCTGCCTCAAACTCCACCCTTACAGGAAACAACTCTGGGAAACAGCTTGGGGGAGGGTGCAGCCATTGCCAAGACAACCCCTGTAGGGCTGACTTCCTTCTGCTCGGTCATGGCTGTTCGTCTGTATGTGATGAACACCACCCATGGTTTTTATATAAGTAGATAATATTGCAAATATTTTAGAATTACTGATTATTTTCTATGTAGTTTTGGTCAAGTTATTGCAACCTTCTTAGGCCTCACTCTCTTCTTATGTCAGAGGGGCAGACTAAATAATTTTTCAACTCTGTCATTTTATAATTTGACATTTTTAAGTTTAATTTTGCAATTGCCTCAGAATAACACTTGGTCAGGATGGAATAGTCCAAAAAATGTTGATAACAATTCAAACAGCAATAATGCTTTTTGGAAGCCAATTGAAAATTATAGAGGAGAATATAATCATAAGATATTATTAAACTTTAATCACTTTAATTTTAGAAATAAACAGATTAAACACAAGGCTTGAATGTGCTTGAGATTTAACTGCCACCTTTGGGATTCCAGTATTTTCTTCCCATACTTAATCTCCAACAGGCATAACAGTCTATGGTAATAATAATAGTTGTAGTAGTAATGGTAGTAGTAGTAATACCTGCACTATTAATTGAACATCCACTGTGTGACATGTATCTATATATTTATATCTGTCTATATATGCAGCTATGTCTTAAATTGCAAAGTGGATGTCATTGACCCCAGGATACTGATGGAGAAGAAATACAAGGTCATACAGATAGATAACTTGCTTAAGTTTTAAACCTAGTCAACATCAGATCTGAGATTCTGGCCCCAAGTTTTGACTTCAAGGCCTGCTTCTAAACACTCTGCTTTGAGGCCATTGACTGTCTCCTTTCCTTATTTATTACTTCCTCTCCTATTCCTGCAACTTGTTTGTTTTTTTGTTTGTTTGTTTTAAATGATTGCTTTAAAAAAGTACTGGAAAAAAACAAAGTTTGAGGCTTAAGACTCTAGCAGTTCTTACTTGGTAAAATGCTGAGTTATGAAAATATAAACTGCAACAAATTCACAGATTATATTTTCTTATATGTTTGTAAAATTCTCATGTTTTTTGTACTCTGGTACCTTTTAGCTATATTTTTCAAGAAAACAGTCTTAAACATGCTTAATATGCTTAGAAAAAAATGACAAGCTATTGTTTCAGTAGGCATAATTTAAAGGGAAGTGTGTTTAGTTCCAAGTGTGAGCACGTAGACACATTCACATTTTATTATTCTTTTGCTTCTGGATAGGCTTGGCCCAGATCTGCTGATTGAACTTTTATGTTTCCCAATTTATAAAATATTTACCAAAGGCATAATGGACATTTTACAGATGATATGTCAGGCCGGTTGAGACATCGGTTCATGGAAGATAGCTTCTGTCTGTCAGAACTGTGATAGTGGACAATGAGCTTTGTTTCTGCCAAAAGTCTGAATTCTAATTTCAATTGAAAAAGTTAAATTGGAAATGAAGATTTTTTATCATTCTGACACTGAACTTGATCTTTAATACTTACACATGGTGGAAGATTAGATATTTCAAAAAATTACTGAGTAAATTCAAACAATAAATATTTATTATAATTGGATAAAAACTAATATTGTATGGAGGAATTAAATATCTCTTGAATATTCCAGGAACTGTTTATACACATTAAGATAAGGAAAACTATCAGTTTTTTAGTTTAAAAAAATATTATTGTTTGGAAGCCTGAGAGAGGGAAAATACTGTGACACTGTCCTGAAAGTGTGAAGGTTCACGGTGGCTTTCATTACTCTTTGATGGGTTCAGTTTGGGACAAACGTAATTGGCTACTATTTCCTCTTCCCTTTCCTTTTCCCCATCTTTTTTTTCCTCGTGATTATCTTTTCCACTCTTTTCATCCATTCACACAACAACCCCTTTTTCTTAACCCTTACTATGACTCAGTCACCAAGTTGTTTGTGGTGATCTGAAATGAAAACAAAACAAAATACTGCCCTTAAGTAGTTCTATGTATCGTGCTACCATCCCATTCAATCATTAACAAATATGCTAATTATAAATGTGTCTACTTTGCTAACAAATTTGAAATTTTAGTCTCGAATGTTTGCTAACCTAAGTACTTTAAAATATATTGCACTGAGTCAAAAAGGGTTATTAATTTTCTATTTAAAAATAAAGTTTTTTGGAAAATGTATAAGTTGTCTTCTTTGACTTATCTCTCCCTTCCCTTCCCTAGTCCCTGGATGTCTAATGCTCTTTCCCTTCCTCTTCTTATTTTGAGTCACTAAAAGGCTAACAATATAGGAGGACACTGTGATCATGGTAGAAAATATAATTGGTGTTGAAAAATATATATTTGTGTGAGAATATAAATCATTTACTTGCATTGCTTTCAGCCTTGACTATCTTGGTTTCTAATGTAAGAAGGGTAGTTAATATATTTTACTTGCTATTAAATAACAAACTTGTTCTCATTTAGACAAAAAGCCTTGATTATAAGACTGTTTCCTTTTTAACATAGTGCTGACCACTATATTGCCTAATAATAGATAAATATAATTAAATCCCATTAATTTGAAACACAAGGGATTATGAAAGATGGACTCTGAATTAAGTAGATTATCTATTATTTTATTTAAGAATAGGACATGTGGTTAGCTAGAAAATTATAGTTGTTAAACAGATTCTATTGACTGAACTTAAATAATATTTTATGTTGTAATAAACTATGTAACAATGCATAGAATTAAGACACTAAACATCTGATAATTTTTTTTTATTGCTTAAAGTATTACAAAGGGTATTACATATGTATCCATTTTATGCCCCCGCCCTAGACAGTCCCCTAGCCTCCCCTATCCCCCAGTGTCTTATGTCCATTGGTTATGCTTATATGCATGCATACAAGTCCTTTAGTTGATCTCTTACCCCCCTACCTCCTGCCCCCCAACCCTCCCCGGCCTTCCCGCTGCAGTTTGACAATCTGTTTGAGGCAGCTCTGCCTCTGTATCTATTATTGTTCAAAAGTTTATAATGGTCTCTATTGTCCATGAATGAGTGAGATCATGTGGTATTTTTCCTTTATTACCTGGCTTATTTCACTTAGCATAATGCTCTCCAGTTCCATCCATGACGTTGCAAATGGTAAGAGTTCCTTTCTTTTTAGAGCAGCATAGTATTCCATAGTGTAGATGTACCACAGTTTTCTAATCCATTCATCTACTGATGGGCACTTAGGCTGTTTCCAGATCTTAGCTATGGTGAATTGTGCTGCTATGAACATAGGGGTGCATATATCCTTTCTGATTGGTGTTTCTGGTTTCTTGGGATATATTCCTAGAAGTGGGATTACAGGGTCAAATGGGAGTTCCATTTTCAGTTTTTTAAGGAAACTCCATACTGTCTTCCATAGTGGCTGCACCAGTCTGCATTCCCACCAGCAGTGCACAAGTGTTCCTTTTTCTCCACATCCTCTCCAGCACTTGTCGTTTGTTGATTTGTTGATGATAGCCAGTCTATGATAATTTTGAATGTAACTATAGCACCACAGTAATGCACTATTTCCACATAAATGAATAATCCTAAAGATGAAGAAAGTTGGAGATTTAAAGCAATTCAGTTTAAAATTCATGAAAATCACCTTATTTCAACACATGTTGAGGTAGTAATAAGAAGGTAGTATGTTGCGTTGAACAAATTGGGATTACTACACTAATCAGCATTCATTTTAGTACACATAGGGGCACTACATTTATTTAAAGCTTCAAAACACTTTCAGGTAAGAGAGCTTATAAAATAATTGATTGTCAGCAGGCCGCATATCTAGAAATTATGCTATTGGTTGCATAGTCCTGCATATTTTTTTCATTTTATTGTTCTTTTGCTTCTGGAAAGGCCTGGCCCAGATCTGCTGATTGAAGTTTTATGTTTCCCAATTTATAAAATATTTACCAAAGGCATAATGAACTTTTTACAGGTGATATGTCAGACTGGTTGAGACATCGGTTCATGAAAAATAGCTTCAAAAGAAATGCCAAACATGACAATTTCTTACTTGGCCAGAGATGGTGTAGCTGAAAGACAGGCCTCAAAGCTGTCAGTGTGCCGCCCTTTCTCTACAGAAAACAATGTTTAAAACAACTTTCCAAACATAGCTTATTTCCCTTCATACTTATTTGACTCATTCAACCATGAATTGTTATTTATTGGAGTATTTGTTGTTTATGGGATTCAAACAAAAGCTGTTTACTGAAATTTAAAAGAACAAAAGTCCAGGTGTTTGAGGAGGCAAGACATATCTGTTTAACAGACAGCTCAGCAGTTGTAAGAAAATTATTCACAACATGAATGCAGTACAATCTCTCCAAAACACTGTTCTCAATTCACATATTTTGAAAAGAGAAAGTGAATTTTGTGCTGTCTTCAACTCTTACTGTACCTTTGAACAAATGAGGTGTTTCTAAAATTGAAAACAAACTAACCTTGCTTTTTGATGGAACCTGGATTGATGTCACTCTTATTTGCTTTTTATGGATTATGAACCCATCAGCCATGCATGTGGCTTCTGAAACAATGCTGAACTTTCCCTATTGGTATTTAAACACCAAATATAAAGACAGAATTTATTTTGGGGGAGATACCTATTCTTCTCCTGAATTCTGATGCTTACTTTATCTCTAAAACTGTGAAATAAAAAGGAGAGAATAATTAATTACTTCTTCCAATTGGCCAGTGGCAAAATTGTCTTAGATGAAGGACACAGTAGATACCTCAATTTTATTTGAGGCTTAAAGTGGGTGGGATTTTAAAGGCTTTCTTCAATGGTAACACTGTTTTCTGTTTAACTTTTTAATTCTAATGTCACCTGACTGTCTTACATTTTCTCATATAAATATAACCTCAAATATATAACCTCACGTTTCTCCATGTAGTTACCTGTTTTGAGCAATAAGTTTCAAGGATATTTGTGACTTAGAAGTAGATTTCCTTTGATTTATTATAGTTGTCACTTCTTGATTTTTTGAGTGATTCTTGTTCTGGGAGGAATTGTCAATAGCTAAGGAATCTAATATTTTGCTTGTGAAACACATTGGCCAATATGGGAATAGATCCAATTACAATTGGATCCAATTAAAATATTATTTCTTTTTAATTGTTTAATCCTTCAAAAGCCATGTTTTTGTCAGTTTTACCTGAATAGGTAGGCTCAATCATAAACTCAATGCATAGTATATTTATATTATATCCAAGTAGAATGATAGACATATAGATTTATATTGTCTGAAACATTGCCTTCAACCAAACTCATGCTCACGTGATCTCAGACATGGAAAGTGGATCCAGAATATTTTTCAGTAAACTCTTTTAAGATTCTAAACCAGCCTTGGGCAAACTACGGCCAGCGGGCCGGATTCGGCCCCTTCGGCTGTTCTATCCTGCCCGTGGAGCTGAAAGAGCGGAGGGTTCTCTTGCTCTCCCCTCCGCTCCTTCACCAGCAGCAGTGTTAACATGGCAAAGTCAGGAAACATGGCCACAGCTCCTTCTTCTGAGTCCCAGTTTAAGAACCCATTGTGGCCCTCGAGTCAAAAAGTTTGCCCACCCCTGTTCTAAACCCTCAAAGTTTCTTCTTATTGCCTTAAGAGATCAGAGAAACCTAGCATTTGTTAACTTGGAGACTCTCTTCCATATAACACCATTTATCTTAGTAATAAATCTAAAGAAAATCTCTTTTGAGATGTTTGTAAGAGAAACTACAAATACCTGGTAAAAATCTATTCTCTTTGTAGCTGAATGAAAACCTAATTCTATTTGAGCTTATGCTTTATCTTAAGTATGGGCAGTTAGCTTCATTAAAATACAATTAATTCAGCTAATGTAACAATCTCTACTTTGTTCCTTGGCCATAGACTTTACTTGTAACCTTAATCAACCCTATCAAAATATGTGTTATAATTTTCAAAGGGATCCAGGAGATAATGTGGTTGGATAAGCACACTGCCTCTCTTTTACTTGAAGAAAAATTTGCAGTACTGATAATTTCAGTTGTATAATTTCTTTATAATATTTATAAAAAAACACTCCATCCACTGTTGCAACAGAAGTCTATCATAATTCATATATTCATTTGATAAGAAAATCATGAATACGAAAAAGCTTCCCCCCTTTAAAATTATCATATAGGGTCAATGAAGTCACTTTTCACCCACTGATGTCCTCAAAACATCTCCAAAGTTAGACACTCATGCTAATTCCCACGATGACTTTGTAATTGCTATTTGTGTCAATGGTATACTTAAGATAGCCATACTCAGCAAAAGAAAAGCATATTTTTCTCCCAAATCAAGGCCAGGCACTGTTTTACATTTCACCAAAATTGGTGCTGTAGGAGAAGATTTATAGTGGCTATCAATCATTAGCAGCAGCCACCAGATCATATTAATTCTGATAGCTAAAACTGCCTTATCAATTGCAGGCCTGTGAACATTGTGCTTTTTTCAAAAGTGTATGTATTTTAGATATTTCTTCATCTCTATTTCCAAAGGTTTCTAAAGTGCTACAGAACCCTATAGTTTTTCCTAGAAGACATGTGATTTTACTAGGCTATTTCCTGTGCTTTTGTTAATTGACTCATTGGTTGTCAATCATAAATTACTCCACAGGTAAATAAGTAGTACTATAGTACTTAGTCATGAAAGAACTTGAAGCCTACATAATTTCACTCTGATATCATTAATATCATTTCACTCTGATAGCAGCAGATTTTTGCAATGAAAGCAGTTGTGTCATTCTCGTCAGTTTGGTGGATTTGAGCCTCCAAATTGGTCAAACCCTTTGCTTAATCGATATGCTGAATATCTCAGATTGTTCTAATTGATATCAACCAAATTCCTTCCAGGAGGTCGGATCTATTGGCAAAGGAATTATTAGACTAAAAATTTTTCACTTTCTCGTTCCTTTTCCAGTTTTATTACCTTGTAGCATGTGGCATAGCTAGGGAGGATTAAAGATTTTTAGAGCATTATTTTGTAAATGATTTTGCTTTCTCATTTGCTTCACTCTGGACACAAGTGTCCTGGCCACCCTTTCCAAAGAAAGAAGCTTTACTCTTTTGTCTGCTTCTCTCTCTCCCTCTCTTTCAAAATTTGAAAGGCGGCAATGATATAGTAGAAGAAAATCTTACCCCGAAATGTCAACACATTGTTTGTGGGTAGTTTTTATCTCGCGCTAACAGGTGGCGTGGGCCATTTTTGCTAATTTTTTGCACAAATGGCAACGTTCAGTAAAATTACGGTAACTTTAGTTTACGTATTTATATGTTACCTGCATTCTACTGCTAGTCTATAAAAAATGTATTAATACGTGTCCCACGCTCTACTACACTGGTAGAACGTATAACTACGTAAAATGTATAAATACGTTTCCCGCATACAATGTGTTAAGGCTTATATTTTTGTATTGACTTGTTTGGAGGAGCTATGTATTGCTTTAGAATGGAATACACTTTTTTATTTTTAAAATTTTTTATTGATTAAGGTATTACATATGTGTCCTTACCCCCCCATTACCCCCCATGCCCCCCACTCATGCCCTCACCCCCTGTTGTCTGTGTCCATTGGTCAGGCCTATATGCTTGCATACAAGTCCTTTGGTTGATCTCTCCCCCTTACCCCCACCCTCCCCTACCTTCCCTCTGAGGTTTGACGGTCTAATTGATGCTTCTCTGTCTCTGGATCTGTTTTTGTTCATCAGTTTATGTTGTTCATTGTAATCCACAAATGACTGAAATCATGTGATATTTATCTTTCTCTGACTGGCTTATTTCACTTAGCATACTGCTCTCCAGTTCCATCCATGCTGTTGCAAATGGTAAGAATACACTTTTTTGAAAATTAGAAGAATTTCTCTTCTGCTGTTTCTATTCTGCTCAGACTGGCAAGTGCCTGTGGGACATGGCATTTCAAACTGCTTGTGCTCCACTACTTGGCTTTCTCCATGGTCTCTCATGCAAAAGTCTCAGGAAGCATCAGCAGCAGATTTTTGCAATGAAAGCAGTTGTGCCATTCTCATCAGTTTGGTGGATTTGAGCCTCCAAATTGGTCAAACCCTTTGCTTAATCGATATGCTGAATATCTCAGATTGTTCTAATTGATATCAACCAAATTCCTTCCAGGAGGTCGGATCTATTGGCAAAGGAATTATTAGACTAAAAATTTTTCACTTTCTCGTTCCTTTTCCAGTTTTATTACCTTGTAGCATGTGGCATAGCTAGGGAGGATTAAAGATTTTTAGAGCATTATTTTGTAAATGATTTTGCTTTCTCATTTGCTTCACTCTGGACACAAGTGTCCTGGCCACCCTTTCCAATTGGAATCCAACTAGTCTAGATATAATTTCCTTAGTAATCATTGGGTTGTAAGGAAAATTTCTACTTAACATTATTCCAGATAAAAGGGGATTTGTTGAAAGAATACTATGGATAGTTTGATGAACTTTCATCCTTAGAGGCCAGTGGTTGGCAAACTCATTAGTCAACAGAGACAAATATCAACAGTACAACGATTGAAATTTCTTTTGAGAGACAAATTTTTTAAACTTAAACTATATAGGTAGGTACATTGTTATTAACTTAATTAGGGTACACCTGTACCGCATCTCCTGTCGCCCGACCGACACCCCCCACTTCTTCTAATGCCACTTCTTCAAAATATACTCTCCCAGGCCAAAAACCAACTTCTGCGCATGGGCCACGAAGTTTCAATTGCACTGTATGTGCGTGCCCGCATGTGGTATTTTGTGGAAGAGCCACACTCAAGGGGCCAAACAGCCACATGTGGCTCGCGAGCCGCGGTTTGCTGACCACTGTTATAGGCTATTAGGCCAGAAATAGTAAAATAATCTTTGGTTGCTACATTTTTTTCATATATTACATCTGGTTTGTAAGAAAATAACATTGATTTAAATCTGATGTCTTCTCACCATATCCAGTGCTATTAACTCTAATAAAGCCATGATCACTTCTCATTTGTAATTTTGCTATTGTCTCTATCTTGTCTTTGTGCTTTACACTTGACCCTACATTCTAGTCTTAGCACAGCAGCTATTTTTTTAAACTTAAGTTTGATCAAACCACTCTCCAATAATTCCACATTTCGCTTAGGGTTTAAACCAAAATAATATCAATGATCTACAAGGCCCTACATAATCTCCACCATCCTTGTGCCATGGTTCTAATTTCATCTACTAGCCTTCTCATGTTATTCAGCTTATTTGATTCTAGCCACATGTGCATCCTTGATATTATTTTTTTTGCTTTTATAATTTAAAAAATACCTCCTATACATTTGGCAGTTTCAATCATTATTCATAATTCACGAGGACAAGGTTTTTTTTTATTGAATCAGTGTATATCATCTGAAATCTGAATTCTTTCGTCTGAATTCAGTTACTGCATTCATTAAGTGATATAAGTTAGAAGAACAAGATTCTCACTATTATTTCTTAAATATTTTAGGTGCACATCTGCATGAAAGCCTTTGTCTGATTGTTACATCTGTATGAAAACCCCCTCTACCCCCACATATATCTACAGGGTCAAATTCTTCACTTCTTCCAACTCTTTATTTAAATGTCATTTTAATCACAAATCCATTTACTCCACTTGCACCCCATATTGTTGGCCTCCTTCATAGTTACTTTTTCTTCTTTTTTCATAGTATTTATTACCGCTGTCACTTGTGTAATTTACTTTTAATGTTTATTCTTTGTTGTCTATCTTCCACCAGTAGAATGTAATATCTATGAGAGCAAAGACCTTTGTTTTATAAACCAATACAATATTGAGGCTTAGAATACTATTTGGCATATGGTAGTCATTTGAGTGATATTTGTTGCATGAATGAAATAATTAATGGTTAGAGAAATGGATTATTGAAAGGATAAGAAGTAGAAGAGAGCAGGGCTAGGTGGGAAATGATTCTGGAATGTAGGGAACTAAAGGAACTTTCTTATTTCTCATCAGGCACTATGATCTTTTCCTTGTTTTTCTCTATGTATTAGTTCCATAATCCATTCAATGGCATTTTGCAGCTTCTAGTATACAAGTGTTACACTTATTTTGTTATAGTTACTCCTAAGCATTTTATTACTTTTATCTTATTATCAATGCAATTTGATGATAATTTAATTGTCATAGTGCTCATTGTTTATGTATAGAAATACAATTATTTTTTGTATTCATCTTATATCCTGGAAACTTGCTAAGCTTGGTTATTCACTGAAAATATTTTTATAGATTACTAGAATTTTCTATACATAAAATCATGTAATTTGTGAATAGAAATAGGTTTACTTCTTTTCTAATCCCAATGCCTTTTATTTTATTTCAGTAATTGCCCTGGTGAGCATCTTTGTTTGGTTCTTGATCTCAAGGGCAAAGCTTTTAGTCTTTTAGGATGATGTTCATTGTGGGTGTTTCATAAATTGCCTGGATCAGGTTGAAGAAATTTTCTTTAATTTCTAGTTTGTTGAATGTTTCGACTTGGAAAGAGTGTGGGATTATGTCAAATGCTTTTTTGCATGTAGTTTTGACCTTTTATTTTATTAATATGGTGTTTTGCATTGATTTTCAAATGTTCTACCAACCTTGCTTTCCTGAAATGAATACTACTTGATCATGTTAATAGTTTTGTATAATCTTTTTTATATGTTGCTGAGTTTGGTTTACTAGTATTTTTGTTAAGGGTTTTTGCATCTGTATTCTTGAGAGATTTTGATCTCTAGTTGTTTTTTTAATTAAAATGTATTTGTATGGTTTGGGTATCAGGCTAATACTGGATTCATAGAATTAGTGGGAAAGTGTTCCCTCCTCTTTACATTTTTAAAAATTCTAGAAAGATTGGTGCTAATTCTTCTTTAAATATTTTGAGAATTTACGAGTGAGCTCATCTGGTCCAAGGCTTTCTTTGCTGGTAGTTTTGTGTTTTGTTTTTTTTAATTATTACTAATTCAATCCCTTTACTTATTATAAGCCTACTCAGATTTTCTATTTCTTCTTGAGTCTATTTGGTAGTATGTGTATTTCTAGGAATGTGTCTATTTTATCTAAGATATATAAATTATTTGCATACAATTACTCATTGTATTCCTGCATAATGCTTTTCCTCTCATAAGGTTGGCAAAAATGACTTCTCTTTTATTTCTGATTCTAGTAATTTGATCTCTTTCTCTCTCTCTCTTGCTCTCTCTCTCTCTCTCTCTCTCTCTCTCTCTCTCTCTCTCAGCTAGTCATAAGCCACAGGAAAGAAGCAGACCAATAGGGCCTTAATCCTATATACCATATCCCAGATGGTCATGGTCAAATGGTGGGGGCTTTACAGTTCAGGTTGTGCCTGTTTGACTTTAAAATATATAAACACTGGCTGAAGCATATGTTTTTGGCCTCATGTTGTCCTCAGTTAATGCATGATTATTGTAGAGGCCTTAGTAAGCAGAGTGAGTTGAATCAATATTTAGCTAGTGGTTTAAAAAAAAGTCTTTTTAGATTTTTTCTGTATTGATTAAGAAGAACCATTAAAAAAAGTTCTCATGATAGAGTTTTACGTTCAAATTTCTCTGTTTTCCTTTAAAAAAAACAAAAATCAAAATTCAACTATTAAACAATCATTTATGTTCATTGAAAAATAAGAAAACACACAAAAACAGAAATAAAAATAATAAACAAAAAACCAAGTCTTTCCAGATATCAGCATGTTAGACAACAAAGATTATTGGCTACTCTTTTGATGTTTTTCACTGTCTTTAAGCAATTACATTAAGTGAAAGTGTGCTTTAGAGCACTAGTGTGTCTCTTTTTAACTTTAAATTGTTAGTGCCAAACTCGTAAGGGCTGGAGTACCACATTTGTTTCTACAAATTATGTTCTTTGTTTGGGTCTAGGAATAACGCTATGATAGTGGTAAACCTAAATTCATCTGTTTCATCCATAGACTAAATTGACATCTTTCAACCAAATGGTTTTGAGATTACTTGAGATTTATTAACTTATTAAATATTGATTATGACTTTAGATTAAAGAAGTAAAAAACTGGATAAAGATAATATGTCATCTTAGGTTGAGGTAGAAAAATAAGGTAATGAAATGATGGAAAACACAGATGAAAGAAAACATTTTTAAAACTTACTCCTAGATTTTGTCTATAAGATCTGAGTTATTTAGGGAAAACAAGAAGGAACTAGAGTGATTTTGAAAAGTATATTAGAATTTTAATGTCAGAATAGGAGCAGTAAAAGAATGACAACAAGGCATTTACTTAGAAGAAAGATAAGGCATAGAAGGCTCTATTTTTCTGAAAGGAAAAAATGAGATATCAAAGGCCAGATAGAATAATGTAAGTAGAAAATGAAGATTGCTCCCTATTAACTTCTTTGAAAAGGATATTATTAAAGTGGGGAATATCAAAGTTTTAACTCTATAGAAAGAAGTGACTATAACCAAAAAATCTAAAAGAGAAAGAGATGAAAGTTCTAAGAAAACAATCAGATGTTATTTTATAGTAGGGCCCAGGATCCAAGAGATTATAGAAAGATGCAGGTAAAAAAAAAATCCAGGCAAAAAAGAACAATTGGGGAACAAAATTTATTATAAAGGACAGTTATACAGGAAATAAATGATTACAGGGAATATGGAGAGAATTGATTGGATAAAAGCAGAAAAACTCTAAAATAGTATAAAATAATTATTATGTGAGTTTCAAGGTAGCACACTTCTTTCAGGTGGAAATTTAGTTATAACCTGTGCCATAAAAGAACAAGTGAGAAATTTAATGAATTAGAACTCAAAAATGTACATAAAAAATGAGACATGTTAAAGAGGCGTGAGACAGGACAATGAAAGATCAAGTTCAGACCTGGGTTAGGCATTGGTCTAATGGGAGAATATCTGTTGGGCACTATTATCCAACTCTAAAAGGTGAAGGTGAACATGATTTGTCTGAAGAGTAGATACTTGTGAGAGGTCCAGCTCTAATGATTTTATATCTCTCACTAAGTTGAAATTTAGAACAATATGTTAGCAAAAAAAAATGTCTGAGTCAGAAATCAAATGGAAAGCAAAAGAAAACATCTAAACCTAATAAAAAGTGCCTACCCTTCATGTATCAGAGTTGAAAAGATACCAAGTTAAGAAACAGGTTTAACTGAGAGTTTCTGAAAAGCATAGAGGAACAACAGAGGGGAGTAAAATATTAGAAGCATAGTTCACCCTTGAAAGGGAAAAAAGGAAATAGCAGACATAAATGTTACTGATTTCACTTAGCATAATGCTCTCCAGTTCCATCCATGCTGTTGCAAATGGTAAGAATTCTTTCTTTTTTACCGCCACGTAGTATTCCATTGTGTGGATGTACCACAGTTTTCTAATCCACTCATCTATTGATGGGCACTTAGGTTGTTTCCAAATCTTAGCTATTGTAAATTATGCTGCTATGAACATAGCGGTGCATATATTGGTTCTGATGGGTGTTTCTAGTTTCTTGGGGTATATTCCTAGAAGTGGGATCACTGGGTCAAATGGAAGTTCCATTTTTAGTTTTTTGAGGAAACTCCATACTATTCTCCACAGTGGCTGCACCAGCCTGCATTCCCACCAGCAGTGCACGAGGGTTCCTTTTTCTCCACATCCTCTCCAGCACTTGTCATTTGTTGAGTTGTTGATGATAGCCATTCTGACAGGTGTGAGATGGTATCTCATTGTTGTTTTGATTTGCATCTCTTGGATGATTAGTGACTTTGAACATGTTTTCATATGTCTTTTGGCCTTCCTTCTGTCTTCTTTCAAAAATATCTATTATGTCCATTGCCCATTTTTTGATTGGGTTGTTTATCTTCCTTTTGTTAAGTTGTATGAGTTCCCAATAAATTTTTGAGATTAGGCCCTTATCAGATATGACATTGGCAAATATGTTCTCCCACGCAGTGGGCTTTCTTGTTGTTTTGTTGATGGTTTCCTTTGCTGTGCAGAAGCTTTTTATTTTGATGTAGTCCCATTTGTTTATTTTCTCTTTAGTTTCCATTGTCCTAGGAGCAGTATCAGTGAAGAAATTGCTTCCGCATATGTCTGAGATTTTGCTGCCTGTGGATTCCTCTAGTATTTTCATGGTTTCCCATCTTATGTTTAAGTCCTTTATCCATTTTGAGTTTATTTTTGTGTATGGTGTAAGTTGGTGGTCTAGTTTCATTTTTTTGCATGTGTCTGACCAAAGTTTCCAGCACCATTTATTGAAGAAGCTGTGTTGACTCCATTGTATGTTCATGCCTCCTTTGTCGAATATCAATTGAGCATAGTGGTTTGGGTTGATTTCTGAGTTCTCTATTCTATTCCATTGATCTATATGTCTGTTCTTGTGCCAGTACCAGGCAATTTTGAGAACAGTGGCTTTGTAATACAGCTTGATATCTGGTATTGAGATCCCACCTATTTTGTTCTTCTTTCTCAGGATTGCTGCATCTATTCGGGGTCTTTTTTTATTCCAGATGAATTTTTGGAAAGTTTGTTCTAGGTCTGTGAAATATGTCGTTGGTATTTTAATGGGAACTGCATTGAATCTATAGATTGCTTTGGGTAGTATGGACATCTTGATGATGTTGATTCTACCAATCCATGAACACGGTATGTTCTTCCATCTGTTTATGTCTTCCTTTATCTCCGTTTTCAGTGTCCTGTAGTTTTCTGCATATAGGTCTTTTACCTCCTTAGTCAAGTTTATTCCTAGGTATCTTAATTTTTTTGGTGATTATGCTAAGTGAAATAAGCCATTCAGAAAAAGATAAATATCACATGATTTCACTCATTTGTGGAATATAATTAACAACATAAACTGATGAACAAAAACAGATCCAGGGACAGAGATGCATCAATCAGGCCGTCAAACCTCAGAGGAAAGGTAGGGGAGGGTGGGGGTAAGGGGAGAGATCAACCAAAGGACTTATATGCTAGCATATAGGTCTAACGAATGGACACAGACAACAGGGGGTGAGGGCATGAGTGGAGGGGGGATTGGGGGTAATGGGGGGATAAGGACACATATGTCATAACTTAATAAAAATAAATAAAAATAAAATAAATAAAAAAGAAAATTAATGACATAAATTTTAAAAAATGTACTTATGCCTTGGAAAATTGAAAGGTGGAGAAAAGTATTGACTTAAGGAACACATGAGAGTGTTATTAATCAACTAGCATCCCAATGCACGAAATTGGTTCAAGGAGCTCTGCCCTCACAGCCCTGGCTTCTTCTGGAAGATCATCCAGAAGGACATCCAGACAGTTGTTCAGCTCTCAGGTCTAATTAGCATATTACACTTTTATTATTATAGATATTAGATCCCTTTGGGGATAAACTTCAAGTGTCAATATCAGCTCCACTTCACAAATTTGCAGAGGGTGATACTCCAGCAGGAACAAATGTTGGGATAAGCGTGATCCCTTCTTTAAGTGAAATATTTCACAAGACTGGTTACTTCCTTAGCAGGAGATAGTGGGATAAAGTACTATAGCATAGGACTGAAAATGATGGTTCTGAGGAGATAATGAAGGCAATGTTACTAGGCCGAATCCACTTTCGCTGTAGCACTGGGATATTAAAGTGTGGGACCAAAGCACAAATGGAAATTAAGAAGTCTGAAATCTATAAAAGATAATGGTAACTGGGACTGTCACCATTTCAAATGTATAAACTTTTTGAATAACATTCTCTGAGAGATAAACGCCATACTCAGATAGATGTTCTCCCTGTCAATATGTAGTTCCAAAATTAATGTCTGTGGGAGATTTCTCCTCATTGGTTTGAGCTTCACTGGTCATGAACTCCAGTAAACTGACTTGTTGGTATCCTGGAGAAACTTAAACCTAAATAATTTTTTGTTTTGTTATTGCTCCATTACCTCAGCACAGAGTCTCAGCTATGTGAATCTGAACTCTTTTTTTTTAATTGAATTTTTTAGGGTGGCATTGGTTCACAAAATCAAACAGGTACCACTTGATAAAAACCTCTATACATGCCCTAACCAGTTTGGCTCAGTGGAAGGAGCGTCGGCCAGCAGACTGAACTTTCCCAGGTTCGATTCCGGTCAAGGGCATGTACCTTGGTTGTGGGCACATCCCCAGTGTGGGGTGTATAGGAGGCAGCTGGCCAATGTTTCTCTCTCATCGATGTTTATAACTCTCTATCCCTCTCCCTTCCTCTCTGTAAAAAATCAATAAAATATATTTTTAAAAAAACATCTATACACTGCATTGTGCACCCATCTCCCCAAGCAAAGTCTCTTTCCTTCCCCAACCCCTCCTTTGCCCACCTCCACCCAGGGCCCACCACCCCTTCCCTCTGGCACTCACCACACTGTTGTCTTAATCTATGGGTTATGCATACATGTTCTTTGGTTAATCCCTTCACCTTCTTTCATCCACTTCCCCTGTCCCCCTCCTCTCCGACACCTGTCAAACTGTGTCATGTATTCATGCCTCTGTTTCTATTTTGTTTATCAGTTTATTTTGTTCATTAGATTCCATATATGAGTGAAATCATATGGTACTTGTCTTTCTCTGGCTTATTTCACTTGGCATAATGTTCTCCAGGTCCATCCATGTTGACGCAAAAGATAAGGTGTCCTTCTTTTTCTATAGCCATGCAGTATTCCATTGTGTAAATGTACCACAGGTTTTTTTATCCACTGATCTACTGATGGGCACTTGGGCTATTTCCAGATCTTGGCTATTTTAAATAATGTTGCTATGAACATAGTGGTGCATATATTCTTTCAAATAAGTGTTTTGGCTTTCTTAGGATATATTCCTAAAAAGAGATCTCTGGGTCAAAAGGCAGTTCCATTTTTAATTTTTTAGGAAACGCCATACTCTTTTCTACAGTGGCTACACCAGTCTGCATTCCCACCAGCAGTGCACAAGGGTTCCCTTTTCTCCACATCCTTGCCAGCACTTATTTTTTGTTGATTTATTGATGACAGCCATTCTAGCAGGTGTGAAACTGCACTCTTTTTTTAAATGGTTTTTATTGATGAAAGAGAGAGAGAGAGAGAGAGAGAGAGAGAGAGAGAGAGAGAGAGAGAAACATGGATGAGAAACATAGATTGGCTGTCTCCTGCACGCCCCATACTGTGGATTGAACCCACAACCCAGGCATATGGGGAATTGAACCAATGACCTCTTGATGCATGGGAAGACACTCAATCCAGAGCCACACGGGCTGGGCAAGTCTGCATTCTTAGAAAAAGGTGGTAATTTATAGCATTGGCAATATAAATTTTGAGGTCTTGAAGGACCTTCATTCATTCTATTTAGAAAATTCCAAAGCTCTGTTTTTTATTTCCTTGTGAAGTAAATATGCTTGCAAAAAAACAAGCTTTCTACCCCACTACTCAATCCCTAAATGTAAAGAGGCCTACTCCTGCAGGAAAAGCAAATTTATATCAGCCACATTCTGCAATATTAGTTTAAGGAATAAAAGTGGCTATAATTTGATTTCCGTCTTTTTTATTCCTTGCCTATCTCTTAATTGAGTTTAAAATTTGGGCAGGAAGATAGCTGTTACATTTCTGAACCCTCTTAAACCACAACAGATGGGAGATTTTGTTGGGATTTGATAGCAAAATATAAAATAGTTAACAACTCAAGGAGCATATAACATTCCCTATATATTATTAATTCAAAAAACACACACACATACACTTATGTTATATTCACATTTGTATAGAGATTTTGAGGTACTAGGCAATATTAAAAGATGCTTACTTAAAATACTGCTGAATTAGAAGTAAAAGATTCTGGCTTTTATTTCTGCAGCTGCCACTAACTGTCTGGGTTAAATCAGCTAAATTCCATAGTTTTGAATTTCTACAACTTTGAAATGAGTTTAATATTAAGTGACTCCCATGATTTATCTATACCAGATAACTCATAATAACCTAAAACTGGAATTTACATGAATATCCATTAACAATAGAGTGGATAAATAAATATTGATGCATACTTTTTGGTGAACATAAGGATGCATTTTTTTTTCTTTAATTAAATCTTTATTGTTCAGATTATTACATTTGTTCCTCTTTTCCCCCCCCATAACTCCCCTCCTTCTAGTTCCCACCCCACCCTCCGCCCTCACTCCCCACCCACTGTCCTTATCCATAGGTGCACGATTTTTGTCCAGTCTCTTCCCGCATCTCCCACACCCCTTTCCCCCCCAAGAATAGTCAGTCCATTCCCTTTCTATGTCCCTGATTCTATTATGATCACCAGATTATTTACTCACTTGATTCTTAGATTCACTTGTTGATAGATGCATGTTTGTTGTTCATAATTTGTATCTTTACCTTTTTCTTCTTCTTCCTCTTCTTAAAGGATACCTTTCAGCATTTCATATAATGCTGGTTTGGTGGTGATGAACTCCTTTAGCTTTTCCTTATCTGCGAAGCTCTTTATCTGACCTTCAGTTCTGAATGATAGCTTTGCTGGATAAAGTAATCTTGGTTGTAGGTTCTTGGCATTCATCACTTTGAATATTTCTTGCCGCTCCCTTCTGGCCTGCAAAGTTTCTGTTGAGAAATCAGCTGACAGTTGTATGGGTATTCCCTTGTAGGTAACTGAGTTTCTTTCTCTTGCTGCTCTTAAGAGTCTCTCTTTGTCTTTTGCTCTTGGCATTTTAATTATGATGTGTCTCGGAGTGGTCCTCTTTGGATTCCTTTTGTTTGGGGTTCTCTGCGCTTCCTGGACCTGTAAGTCTATTTCTTTCACCAGGTGGGGGAAGTTTTCTGTCATTATTTCTTCAAATAGGTTTTCAATATCTTGCTCTCTCTCATCTTCTGGCACCCCTATAATTCTGATGTTGGTACGCTTGAAGCTGTCCCAGAGGCTCCTTACACTATCTTCATATTTTCGGATTCTTTTTTCCGACCGAAGCCAGACAGTCCCGCTTCTCCTATTTGAGTCTGGGTCCCTAGAGACTCGCCCTGATCTGGAGCTCAGAGTCTGAAACTCCCTCCGGATTGAAAACAACAACCGCGCCCTCCGCCACCAGCCTGCTCGCACGCACTCTGCACCTGAGTATTTCACTTCAGCACTGCGCCTCCTCTGAGTCTGGGTATGATATTCTCTTTCCTCCTAGTTGTAGAATTTCCACTCAGCCAGCCTTCCTGTGGTTCTGGATGATGTCCGTTCAGTCTTTAGTTGTTTTTTTTTGAAGTGGTTGTTCAAGGCAGCAATCTCCAGCTTTAACCTATGCCGCCATCTTTGTTTCTCTCCAAGGATGCATTTTTATAGGGTACAGAACTTTGAGTAAAATTTCTGAGTCATAGTGTATGTATACCAGTATATCCATCTTCATAGATGTTGTCAAAAGTGTTTTAAAGAGCTTGACTCTGACAATATACTCTCTTACCAGCAGCCACATGTCAGGATATCAGCTATTTATATTCTTGACATCATTTGACATTTTCTACCTTTTTCATTTTAGCCATTCATGTAGTATATAGAAGTATTTCATTGTGATGCTGACTTGCATTTCCCTGTTGACTGATAAAGTTGAGCATTTTTTTATATGTTGACTAGTGTCCCGGTGCATGGATTTGTACACATTGAAAGGAAATTAATTAGAAGAAAGGTTCATGTGGCAATTACCTTACTGCAAAAAATTACATGTCAAAATAATATATATAATATAGTATTATAAAATTAAAATACAAAATATTTTAATATCACTATTTACCCTTTCTCTATAATAGAAGTGTCATAGATTAGATAAAATTAGTAAAATTTCAATAAAATAATATATACATTGATTAATAAATAAACAACATGATATAACAACAAAGACATGATATAAAAACAACATTGATAAAAACAATGACTGATAAATTGATTAAACATTTATTTTTAAATTGTCAGTGCATGTCATATATACCTTTACTTTTAAAACTTTATCTTTTGGCTTATGATTCTAGTATAACTTTTCAAGTTTATTTACTTTTTAATTTTATTTTCTTGTTTAAATTATTAAAAATAGTAGTACATATGTCTCCTTTTTTCCCCCCATTGACCTTCCCCCGGCCTCCCCTACCTCCCAGCACATGCCCTTACCGCCCCCCCCCCCCCGTGTCTTGTGTCCATTGGTTATGCTTATATGCATGCATATAAGTCCTTCAATTTATCTCTTAACCCCCCCCCCCAACAGTCCCCAGCCTTCCCGCTGTAATTTGACAGTGTGTTTGATACTTCTCTGCCTCTGTATCTATCCTTTTGTTCATAAGTTTATAATGGTCTTTATTATCCATAAATGAGTGACATCATGTGGTATTTTTCTTTCACTGCCTGGCTTATTTCACGTAGCATAATGCTCTCCAGCTCTATCCATGCTGCTCCAAATGGTAAGAATTCCTTCTTTTTTACCACAGCATAGTATTCCATTGTGCAGATGTACCATAGTTTTCTAATCCACTCATCTGCTGATGGGTATTTAAGCTGTTTCCAAATCTTAGCTATGGTAAATTGTGCTTCTATGAACATAGAGCTGCATATATCCTTTCTTATTGGTGTTTCTGTTTTCTTGGGATATATTTCTAGAAGTGGTATTGTGGTATTACTGGGTCAAATGGCAGTTGCAGATTTTTGAGGAAATGCCATACTGTTTTATAAATGGCTGCACCAGTCTGCATTCCCACCAGCAGTGCATGAGGGTTCCTTTTTTTCCACATCCTCTCCAGCACTTGTCATTTGTTGACTTGTTGATGATAGCCATTCTGACAGGTGTGTGGTGGTACCTCATTGTTGTTTTGATTTGCATCTCTCAGATGATTAGTGACTAAGTATGTTTTCATGTGTCTCTTTTCTTTCTGAATGTCCTCTTTCGAAAAATGTCTATTTAGGTCCATTGCCCATTTTTTGATTGAGTTGTTTATCTTCCTTTTATTAAGTTGTATGAGTTCCCTGTAAATGTTGGAGATTAAACCCTTAGCGGAGATAACATTGGCAAATATGTTCTCCCATGCAGTGGGCTTTCTTGTTGTTTTGTTTTTGGTTTCTTTTGCTGTGCAGAAGCTTTTTATTTTGATGTAGTCCCATTTGTTTATTTTCTCCTTAGTCTCTCTTGCCCTAGGATTTGTGTCTGTAAAGATATTGCTAGGACATATGTCTGCAATTTTTCTGTCTATGGAGTCTTGGAGGGTTTTTATGTTTTCCCGTCTTACATTCAAGTCGTTTAGCCATTTTGAGTTTATTTTTGTGTGTGGTGTAAGTTGGTGATCTAGTTTCACTTTTTTTGCATGTACCTGTCCAATTTTCCCAAGCACCTTTTTTTGAAGAGACTGTCTTGACTCCATTGTATGCTCTTGCCCCTTTGTCAAATATTAATTGAGCATAGTGGTTGGGGTCAATTTCTGGGTTCTCTATTCTATTCCATTGATCTATATGTCTGTTCTCGGGCCAGTACTAGGCAGTTTAGAGAACAGTGGCTTTGTAATACAGCTTGATATCTGGTATTGAGATCCCTCCTAAGTTGCTCTTCTTTCTCAGGATCGCTGCAGCTATTCAAGGTCTTTTTTTATTCCAGATGAATTTTTGGAGAGTTTTTTCTAGGTCTGTGAAATATGTTGTTGGCATTTAAATAGGAAATGTGTTGAATCTATAGATTGCTTTTGGTAGTATGGACATTTTAATGATGTTGATTCTACCAATCCATGAACACGGTATATTCTTCCATCTATTTATATCTTTCTATCTCTTTTTTCAACTTCCTGTAGTTTTCTGAGTAGAGGTCGTTTACCTCCTTAGTTAAGTTTATTCCTAGTTATCTTAATTTTTTTGGTGTGATGGTAAATGGGATTGTTTTCTTAGTCTCTCTTTCTATAAATTCACTATTGGCGTATGGAAATGCCATAGATTTTGTGGCATTGATTTTGTATCCTGCTACATTGCCAAATTCATTAATTAAGTGTAATAATTTTTGATGGAGTCGTCAAGGTTTTCTATGTACAGTATCATGTCATCTTCTAATAATAACAATTTTACTTATTTTTCAATTTGGATGCCCTTTATTTTTACTTCTTGTCTGATTGCTGTGGCTAGCACTTCCAGTACTATGTTGAGCAGGAGTGGCGAAAGCGGGCATCCCTGTCTTGTTCCTGCTCTTAGTGGAAATGGTTTTAGTTTTTGCCCATTAAGTATTATGTTGGCTGTAGGTTTGTCATATAAGGCTTTTATGATGTTGAGGTATGATACCTCTATTCCCACTTTGCTGAGCATTTTTATCAGAAAAGGGTGTTGGATTTTGTCAAATGCCTCTTCTGCATCAATTGATATGATTATGTGATTTTTGTCTCTCACTTTATTTATGTGATGTATCACATTTATTGATTTGCGGATATTGTACCAGCCTTGCATTCCTGTAATAAATCCCACTTGGTCATGGTGTATGATCTTTCTAATATAATGCTGGATCCGGTTTGCTAGAATTTTGTTGAGGATTTTAGCATCTATGTTCATCAGGGATATTGGCCTATAATTGTCTTTCTTTGTGGTGTTTTTATCTGGTTTAGGGATTAGCGTAATGCTGCCTTCATAGAAAGTGTTTAGAAGTGTGCCTTCCTCTTTAATTTTCTTTGGAATAGTAATCAGACAAATTTGAAGAAGAAAATATAACTCCAGAAATATAGCCATGTATATATGCATATATTAAATTAGAAATTTAATGAACAAGTTAAACAGCTGATTAGACACAGGACATATAAGAGCTACAAGTTAGATATGAATATTGTGATAAAAATGCAGTAGAGGGACAACATGATGCAGTTATGAAAGAGAGATTGAGGGACACAAAAAATAGAATGAGAATGTCCAATTCAAATATAATTTAAGAAGCATGTGAAGATAATAGAGATATTGGGAAAAGACAATCTTTGGAAGATTGCCGGGAGCCGGTCCATCCTTGCTGTTTCAAGGGACCTGGCATATATGGCATACTGTTCTTAATATGTTTGCTCACCTTCTTGGCGCTGTGTTTTAACCAAGGTCACCTCTCCGAGAAAGGTTGTTTCCCCAGGTAGGGATTTTCCCCTGAAGTTAGGGAGGGAATAAAACCCCTCAACTAAGTGCCAGGCGGGTAATTAATCACTTTAACTAGGAACAATCATGCTTAAGCTACATAATCTTTTCTCCCTGGAATGGAGATAAGAAACGCCCTAACCTTTGTAATAGAGATTGATAGGATTGAATCAACTGGTATAAATACAGTTGTAACAAGACAGAATTTAGAACACAGAACTCAGAACACAGAACTTAGGAGACAGGGCTTGGAAGACAGGACCAAGAGAGACAGAGCCTAGGCACAGAACCTACACAGAACGTTCTCTAGAGACAGAAGAACTTCACTGGCGAGAGCATGCCGGAGGATCCTGGACCGGGACTGGCCTCGGAGCCTGGAGGCAGAGCCTGGTGAGAGAGCATGGCAGGGGATCCTGGACTGAACCTGACTGCGGAGATTGGCAGGAGAGCCTGACTAGAACCTGGTGACTGAACCTGACTGGCGAACCTGGACAGAACCTCTCTGGAGATCCTAGGCAGAACCTCTCTGGAGATCCAGACCAGAACTTGGCTGGAGATCCTGGCTAGGCTGCTGATCAACTGAACGCTGTCTCCGTGTCATTCCTTCTTCGCCGACTCCGTCTACGCCTTTGGGGACCCCTGGACCTGCTGGGGTTGGACCCCAGCAGAAGATAATTGACAATTTCTCAGAATTGAGGAGAGACATGAATTTTCAGTTTCCAAATCTCAAGAAGACTAATGAATTTCAAGAAGGATAAATAAATATAAATCCATGGTTTGACATTCCATAATGAAAACTCCAAACACCAAAGACAACATTAAAGCAGGCAAGGAAAAAAAGAAAGATTAGCTACAAAGGGGTTATTAGAACATCAGCTGACCTCTCAGAAACAGCAATGAAAACCAGAGAACAGTGAAGTAATATTTAAAGAGTCAAGTAAATAAGGAACTGTCAACTTAGAATTATATACCTAAGCAGTATTTAGAAAATAACAGCAAATAAATATATATTTACAAAAATATAAACTGTGAGGTCTATTGCCAATAGTTTATTTTTACATTAATTTCTGAAGGTTGCTCTTTGGAAGAAGGAAAGTTATCTCAGAGGAATATCAGGGATACAAGAAACAATGGTTAGAGATTATAAATATAAGGATAAAACTGAATAAAATTTGACCATATAAAATCATAGTAAGCAAATGTATGTATGAGTATTTTCTGGGGTTAAATATAACCCTAAAATAATAGTGGTTTATATAACAAAATATGTAATTTCTTTTACCAGTCTATGAGTTGTTTGCAGCTATGCTCCATGTTTCTTTTTATTTTAGAACACCAGCTGAAACAGTAGCTCCTATCTTGAACTAACTAGTTCCCATCTTTCAGAGAAAAGGAGTAAAAAAGTGATAATATCTAAAACATCTTATGGCTACTAGAATACTGTCACTTCTGCTTAAATCCCATTTATCAAAGATAGTAACATGGTCAAGCCTGACAATAGGACAGACAAGAACATTTATATATCATTTTGGATACTTTAAAGTAATTTTATATATATTTGTATCATTCAAGTACTTTTAAAAATCATTACATATATATTTTTGTTTTATTTATAAATTTTGCTTTGTTCTAAAGTTGCCAGAATGGAGTTATGAAGTGAGAATGAAGATCAGGGAGGCTGATTTATTATCTCAATATTGTTATTGTACAATCTTAGTTAAGTGTTTTAATCTTTCTGTACCTGAAACCAAGTTGCATCTCTTGGAATCATTCAAATTGGATACTTATAATCAAAGAAAATTAGGGGCATCTTCTATGATCCTCAGATTTTACAAATAAGTGAACAAAGAGTCAAATAGTCAAATAATCAAGTGAAGAAAGATTACCAGCTAACATAACTGTTAATTAACCAAACACACAGAATGTAACTAGAAACATTTACTGGAGGGCAACAAGGGTTACTAGTAGAATGCACAGCAGATACACAATTTTTTAATAAAACTGTGCATATAAAATACTTTATACTTTTTTGATACATTAACAGATAATTTCATACTTCATCGCAAAGTCATTAAGACAATTACCAGGTCATTAGCGTACACTTTAAGTCTATGCTTTGAAACCCTATGCTCTAAAGAATTCTTTTTGACAGTTTAGCTCTTAGCATATGCTGAGTCAGGATGAAATCTGCTCCATCTCTTTTCAACTTACCTAGCAGCTAGCCTTCAGAGACTGCTGAGGGAGTGTTTCTGGGGACCTTTCAGGAAATTCAAGAAAATTGTTTAACTATCTATGGCCTGCAGGTTCACTCAAGTTTTCTAAAATGAAATCCTTATAATCTGTTACACCAGATTTCTGACATAGTGGATCTATTGAATGACTATTTATGACTTTGAAAATATAAATTATTCATATTTTATAAATGCATAAAGTTATAAAGAAAAAAGTTTGTTATTTAATTGCCCATGTAGCTCAGGTTAATATTTCTAAATCAATATAAACACATGGTTACAAAATTCCATCAGGTGTGTGTACAATATTTTTAAGCTTTTTACAAAACTGTATATAATTTACAGACTGTTGTTCGCATATTGCATAAGATATCATAAATACCTTGGAAGCTTTTTCATTTCAGTAAATACAGATACTTCTATTGAAAAGCTGCTTATTATTGTGCTTTATGATTAAATTATTTCATAATTGACTTAATGATTTTACTGCTGATGAATTTTTGGGTGACTTTCATTCTTATATAAGTATGAACAATGCTGTAATGTACAGCCTTATACATGATGCAATTTTACAAGTGTATACATATATTCCCAGTTTATGAAGTGTTCTCTAGGCCCAACAGATGGCAAGAAGTTTTGTAATATGTATGAGGGAATTATAAAAAGACATTTGGAGCCCTGCATAAGAAAGTCTGATGTTTTTTATAGAGAAAGGAAGATGCACACACACTCAGGCCACAAAGCATTAAGATAGAATTTCTATAATATTTATGTGTAATTTTTGTAAAATTTCTTAGTGTGGCATGAGAGATGAAACTTTACCTGTTATAGACTCTTTGCACTGAAATACTAAACCTAAAACACCTGCCCATCCAAAGAGATAGTACATGTTAACCTATATGAGGGGTGAGTTTGTATTTTCAAAGACTATATATAACAGTGGCATAGTGACAGTAAATAGTGCCTGTGATATATAAAAACAAAAACAAAAAAACATTTACACTACCTTTTCCTTTCTGAATGCTTCCTAAGTATCATAATTCCTAAAGACTAAAAATGTCTTTAGGTTTTTCAGACATGTTGAGTGAACTATAGCCTCTTTATCTCCCTATTGTCACCAAAAGAAGAACACTTGAGGCCAAAGTGGTAAAGAATTATAAATTTGTTAGATAACCTGGACAAGCAGATGACCTAATGAGCACCAAAATGGTGCCAGCACCCAGGGATGACGAGTCAGAGATTTTAAGGACTGCAGGCGGGCTTTCTCAGGGTAGAGAATTCTCTGAGTAGGTCCTGAGGGGAGAGATAATGGTCTTAGCAAGTGAAATGTGGTCTAAGAAAAGGGAATGTCAGCTGTGAAGTCACCTAAAGGTCAGTTCCTAGGGGAGGGGATGTTGATCCAATTATTTGACCAGATCTGACATTCCAGCCTTTTTGTTTTATGGAATAGGGAGGAAGTTCCTATATTCCATAGTTACTTCCTGCTGAGGGGGGATGTCGAGATCATAGGGGGATGGACTTTGATTGTCGTAGGCTGGAACACTGTATCAATAACTCATGGTTGAAGTGAGGAGCTGCAGCAGCATGATCTCCGCGAAAGACTGGTTGGTAAAGGCTGGAAAGTGGTCCTGTTGAGTGACTTGGGAGGTAAAAGCTGGTGTGAGGCTGCCACAGCATCACTTGTCAGGTTTTGCTGCTTTTCTGGGCCTAGAGCTGAAATACAGGTCTAGATGTTATCTTTAGGGAGGACTAGTGATATGAAAGGGGAGGGTAGGTTACCCTGGGGGCAAGATTCTTGTTTCCCGTTTTTCCCTTGGTAGGCATCCGTAGCTTTCTGGCCCAGTGAGTTTCTATACCTGTACCTGGCCAATCGTCCTTGCTCTGGGAGTCAGAAGGATGGATGATGAGTCCTGGGCACAAAAGGAGGTTGTGATGGTGTCTAGGTGTGTTATTTCCTGAGTACAAGTAGGGCTGGTAACCTGGTGGAGACAAACTGATTTATAATTTAGTATTATTGAAACAAAAGCTAGAACAACAAGAATTATGACAAATGGTCTGCCACCACAATCATTACTCTAGGATTTGGTGTAACGCTTGTGGGGCCTTGTCAGGGCCTGGTGCCAGAAGCCGGTCCATCCTTGCTGCTTGACACAGTCACTGCAGGAAAGAAACATCTGCACAGCATATATTTCAAGGGACCTGGTGTATATGGCATACTGTTCTTAATATGTTTGCTCACCTTTTTGGCGCTATGTGTTTTAACCAAGGTCACCTCTCCGAGAAAGGTTGTTTCCCCAGGTAGGGATTTTCCCCTGAAGTTAGGGAGGGAATAAAACCCCTTAACTAAGTGCCAGGTGGGTAGTTAATCACTTTAACTATGAACAATCACGCTTAAACTACATAATCTTTACTCCCTGGAATGGAGATAAGAAACGCCCTAACCTTTGGAATAGAGATTGATAGGATTGGAATCAACTGGTATAAATACAGATGTAACAAGACAACAGGACACAGAACCTAGAGACAAAACCTAGCAAGAGAACATGGCAAAAGATCCTGGACAGAACCTGGCTACAGAACTTGGCTGGAGAACCTAGACAGAACATGGCAGAAGAACCTGGATAGAACCTGGCTGAAGAACCTGGTGACAGAACCTGGCTGGAGAACCTAGAAAACCTGTCTGGAGAACCTAGCAAGAGAACATGGCTACAGAACCTGGCTGGAGATCCTAGACCAGGGGTGGGAAAACTTTTTGACTCGAGGGCCACAATGGGTTCTTAAACTGGACTGGAGGGCCGGAACAAAAGCATGGATGGAGTGTTTGTGTGAACTAATATAAATTCAAAGTAAACATCATTACATAAAAGGGTATGGTCTTTTTTTTTTTTTAGTGTTATTCATTTCAAACGGGCCGTAGTTTGCCCACGGCTGTCCTAGACAGAACTTGGCTAGAGATCCTGGCTAGGCTGCTGATCAACTGAACGCTGTCTCCATGTCATTCCTTCTTCGCTGACTCCGTCCACACCTTTGGGGACCCCTGGACCTGCTGGGGTTGGATCCCAGCAGCCTGGGAAGCTTCAGTCTTTGGTGGCCAGTCCAGGATGTCTGGGAACTTCAAACTAGATCCAGAGGGCAGCCTTGCTGGACTAGCTGAGGTATGGTCCTTGGTTGGAGGACCAGCACTTCATTTGGGGTTCATGCAAGTGGTGTCTAGGAGCCCAAAGGCCTTCTACTGGGCCTCAGCCTTGGCCTGATCTCATCTTTGATTTTGGATTTGGGTCCTGGAATGTGGTCTTAGCAAGTGAAATGTGATCTAAGCAAAAGGGAATGTCAGCTGTGAAGTCACCTAAAGGTCAGTTCCCAGGGGTGGGGGATGTTGATTCAATTATTTGATCAGACCTAACACTTATTAATTCTGATTGTAATTTTCAAAGATTACTATTAGGAAAATCATAAAATAGATGAGGCTGGGATTTATTGATAATAGAGTCTTAGCCAACTGTGATGGTATAATAAAATAGTAGCCAAAACATCTTTGTTGACTATTTCAAAATAACATCATTTGAATAATCTGAAGGGATATTGTGAGCATGTAGTTTATTTTCTGGAAGGATTGTCTTTTTTTAAGTAAGGGCTTTTGAGGGAGAAATGGTTCTGAAAAATTTTAAAATACGTATCACAAATTCTCTCAGCCTCCCAAGTACACCCTCAGGATACAAAGTATGGACTCTTCATTTTCCGATTTAAAAGTCAGCCTACTTTAGTAATGAGAAAAGAGTTTGAAGAAGACTCTACCAGCCACTAGGAAAATTAGGTTATAAATGAGAGACAATTTTTAAGAGTCCCTTGATATTTTGGGGATCTGCAACTTGTCTCATTTTAGTCTGTACTTGAATGGGAATAGACGTCAGTTTGAAGAGATTATATTAGCTCTGACAAAAGTCCCCAGAACTCCTGATTTATGACACTCCTATCCAACCACTCACTGAGCTGAACATGACTTTGCTTGTTGTCCTAGGACACGATCAGCCCTGCATGACCTGGATAGTTTTAAGAAGCTGTCCACAATTTAGCATCTAGTGGTTCATGAGAAAACTTGGGGTTGTTAGGGAAAATTTGCTCAGTCTTGAAAAAAACACAGGGAGGCCTGGGGATATGGCCCTCCTCAAAAGCCTGTGAGTAGAGGAAATTATATCTTGTTTTTATTTATAGATATAGTGTAATTCCTGATATTTTCCTTCTGTTATAGCTATAGATGTGTGTAAGAGGTTGTTGTGAGCGAGCTAAAGAGGCCCAAACCACCAGTGTATATTATCTTATTGTGTTTTTTTTTTAATATTGGTCTATGTTAAGAAATATTCTGTCTCTTTTTGCCTTTTCCATCATCAGAGTTTCTAGCTGATTTTGTTGGGTGATGATCATATGAATTGGTAACAGTCTGTGGCATGAATGTATAGATGAGTTTGTCATATAACATTTGTTCCTGATGGTTTCATGCAGGTACTTCCAATGACTTCCTTTAACATAAATCAGATAAGGGTCTCATGCTACATTATAGGAAGGAACCTGCACTCCAGACCTCCTAGGTATTTTCCTTCATTTAAAGTCACATGAAACATACCCCTTTTTTATTTATGGAAAGCATGCCAAAAGACTAGTACTAAAACTTGATTGGCTGACGCACAATTATCCTCTGGTAAGTATGGAGTTTCCTCAAAAAGTTAAAAATGGAACTCTCATTTGACCCAGTGCCAGGGTTCTTGTTCCAGCTTCAAGAAGGGTTCTAGAATCTGGAGAAGGCTGTGCATAGATTAAATAGGAGTCCAGAGACAAAATATAATTTTGAAAGGTATTTGGGGGTCAGAGGAGCCTAGTTTAAAGGAAACTAAGATCTCCTTGTCTCAGGACCCCATGCTTTTTATTAACACAATTTGTCCTGAGGCAAGGCAGTGATATACACTTCAAAGGGTCAGGGTTTTGTATACAGAAGCACTGTCAGAGTGGGGGAATTAGCCTATGGCTGTTCAGGTGTTTGGCCAGTAGGAGGCAATAACATGTAGATTAAGATGCCTTTTAGCTGTCTAGCAGCCAAGAATCAATTTAATGTATCCTATTCAGGTTTGGGGAAATGCCACTAGCCATTCCCAGATTCAGCCCTGCTGTCATGCTGGAACTGGCTTCTAGCATCTCACCCTTTTTGATTATTTTTAAATTAAACAAGAATGTATGTTTTAAGATTTTTAAATTCAATGGAAAGGACAGAGTTCTACCATGTCCCTTTAAATTGCTGCCAGGCATCAAAGGAATCAGTTTACAGTAAGTTTCTTTCTGGGCCAACAGTTCTTAGAGTCCCAATTTCATGTCCAACAGTTTCTTGTGTGTACATATCAGCAATGATATTTCAGTTCTGGATTGTGGACAAATGGTGGCAATGCAGGTCCAACCTTCTCTGGTTTGGTCCTGGGCAACCTGCAGCGACGCACAGCTGCTGACTGCTAATATGCAAGGCGTCTTCACCATCTTCATTTCTGGACTGCTTCTTCTCTGTTGTTCTGGGGCCACTGCTATTTTGTAGCTGAAGCAGTCCAGTTAGTTCCTCTCTTGGATTCGTTGTTGCAGGAATTCACATGGGCTTGGAGTTTTCTGGAAATATACAGCCATATTCTCGACCAAATGTTAATAAAGGAATCATTCTATAAATTCGATTTGGGATCTTTTTATTTTTTGCCCAAAAGATTTTCTTTTTTTTTTTTTTTTCTTTTTTAAAAAAATTAAATTCTTTATTGTTTAAAGTATTACATGAGTCTCCCTTTTCTCCCATTGACCTCTCCCCAGCCACGCACCCCCCAGTACATGCCCTCACCCCCCTATTGTCTGTGTCCATTGGTTATGCTCATATGCATGCATACAAGTCCTCTGGTTGGTCTCTTACCCCCTCACCCTCCGCCTTCCCTCATAGGTTGGACAGTCTGTTTGATTCTTCTATGATGCTGGTTCTATTTTTGTTCATCAGTTTATGTTGTTCATTATATTCCACAAATGAGTGAGATCATGTGATATTTATCTTTCTCTGACTGGCTTATTTCGCTTAGTATAATGCTCTTCCAGTTCCATCCACGCTGCTGCAAATGGTAAGAATCCTTCTTTTTTACAGCAGCGTAGTATTCCATTGTGTAGATGTACCACAGTTTTCTAATCCACTAGTTTGCTGATGGGCACTTAGGCTGTTTCCAAATCTTAGCTATTGTAAATTGTGCTGCTATGAACATAGGGGTGTATATATCCTTTTTGATTGGTGTTTCTGGTTTCTTGGGATATATTCCTAGAAGTGGGATTACTGGGCCAAATGGAAATTCCATTTTTATTTTTTTGAGGAAACGCCATACTGTTCTCCACAGTGGCTGCACCCGTCTGCATTCCCACCAGCAGTGCAAGAGGGTTCCTTTTTCTCCGCATCCTAGCCAGCACTTGTCGTTGGTTGATTTGTTAATGATAGCCATTCTGACAGGTGTGAGATGGTATTTCATTGTTGTTTTTTTTATTTATTTATTTATTTATTTATTTATTTATTTATTTATTTATTTATTTTTTTATTGCTTAAAGTATTACAAAGGGTATTACATATGTATCCATTTTATCCCCCCGCCCTAGACAGTCCCCTAGCCTCCCCTATCACCCAGTGTCTTGTGTCCATTGGTTATGCTTATATGCATGCATACAAGTCCTTTAGTTGATCTCTTACCCCACTACCTCCTGCCCCCCAACCCTCCCCGGCCTTCCCTCTGCAGTTTGACAATCTGTTTGAGGCAGCTCTGCCTCTGTATCTATTATTGTTCAAAAGTTTATAATGGTCTCTATTGTCCATGAATGAGTGAGATCATGTGGTATTTTTCCTTTATTGACTGGCTTATTTCACTTAGCATAATGCTCTCCAGTTCCATCCATGAAGTTGCAAATGGTAAGAGTTCCTTCCTTTTTACAGCAGCATAGTATTCCATCGTGTAGATGTACCACAGTTTTCTAATCCATTCATCTACTGATGGGCACTTAGGCTGTTTCCAGATCTTAGCTATGGTGAATTGTGCTGCTATGAACATAGGGGTGCATATATCCTTTCTGATTGGTGTTTCTGGTTTCTTGGGATATATTCCTAGAAGTGGGATCACAGGGTCAAATGGGAGTTCCATTTTCAGTTTTTTAAGGAAACTCCATACTGTCTTCCATAGTGGCTGCACCAGTCTGCATTCCCACCAGCAGTGCACAAGTGTTCCTTTTTCTCCACAACCTCTCCAGCACTTGTCGTTTGTTGATTTGTTGATGATAGCCAGTCTGACAGGTGTGAGATGGTACCTCATTGCTGTTTTGATTTGCATCTCTCGGATGATTAGTGACTTTGAGCATGTTTTCATATGTCTCTTGGCTTTCTGAATGTCCTCTTTTGAAAGGTGTCTATTTAGGTCCTTTGCCCATTTTTTGATTGGATTGTTTATCTTCCTTTTGTTAAGTTGTATGAGTTCCCTATAAATTTTGGAGATTAGGCCCTTATCAGATATGTCATTGGCAAATATGTTTTCCCACACAGTGGGTTTTCTCGTTGTTTTGTTGATGGTTTCTTTTGCTGTGCAGAAGCTTTTTATTTTGATGTAGTCCCATTTGTTCATTTTTTCTTTAGTTTCAAGTGCCCTAGGAGCTGTATCAGTGAAGAAATTGCTTCGGCATATGTCTGAAATTTTCTTGCCTTTGGATTCTTCTAGAATTTTTATGGTATCCTGTTGTACATTTAAGTCCTTTATCCATTTTGAGTTTATTTTTGTATATGGTGTAAGTTGGTGGTCTAGTCTCATTTTCTTGCATATATCTGTCCAATTTTCCCAACACCATTTATTGAAGAGACTATCTTGGCTCCATTGTATGTTCTTGCCTCCTTTGTCAAATATTAATTGAGCATATTGGTTCGGGCCGATTTCTGGGCTCTCTATTCTATTCCATTGATCTATATGCCTATTCTTGTGCCAGTACCAGGCAGTTTTGAGAACAGTGGCTTTGTAATACAACTTGATATCTGGTATTGAGATCCCACCTACTTTGTTCTTTTTCAGGATTGCTGCAGCTATTCGGGGTCTTCTTTTATTCCAGATGAATTTTTGGAAAGTTCGTTCTAGATCTCTGAAGTATGCTGTTGGTATTTTAATGGGAAGTGCGTTGAATTTATAGATTGCTTTGGGTAGTATGGACATTTTAATGATGTTGATTCTACCAATCCATGAACACGGTATGTTCTTCCATCTGTTTATGTCTTCCTCTATGTCTTTTTTCAACGTCCTGTAGTTTTCTGAGTAGAGGTCTTTTACCTCTTTAGTTAAGTTTATTCCTAGGTAGCTTAATTTTTTTGGTGCAATGGTAAACGGGATTGTTTTTATAATCTCTCTTTCTGAAAGTTCACTATTGGTGTATAGAAATGCCTCAGATTTCTTGGGGTTAATTTTGTATCCTGCTACATTGCCAAATTCATGTATTAAGTCTAGTAGCTTTTTGATGGAATCTCTAGGGTTTTGTATGTATAATATCATGTCATCTGCAAATAAGGACAGTTTTACTTCCTCTTTTCCAATTTGGATGCCTTTTATTTCTTCTTCTTGCCGAATTGCAATGGCTAACACTTCCAGTACTATGTTGAACAGGAGTGGTGAGAGGGGGCATCCCTGTCTTGTTCCTGTTCTTAGGGGAAATGGTGTTAGTTTTTGTCCGTTGAGTATGATGTTGGCTGTGGGCCTGTCATATATGGCTTTTATTATGTTGAGGTATGATCCTTCTACTCCCACCTTGCTGAGAGTTTTTATCAAAAATGGGTGTTGAATTTTGTCAAATGCTTTTTCTGCATCAATTGATATGACCATGTGGTTTTTTTCTTTCAATTTGTTTATGTGATGTATCACGTTTATTGATTTGCGGATATTGTACCATCCTTGCATCCCTGGGATAAATCCTACTTGGTCATGGTGTATGATCTTTCTGATGTACTGCTGGATCCGATTTGCTAAGATTTTGTTGAGGATTTTGGCATCTATGTTCATGAGGGATATTGGCCTGTAATTCTCTTTCATTGTGTTGTCTTTACCTGGTTTTGGTATTAGGGTGATGCTGGCTTCATAGAATGAGCTTGGAAGTGTTCCTTCCTCTTGAATTTTTTGTAGTAGTCTGAGGAGGATAGGTTTTAGTTCTTCCTTGAATGTTTGGTAAAACTTCCCTGTGAAGCCGTCTGGTCCTGGGCTTTTGTTTGATGGAAGCTTTTTGATGACTGCTTCAATTTCTTCCATAGTTATTGGCCTGTTGAGGTTTTTAGATTCTTCCTGATTGAGTTTTGGAATGCTGTATTTTTCTAGGAATTTGTCCATTTCCTCCAGGTTGTCCAGTTTGTTGGAGTAGAGCTGTCCATAGTATTTTTTAACAATCATTTCTATTTCTGTGGGGTCTGTTGTTATTTCGCCTCTATCGTTTCTGATTTTATTTATTTGGGTCCTCTCTCTCTGCTTCTTGGTGAGTCTGGCTAGAGGTTTGTCAATCTTGTTTATCCTTTCAAAGAACCAGCTCTTGGTTTCATTGATTTTCTGTATTGTTTTTTTGGTCTCTATGTCATTTATTTCTGCTCTAATCTTTATTATCTCCTTCCTTCTGCTCACTCTGGGGTTTTCTTGTTGCTCTCTTTCTAATTCTTTGAGTTGTAGAGTTAGATGATTTACTACCATTTTTTCTTGTTTTTTGAGATAGGCCTGTAGAGCTATAAACTTCCCTCTCAGGACTGCTTTCAATGTGTCCCATAGGTTTTGGATTGTTGTGTTTTCATTGTCATTAGTTTCCAGGATGTTTTTAATTTCTTCTTTGATCTCATTGGTAACCCAATCAATATTTAATAGCATGCTATTTAGCTTCCAGGTGTTTGAGTATTTTGGGTTGTTTTTATTGTAGTTTATTTCTAATATTATGCCATTGTGGTCTGCGAAGACGCTTTTTATGATTTCAATCTTCTTGAATTTGGGGATACTTTGCTTGTGACCCAGTATGTGGTCTATTTTTGAATATGTCCCATGAGCACCTGAGAAGAACGTATATTCTCTGGCTTTGGGGTGAAGTGTTCTGAAGATGTCTATTAAGTCCATCTGATCTAGTGAGTCATTTAGGATTGCTATATCTTTGCTGGTTGTTTGTCTATAGGACTTATCCAGTGCTGTCAATGGTGTATTAAAGTCCCCTACTATGATTGTATTGTTGTCGATCTCTCCTTTGATATTTTCCAGGAGTTTTTTTATGGATTTGGGTGCTCCTACATTGGGTGCATATATGTTTACCAGGGTTATATCTTCTTGTTGTATTGATCCCTTTAGTATTATGAAGTGGCCTTCCTTATCTCTTGTTAAGGCCTTCACTTTGAGGTCTATTTTGTCCGATATAAGTATTGCTACCCCAGCTTTCTTTTCCTTTCCATTTGCCTGAAAGATATTTTTCCATCCTTTCACTTTCAGTCTGTGTGAGTCCCTTCTAATGAGGTGGGTTTCTTGTAGACAGCAGATGTATGGGTCATGTTTTTTTATCCATTCAGCCACTCGATGTCTTTTGGTTGGAGCATTTAGTCCGTTTACGTTTAAAGTTATTATTGAAAGGTACTTGTTTGTAGCCATTTCTTTTTTTGTGTGGCTGTTTTCTTTCTGAGCTTTTTATTTCTTATTTTTATATCAGTCCCTTTAGCATTCCTTGCAATGCTGGCTTGGTGGTGACAAACTCCCTTAGCCTTTTTTTGTCTGTGAAGCTTCTTATTTCCCCTTCAAGTTTGAATGATAGCCTTGCTGGATAGAGTATTCTTGGATTCAGTCCTTTGCTTTGCATCACTTTGTAAATTTCAGTCCATTCTTTTCTTGCCTGATGTGTTTCTGTTGAGAAGTCATTTGACAATCTAATGGGAGATCCCTTGTATGTAACTTTCCGTCTCTCTCTTGCAGCCTGTAAGATTCTCTCTTTGTCCTGAACATTTGCCATGGTGATTATGATGTGTCTTGGTGTGGGTCTTTTCGGGTTCACCTTGTTTGGGACTCTCTGGGCTTGTGTGACTTTTTTCTTCCCCACCTCAGGAAAGTTTTCTGATATTATTTCTTCGAGTAGGTTTTCTAATCCTTGTTCATCCTTCTGTTGTTCTGGTACTCCTATTATTCGTATGTTGTTTTGTTTCATGTTGTCCCAAAGCTCCCTTAGGCTCTCCTCCTGTCTTTTAATTTTTTTCTCCAATTGCAGTACATTTTGGGTGTGTTTTGCTTCCTTGTCTTCTAATTCACTTATTCGGTCCTCCGCTTCTCCTAGTCTACTGTTGATACTTTCAATGGAGTTTCTCATTGCAGCTATATCACTCTTCATTTCCTCTTGGGTCTTACTTAGGTTGTTGATTTTTTCATCTGTTTCTTCTAGCTTCTTCCATATGTTATCGATTTTTTCATCTGTTTCTTCTAGCTTCTTCCATATGTTATCGATTTTTTCATCTGTTTCTTCTAGCTTCTTCCATATGTTATCGATTTTTTCATCTGTTTCTTCTTGCTTCTTGAAGAGGTTGTCGATTTTTTCCTCCATCCGGTTTATGCACTCTAGGATCCTTATTCTGAATTCTTTATCTGTCATGTTGCATGCCTCTGTATTACTTAGCTGCTTTTCTGGAGAGTCCTCCTTCTCTTTCCTTTGGGGGTTTCTTTGTCTACCCATGATTGATCTCACTGACATATCTAGACGTTGAGTCATTCAGTGGTTGCTCCCTTGGTGGCAGTGACTCCTTGGTCTGTGGTTGCTCTTCGGGCGGTTGCGGTAGCAGCTGCTCTTCAGTTGGCAGCAGCTCCTCTGGTGGGTGCTGTTCACAGCTGTGGTGGCTCTTCTGGCTGGTGGGGCGAGGTTTCACGTACAGCTGCTGTTCCTCAGCAGAGGATGTGGTGCTCAGGAGGTTGCTGTTGCTTGGATCTGCTGCGTTGATTTAAAGGCACAAAATACAACACAACAAGGCACCACGTACCAGGCACTATACACAAATATATTTACGATATTAATAACCCCAATTAAAGGTGACCACCTGAATTAAGAGAATTAGGGGATAAGGAAGAAGGAAGAGAAAAAGATAAAAGAGAGAAAGGAAAAGAAAAGTAGGGACCAAAAAAAGGGAGTGCAAAAATGAAATTGGGAAAAAGGAAGGGGGAAAATAAAAGCGAGAAAAGAAAAGAAAAAAAAAAGAGCAAAAAGAGAGAATGAAGTGGAAGAGGGGAAGAGACTTTTTATATGAGGAGAATACTCCTATAGAACAGCCATTAATCCCAACAAATTCCAGCAACAGCTCCCTGGATATGAATGCAAACTAGAAACAACCAATAATATAACGATGAAAATAGAATGGTGAACACTAATCCCAAAATAAAATAAAGAAAAAATAAAATGGCACTTTAAAAAATGGTAAAATGGTAGCAGTAATAATAGTGGTTAAAAATAAGAAGGTAGTAATTAAAAGGGTAAAATCAGGTGATGGAAAAAGAAGAAAAAAAAAAAAAGAACAGAAAAAAAAATTTAAAAAAAAATTGGTTTCTTAGTTAAAAAGTGAAAAAAGAAAAAAAAATTGCAGTAGTGAATGTCCTTCGTTTCTTCTATTCTTCAGTGTGGCTCGCCTTAGACCTTCCAGGTATTCAGGAGAGTGTTGAGATTCCCTGCGATATACTGTTCCTCTGTGTTGTAAACCACAGTCCTTATTTTAAAGCATGCCGCATTTATTTCCCAGACTGCCTTATTTTGTGTTTAGCAAAGAGTCAGTTTGTGGGTCAGCCTCTGGGTGGCCGTGTTCTGGGGTTGGCCTCTGAGGCTATAGGGCCTCTCTGTCCAGTGGAAGTTCACTGCCCAGAGCTGACTGCATAATAGTTAGTTACCAGCGCTATGTTGTTGCTGGGATTGGAAATCCCCCTATAGGCCAGACCCTGTTAACTCCCAGGGACTGATCAGGTTATCTTAATCCTTGATCTCGTTCAGGGTGGAATCTGGGTGTGGCTGTGCTCCTTGCCTGAGGGCTGGGGGGAGGAGACTCACTCTCAGGAGCGGGTGGCTGCCCCAGTCCTGGCCTCAGGGGTGTCTCAGCACTCAATTCACTACCACCTCTCCCGGCTCCCCCTCTTTCCCCAGTCTCTCCCCAGATTCCACTCCTCAGCACACTCTCCCTCTCTTCAGTACAGGTGAGTGTCTGTATCCGAAATGTCCCATGAACAGGATTCAGTGTAAACAAACAAACAAATGCCGGCCGTGGAAACGGGGAAGGCTTGGTTTCTGTAAGCTTCTTCTCTTACCGGGACTGCATGGTCAGGTCAGCTCTTCAGGCTGCCCCCTTTAGGCTCAGTCCTCCGTGATCACAGAACCCAGCTCTCAATTTCCCTGGCGGCGCCAGGAATCCCGCGGTTCTCCTTTCCCCTGTCAGGGGCTGTGCCTGTCCCAAGGGACGCGGCTGTCTGCCACGCGGTCTCCCTCCGACTCTCTGGGCTCAGAGGTCAGGCAAACTTTCCTGCCCAAATCCCTGGTTTTTTTTTACCTTTCCAGGGGAGTTCTGCTCTTCCTGGCTGCAAACCCTCTCACCAGCTGAGCAATTTCGCCAATTCGGTGTGAGTGTTACTAGCTTCAGCTTCCATTTGCTCCGGGACACGACCTGGGACACGTCTGCCTATATCGCTGCCATCTTGGTTCTTTTTCCCCAAAAGATTTTCTTTTGGCTTATTTTGACACCGTGTGTGTTTTAATGGGTGTCTTGCTATTAGCATTACAAATGAAAAATAATTTTCAAATAAAAAATTTACAGCAATTAAGACTTTTACTTACAGGACATTATTCCACTATCCCCCCTTTTTTGATTTAATTATTAGAAGGCTTTTGGAAATTTTACAATGCAGTCTTGATAGTTTTAATTTTAATTTTCTGTATAGAAATATGACTGTTTTGGATTTATTGGATGTTAAGCAATTTTACTAAGAGATGAACTATCAGTAAAACATTTCAGTTAATATTTCAGGAAGAGTTTTTTGTCTAATATAATTAAATTTCCTTGGATATTTACTTATACCAATTAGCTAATTTAAATTAATCTGAAATAAAGTTTATTTTTATTATTTTTAATTTTACTTGTCTTAGGTTATGGACAGTAAATTACACCAATTAAATTTCTGCTATTAATCTTTGAGTAATTTTACATAAACTTGTCAGGAAGGACAAAAATACAAATTATTTACTTTTCTTTTTCAGGGTCTAATATATTGATTTTCAATTACAGTTTCCAGTCATTTGAAGGAAATATCTTTTTATTTCCTTCCAGAATAATTTTAGGCCAACTTTTAGAGAGCTTTTCTTAAAAGTTTCGTCTTTCATTTTTATGACAAGCAAAAAATGTTGGGGGGGAGGGGTTAAAATAAATGTAACAGACATGGTTGCTTTTTGGATATTGATTGATAGTGCCAGACCATGTCACATTAAACAACTTCCCTTACAATCATGGTGACTATTATTGTTATTAGATTTGGTATTTTACTAACAATCTTTAGATTACCCTATAAATATTAGTGGAAGAGATTTAAAAATTTTTAAATTTTTTTTTTTATTAAATTCAGGACAGAATTTTTAAGAGTATCTCCTTTGGCTTATTTGCATATACAGAGGGATCATAGGAAGCCTTCAGTAATTTTTTTAGATTTTACTAGGATTAAATTGCTTATGTAAGGCCGCTGAAACTGTAAGGCCGCTGAAACCTCCCTTCCCCCTCTTAACTAACTTTTCCAGTAAGCCCTGGTTATTGTAAGAACAAAGAGAAAACCCCCCCTCCTCCTGTGTTTTAACTGACCTTTCCAGTAAGCTCTGGTGCCCTGGTCTGGTCATAGCATAGCTATCTTATCTCTTCCTGGGATTGGTATGTGTAAAGACAGACCACCCTGCCCCTTAGGAAAGGAGTCAACTACTAACACAGGTCTGCCCCCTAGGAGATGAGTCAACTGTTAACTGTTAACCTAGTTCCCTGTTTTACCGGCCACCTGCGTGTGGTTTTTGCCTTTATAAACTCATGTCCTGCAATTGCTCAGGGCTCCAGTCAGCCAGCACTTCCCTTGTGTTGCTGTCTGTCTGCCTGAGAGCCCCTGCGCTGCGCTTGTAATAAAGAACCTCTTGCTTTTGCATCAAGTTACGGTCTCTGCGTTTGACTTGGGGTCGTCGCCCCCTCCGTCGGACTCACCGGGGGTCTTGGGACCTTACACTTACAAAGATATTGGCTTTTCATACAACTTAATTTCTATGAGACCTTGATTATATTTTAAAAGCTAATTTATTAAGTAATTTAAGTAGGTATTTTTATTAAAAAAGCAAAGCAAGTAAATTTAGTAAAGTTATATGTTTGATGCTGTCCCACCTCCAGCCTAATTAAAATGCAGGCAGCTAGGAGCTTTTATCTTTTAAATTCCATCTTAAAATTCTGCTGTTGGATTTTAAGAAATACTTTGTTACTTATTTTTTGCCCTTCTTAGAGGCCAAAACCTTTATAACATTTAAAATATATGTATATAAGTAAAATATATTTATTAATTTTTATTTGATAAAGCTTTCCATGTGATTTAAAGTATATTAAATTGGTTAAATTCAAAAATATTTCCTTTAAGAAGAGAGAACAAACTTTTTGAATCACCCCAGGCCCTTGGAGTTTTTCAAATATCATCCCTTGGTTATAGCCTTGAAATTTAACTTGGAAAGACCATCAAATATATGTATATATGACTTAAAGATTATATATTTTTTTATAATTATCTTAAGATATCAATTAAATTTAAACTGGTTTTTGTATTAAAAATTTGGTTGAGATCACAGAATTTATCCTTCTTTTTTAATTACACCAATAATCAATATATTTTTGAATTCCTATTTTTTTAAAGAAAACACTAGATTTTCTTAAAATTAAATTTTTATACTTTATCCATTTAGTTACCACAACTACATAATTTCTCCCAAAAGCTTTTAGAGCTGGCAAGTCAAATATTTAGCTTTTCTTTACATTCTTTTTGCTAGTTGTGGCCGCGGAGGGAAAAAGCCTGATTTCAAAAGAGTTATATTTTTTCTTGCCACCATGAGGAAAAGCTGTTTTTGTCCTTGGCTGGCGAAACAAGTTTTTTGGCCTTGCCACTTGACTTCAGAGGGAAGGGTGACTAGACCCCAGCTAACAAGGGGCATAGCCAGTCTTCACCTGGGCTTCTTAGATTTTTATAATTAATATATTATTTATCTATGTTTCAACAATTTTCAGATTCAAATTCAATTATAATTATTTTAAGGCATTTTCTTTGGCAAATTCTTGTAACAGAGACAATTTACTGATTTTCTTTGTGGCCTTAAAGTTAACTTTTGAACATGCTTCATTAGCATTTTAAAAACTACTCTTTATTATGAAAATACCGATCTTGTTGCTATATCCTAGCTTGTATTTTTGCCCTGGGTCAATCTTCCATCTTTCTTAGGAAAAAAGTCTTTGGGGTTTTATTCTGTAGCCTTTGCAAAGAGATTCCAGCTTAAAACTATCTAATATCATAAATCGGAAATTGTGCACATTTGTTTTAAGCTAGCTTTTCTCTCCACATGTGCACAGAAATCCCAGAAGCATTTCTAAATTTTTTAAAACTTTTCAATTATGAGGAGACATTAAATTATCATACTTGAGGAGGGGGCATCCACAAAGGATCCCTTCCCCCACATCCTGCCTACTTTGGAGGAAGTTTCAGTAAGTGACCTGGCGGCATATTTTTTCCCCAAGTCATGCTTAATAGAAAAGACAGATTTTAAATTTTTTGCTATTTCGCTTTCCAAAGTAATGAATTTTCACCAAATTCAGTTTATCCCAAAGCGTTCTCCAGTAATTTTTAAACAAAGTTGTAAGTAATCTCCTGGGGAGAAAGCTGACAGCTTTAATCTCTCTAGCTGCCCAGTCTCTCCTCTCCAGAGGCAGAGGATCTGGTTGCTTTTTACAAATTACAGATTTTCTATCCTCAAAACAAATTAGGTATTCTATGATTTGAACAAGAAACCACATTAAAGATGATGATGGCACTCTTTTTTCGGCCTGATTTTAAAAAGTACCTTTTAATATTCCAATTTCTTTATAATTTTGCCTTTTAAGGAAATTCTTCCCCATTATTATTTGACTTAAACACAAAGTATCACCCATGCACTTGCGGATCCACGGGCTTCTGAAGCTGACGTGGGCTCTATGCGCAGTTAATCTTACAACCATCACTGGTGCTGTTTCCGCTCACGCGAGTCCATCTTTTCCAGATGTCCCGAGTTTGAGCATCATTAATGCCAGGGTTCTTGTTCCAGCATCAAGAAGTGTTCTGGAATCTGGAGAAGGTTGTGTGTAGATTAAATAAGAGTCCAGAGACAAAATATAATTTTGAAAGGCATTTGGGAGTCAGAGGAAGCCTAGTTTAAAGGAAACTAAGGTCTCCTCATCTCAGGACCCCATGCTTTTTATTAACACAATTTGTCCTGAGGCGAGGAAGAGATATATACTTCAAAGGGTCAGGGTTTCCTATACAGAGGCACTGTTGGAATGGGAGAATTAGCCTATGTCTGTTCAGGTGTTTGGCCAGTAGGAGGCAATCACATGTAGATTAAGATGCCCTGAGCTGTCTGGCAGCAAGCAATCAATTTAATGTATCCTATTCAGGTTTGGGGAAATGCCACTAGCCATTCCCAGATTTAGCCCTGTTGTCATGCTGGAACTGGCTTCCAGCAACCCAGTAATCCCACCTCTAGGACTATATCCCAAGAAACCAGAAACAGCAATCAGAAAGATTATGAACCCCTATATTCATAGCAGCACAATTCACCATAGCTAAGATTTGGAAACAACCTAAGTGCCCATCAGTAGATGAGTGGATTAAAAAACCTGTGGTACATCTACACATAGAATACTGTGCTGCTATAAAAAAGAAGGAACTTTTACTATTTGCAACAGCATGGATGGAACTGGAGAGCATTATGCTAAGCGAAATAGGCCAGTCAGAAAAAGATAAATATCACATGATCTCACTCAAATGTGGGATATAATGATCAACATAAACTGATGATCACAAATAGGTCCAGAGACAAGTGTAAAGGGAGGTCGGGGGCGGGGGGTTAGAGAGTAACCAAAGGACTTGTATGCATGCATATTAGCATAAAGAATAGACACAGACACTGAGGTGGTGGGGGCTTGCCCAGGGTGGGAATGGGGGGTGGGGTTATTAAGGGAAAAAGGAGACATATGTAAAACTTTAGACAATAAAAAAATCCAAACAAGGAATTTACCAAATAAATAAATATAAAAGTTGCTGGGGGGTAAAAATGATTGTAATTTTAAATGACTTCAAAATCAGGCTAGCCCTAGCTAGTTGGCTCAGTGGATAGAGCATTGGCCTGCGGACTGAAGGGTCATGGGTTTGATTCTGGTCAAGGGCACATACACATGCACATGCCTGGGTTTTGGGCTTGCTCCCCAGTGAGGGGCATACAGGACGCAGCTAATCGATGATTCTCTCTTATCATTGATGTTTCTATCTCTCTCTCCGTCTGCCTTCCTGTCTGAAATCAATACAAATCCATTTTTAAAAAAATATGAATCTGAACGAAGAGAGATCTTACATCCTTTGGAAGTGCTATAACAAAAATAAGCTTTTTGTCTCAAGAATCTGAAATGTTAAGCCAATTCCTACATGCGAATAATGCAATAATCAGTCAATAACAGGGCTTTCTTCTTTACTAGACAAGCTGGCAATTGACATTAGAATTCAGTCACACTATGCAGAATTAAAGAACGCAGTCTAAGTATTAATCACATGAAAAACTAAAGGTTTTTCACTTTGGGTAAATAACATGCCCATATATTTTAATTTAAATCCAGTGTTAATTTATTAATGCACTTATTTGATTTTTATAATTGTGTCCATGTACCTACACAGTAATTTTAAAATCAATTAGGCAGTTGTGGCTCAGGGTATAAATAGAGGTGTTAGCATAAATACAGCCAATCCAATAAAAAGTCACTGCAATCTGTAAGTATGTATTGTAATTCCTTATGCAGCCCATGTTTTTCTCAAAAGTGAAGTAAGACAAAAAAAAAATATGCTTAAGACAGCGGTTCTCAACCTATGGGTCGCGACCCCTTTGGGGGTCGAATGACCCTTTCACAGGGGTCACCTAAGACCATCGGAAAACACATATATAATTACATATTGTTTTTGTGATTAATCACTATGCTTTAAATATGTTCAATTTGTAACAATGAAATTGAGGTCACCACAACATGAGGAACTGTATTAAAGGGTCATGGCACTAGGAAGGTTGAGAACCACTGGCTTAAGACATGATCCTTGGATGTGGAGAAAAAGGAACACTCGTGCACTGCTGGTGGGAATGCAGACTGGTGCAGCCACTATGGAAGACAGTATGGAGTTTCCTCAAAAAACTGAAAATGGAACTCCCATTTGACCCTGTGATCCCACTTCTAGGAATATATCCCAAGAAACCAGAAACACCAATCAGAAAGGATATATGCACCCCTATGTTCATAACAGCACAATTCACCATAGCTAAACTCTGGAAACAGCCTAAGTTCCCATCAGTAGATGAATGGATTAGAAAACTGTGGTACATCTACACGATGGAATACTATGCTGCTCTAAAAAGAAAGGAACTCTTACCATTTGCAACAGCATGGATGGAACTGGAGAGCATTATGCTAAGTGAAATAAGCCAGTCAATGAAGGAAAAATACCACATGATCTCACTCATTCGTGGATAATAGAGACCATTATAAACTTTTGAACAATAATAGATACAGAGGCAGAGCTGCCTCAAACAGATTGTCAAACTGCAGCGGGAAGGCCGGGGAGGGTTGGGGGGCAGGAGGTAGTGGGGTAAGAGATCAACTAAAGGACTTGTATGCATGCATATAAGCATAACCAATGGACATAGGACACTGGGGGATAGGGGAGGCTAGGGGACTGTCTAGGGCGGGGGGGGGGGAATGGACACATATGTAATACCCTTTGTAATACTTTAAGCAATAAAAAAAATAAAAAAAAAGACATGATCCTTGAATAGACCTATTTCCAAAGAAGACATACAAATGGCCAACAGTTATGTCTTTTTTTTTCTTCTTTTTTTATATATAATTTTTATTGCTTGAAGTATTACAAAGAGTATTACATATGTCTCCTCCCCCCCCCTTGACATTTCCCCAGCCCCTAACCCCTAGTGTCGTGTGTCCATTGGTTATTCTTATATGCATGCATATAAGTCCTTCGGTTGATCTCTTTTTTTTTTTTAATTAAATCTTTATTGTTCAGATTACTACATTTGTTCCTTTCCCCCCCCCATTACTCCCCTCCTCCCAGTTCCCGCCCCACCCTCCGCCCTCACTCCCCACCCACTGTCCTCATCCATAGGTGCACAATTTTTGTCCAGTCTCTTCCCACATCTCCCACACCCCTTTCCCCCCCAAGAATAGTCAGTCCATTCCCTTTCTATGTCCCTGATTCTATTATAATCAACAGTTCATTCTGTTCATCAGATTATTAATTCACTTGATTCTTAGATTCACTTATTGATAGATGCATATTTGTTGTTCATAATGTGTATCTTTGCCTTTTTCTTCCTCTTCCTCTTCTTAAAGGATACCTTTCAGCATTTCATATAATCCTGGTTTGGTGGTGATGAACTCCTTTAGCTTTTCCTTATCTGTGAAGCTCTTTATCTGACCTTCAATTCTGAATGATAGCTTTGCTGGATAAAGTAATCTTGGTTGTAGGTTCTTGGTATTCATCACTTTGAATATTTCTTGCCACTCCCTTCTGGCCTGCAAAGTTTCTGTTGAGAAATCAGCTGACAGTCGTATGGGTATTCCCTTGTAGGTAACTCAGTTTCTTTCTCTTGCTGTTTTTAAGATTCTCTCTTTATCTTTTGCTCTTGGCATTTTAATTATGATGTGTCTTGGTGTGGTCCTCTTTGGATTCCATTTGTTTGGGGTTCTCCGCGCTTCTTGAACCTGTAAGTCCATTTCTTTCACCAGGTGGGGGAAGTTTTCTGTCATTATTTCTTCAAATAGGTTTTCAATATCTTGCTCTCTCTCATCTTCTGGCACCCCTATAATTCTGATGTTGGTACGCTTGAAGCTGTCCCAGAGGCTCCTTACACTATCCTCGCATTTTTGGATTCTTTTTTCAATTTGCTTTTCCGGTTGGATGTTTTTTGCTTCCTCCCATTTCAAATCATTGACTTGATTCTTGCGCTCCTCTGGTCTGCTGTCGGGCGTCTGTATAATATTCGTTATTTCAGTCTGTGTGTGCTTAATTTCTAGTTGGTTCCCCAATATAAGATCGAGGGTCTTATTAGTTTTCGTGTAGATCTCATTAAGTTTATCGGCAGCTTCTAAACAGTTCTTGAGAGACCTTAAAAGTGTGGTTCTGAACTCTATTTCTTCCATTGACAATTTTGTCCTGTTTCTTTGTCTCCGCATTTTGTTATGCTTCCTTGGTGCACCCCCTAGTGGTCTTTGTTCGCAGTCTCATAGATAAATCTTGATTGTTGTAGCTAATTCCAGGGAGGGTTTGACCTCCAGGCCAAGTGGCTATGAGAATCAGCTGTGTCAGCAGTGAGAGAACTTCTGTCCTCTAGGGAGGTGCTAATCTAGCCTTTGCCTGAGGCTATCCGGCAAATGCCTCTGTGCAGGGCGTGGGCAGGGCGGGTCGCACAGGATCAATAGGGTGGGCCGGAGAGAGCAGTTATGGCGGCTCTCAGTCCTGTTCCAAGGGGCTCTGCCTCTCTGAGTCCCAGCACCCGCTGCAAAGCTCGGAGAGAAAGCTGCACTCGCTCTGACCGAAGCCAGACAGTCCTGCTTCTTCCATTTGAGTCTGGGTCCCTAAAGGCTCACCTGGATCTGGTGCTCAGAGTCTGCGAGTCCCTCCGGATTGAAAACAACAACCGCGCCCTCCGCCGCCAGCCCGCTCCTCGCACTCCGCACCTCAGAATTTGACTTCAGCACTGCGCCTCCTCTGAGTGTCCGTATGCGTTTCTCTTTCCTCCTAGTTGTAGGACTTCCACTCAGCCAGCGTTCCTGTGGTTCTGGGTGATGTCCCTTCCGTTTTTTGGTTTCACTTTTGAAGTAGTTGTTCAAAGCAGCAAACTCCAGCGTTAACCTATGCCGCCATCTTGGTTCTCCCAACAGTTATGTCTTGAAAAGGTGTTCAGATTCACTAGTCATCAAAGAAATGCAAATTCAAACCAAATGAGATACTCCTTCATTTGTGTTAAATGGTGGTAATAAAAAAAACACAAAGTGTTGGCAAGGATGTGGAGAAAGGGATTCTTGTGTGCTGTTGATGGGAATGTAAATTGGTGCAACCATTATGGAAAACAATATGGAGGTTTCTCAAAAACTTAAAAATACAAGTACCATATAGTCCAGCAATTCCACTCCTGGGTACTTATCTAATGAAAATGAAATCACTATCATGAAAAGATATCTGCACCCTCAAATGCATTTCAGTATTATTTACAATAGCCCTGACATGGAACATCAAAAAAACCCCTAAGTTTCCATTGATGAATAAATGGATAAAGAAAATGTGACATATACAGGATGGGGCAAAAATAGGTTGAAAGTTGTTCATATAAAAATAATACAATAATTAATTAATTAATAATACAAGAATAAACTATGTTTTGCATACAACTGTAACCTACTTTTCCCCACCCTGTATACATACATGTATATACGTATATATACATATACAATGCTATATTATTCAACCTTCAGGATCTCACTTATGGGTGGGATATTAAACACACACACATACACACAACAAACTTATAGATACTGACAATAGATTGGTGGTTGCCAAAAGTGGGAAGTGGGGAGTTGGTGAAATGGGTAAAGGTGGTCAAAAAATACACATTTCTAGTTATAAATAAGTTCTGGGGATGTAATGAACAACATAGTGACTATAGTTAACAATATTGTATTATGTATTTGAATGTTACTAATAGAGTGGGTCTTAAAAGTACTCATCACAAGAACCATGTAACCATGTGCAATAATGGATGCTAAGTATATTCAACACTAATAAAAGAGAAAGAGAAATATGCAAGTGGGTGTCACTCTGCTGCACCCACAAGCCACACCCACAAGCCAATCAGGAGTGGGTATGCAAATTAACCTAACCAAGATGGCGGGGGCCACAGAGCTGGAGTGAGCAGGAGGCTTAGGTTGCACCCAGCGATGGAGGAAGCCAAGCTTCCAGCACGCCCTGGCCAGCCCTGGCGTCCACTCAAGACTACAAAGTTTCAATTATAGAAGATAAATAAATCCAAGATACCTGCTTCCCTCTGCTCAAGGAGGCACTGAAAAAAAAGAAAAAGAAAAAAAGGAGGGGCTGGGAGCTTGGGTCACCGGGGTCCGTGACCGGCCTGCAAACGGCTATCAGCACCTCACCCAAGCTGGCCAGGCACCCCAGCAGGGACTTCCACCCTGAAGGGGGTGTGGCCAGACTGAAAACAACCCACAACCCCTTATCCAGGCTAGCCACACCCTCACGGGGTGAGGGTCCCTGCTGGGGGGCTTGGTCAGTCTGCAAACAGCCATCAACCCCTCACCCAGACTGGCCAGGCACGTCAGTGGGGACCCCTACCCTGAAGGGGGTGTGGCCAGCTTGAAAACAGCCCTCAGCCAGCTCACCCAGGTTGGCCACACACCCCCAGGGGAAAACCCCACCCCATGGGGGCATGGCTGGGCTGCAAACCACAAAGGGCCCCTTGCCCAGGCTATCTCATGCCCCAAGGGAACCCCCACCCTGATCCAGGACGCCTTTAGGTCAAACCAGCCACCCCCCCATGCACCAGGCCTCTATCTATACTAATAAAAGGGTAATATGCTAATTAGACTGGGAGACCATCCAGGAGAACTTCTGGACATTCTTCTGGACAAAGCCATGGTGGCGGGGCCGAAGTAGAGATGGTTAGAGACCAAGAGCGGAGGGCACTTGTGGGTGATGAGGCTGGTGGGGGCCAGGGTCATTGGGGTAAGCAGACCAGCAGGGGGTCCAGTTGGGGGTAATCAGGACAGTGGGGCGGGCAGTTTGGAGTGAGCAGGGCAGCAGGAAGGTAGCTGGGGGTGAGCAGACCAGCAGGGGGGGCAGTTGGGGGTGAGCAGGCTGGCGAGGGGGCATTTGGGGTCAAGCAGGCCGGCAGGCAGAGTGGTTAGGGGCAATCACGCAGGCAGGCAGGCAGGTGAGTGGTTAGGAGCCAGCAGTCCCAGATTGCAAGAGAGATGTCCGACAGGCCCGATCCCTGTAAACCGGCAGTAGGACATCCTTCGAGGGGTCTCAGATTGGAGAGGGAGCAGGCCGGGCTGAGGAACACCCCCGCCCCCATGCACGAATTTCGTGTACCAGGCCACTAATATATATATATATATGTGTGTACTATATATATATATATATATAGATATATATATGTACAAGATATATATATAGAGAACCACAGAAACGCTGGCTGAGTGGAAGTCCTACAACTAGGAGGAAAGAGAAACGCATACGGACACTCAGAGGAGGCGCAGTGCTGAAGTCAAATTCTGAGGTGCGGAGTGCGAGGAGCGGGCTGGCGGCGGAGGGCGCGGTTGTTGTTTTCAATCGGGAGGGAGTCGCAGACTCTGAGCTCCAGATACAGGCGAGTCTTTAGGGACCCAGGCTCAAACGGGAGAAGCGGACTGTCTGGCTTCGGTCAGAGCGAGTGCAGCTTTCTCTCTGAGCCTTGCAGCGCGTGCTGGGACTCAGAGAGGCAGAGCCCCTTGGGACAGGACTGAGAGCCGCCATAACTGCTCTCTCCGGCCCACCCTGTTGATCCTGTGCGACCCGCCCCGCCCAAGCCCTGCATGGAGGCATTTGCCGGATAGCCTCAGGCAAAGGCATTCGCCGGATAGCCTCAGGCAAAGGCTAGATTAGCACCTCCCTAGAGGACAGAAGTTCTCTCACTGCTGACACAGCTGATTCTCATAGCCACTTGGCCTGGAGGTCAAACCCTCCCTGGAATTAGCTACAACAATCAAGATTTATCTATGAGACTGCGAACAAAGACCACTAGGGGGTGCACCAAGGAAGCATAACAAAATGCGGAGACAAAGAAACAGGACAAAATTGTCAATGGAAGAAATAGAGTTCAGAACCACACTTTTAAGGTCTCTCAAGAACTGTTTAGAAGCTGCCGATAAACTTAATGAGATCTACACGAAAACTAATAAGACCCTCGATCTTATATTGGGGAACCAACTAGAAATTAAGCACACACGGTCTGAAATAACGAATATTATACAGACGCCCGACAGCAGACCAGAGGAGCGCAAGAATCAAGTCAATGATTTGAATTGCGAGGAAGCAAAAAACATCCAACGGGAAAAGCAAAATGAAAAAAGAATCCAAAAATGCGAGGATAGTGTAAGGAGCCTCTGGGACAGCTTCAAGCGTACCAACATCAGAATTATAGGGGTGCCAGAAGATGAGAGAGACCAAGATATTGAAAACCTATTTGAAGAAATAATGACAGAAAACTTCCCCCACCTGGTGAAAGAAATGGACTTACAGGTCCAAGAAGCGTGGAGAACCCCAAACAAAAGGAATCCAAAGAGGACCACACCAAGACACATCATAATTAAAATGCCAAGAGCAAAAGATAAAGAGAGAATCTTAAAAACAGCAAGAGAAAGTAACTCAGTTACCTACAAGGGAATACCCATACGACTGTCAGCTGATTTCTCAACAGAAACTTTGCAGGCCAGAAGGGAATGGCAAGAAATATTCAAAGTGATGAATACCAAGAACCTACAACCAAGATTACTTTATCCAGCAAAGCTATCATTCAGAATTGAAGGTCAGATAAAGAGCTTCACAGATAAGGAAAAGCTAAAGGAGTTCATCACCACCAAACCAGGATTATATGAAATGCTGAAAGGTATCCTTTAAGAAGAGGAAGAGGAAGAAAAAGGTAAAGATACAAATTATGAACAACAAATATGCATCTATCAACAAGTGAATCTAAGAATCAAGTGAATAAATAATCTGATGAACAGAATGAACTGTTGATTATAATAGAATCAGGGACATAGAAAGGGAATGGACTGACTATTCTTGGGGGGGAAAGGGGTGTGGGAGATGTGGGAAGAGACTGGACAAAAATCGTGCACCTATGGATGAGGACAGTGGGTGGGGAGTGAGGGCGGAGGGTGGGGCGGGAACTGGGAGGAGGGGAGTTATGGGGGGGGAAAAAAAAGGAACAAATGTAATAATCTGAACAATAAAGATTTAGTTTAAAAAAAACAAAAAGATATATATATATACACTAGAGGCCCGGTGCACAAAAATTTGTGCACTCGGGTGGGTCCCTCAGCCCACCCTGTGCCCTCTCGCAATCTGGGGCCCCTTGGGGGCACCTTCCCCTGGCTGCTGGCACCAGTTTTCCTCCGGTGCCCGGAACCCAGGCCTTCGCTCTTTGCTGGGAGGGACCCACACGGTGGGCGAGGGGCTTAGCTCTTTTAAAAATACTTCTGAATGTTTGGTAAATAAACCTGTAGGAATCTACTTTCTGAAACATGCTGGTTGTTAAGGGCTGATTTGGGTAATCAACAAAATGTATGTTAAAATCCTAATCCCCAGAACCTCAGAATGTACCTGTATATGGAGATAAGATCTTTAAAGAGGGGATTACATTAAATTGTGGCAGTTCCAGTGGGACCCTTAGCCCATTTCACTGAAGTCCTTATAAGAAGAGGAATGTTGGGGTCCAGCCCCAGCAGGTCCAGGGGTTCCCAAAGAAGGAATGACACAGAGGCAGCATTCAGGTTATCATCATAGCCAGGTTCTCTTTTTATTGTCCTGTTACATCTATATTTATACTATTTGATCCTATAAACATGCCTCTATAAGCTTTTTTTTTTTTTTTTTTTGCATCGGGTCCATTTATTGGGGGGTCAGTCAAAGGGGGAGCTGGCTAGAGTGGGGTAGGGCAGCAGCTTGTCTGGCCCCTGAGAAACCCAACTTAAGTCCAGAGCCTCGAGGGCTTAGAAGCCAAAGTCTTCCTCCACCTTTATCTGCACAGGGGCCAGCTCCGGAGTCAGCAGGACTCCTGCCCAGTGCCCTTCCTATGGCACTCGCCGCCTCTTCCAACTGCTGGGCCCCTCGCCAGGGGCCGGGCTTCTGGCTTCTGTGGGCGCTGGCGTCCTCCTGGGTGGGGACAGCCACTCTTTCTCTGGAGGCTCGTTCTCAGCGTTGCCTGGGTTGGGGGCGTCTCTGCCCTGGCTGCCCTCGTCCTCCAGTAAGATGGTGAACTGGCTGGCCCAGTAGTTGTCACTGTAGGAGTCCAGCACCTTCATGAGGAACCTCTGCTCCTGCTGGAGTCTCCATGTTATCCTCTATATCTGATGGAGCCTGTTCAGGACCCGCTCCTTCGCCTGCTCAATCTCCCCACAGCGCCGATCCAGCGCCTGGTACTTCCTGCGATTGAGTTCCTGTTGGTGCCGCCCTTGCTGGCCTCAGGCTGCCTCCTCCTCTTCATCTCGCTCCTGGAGGCTGGAGCTGCCCAGACCCCCAGACAGGAACTCCACTTCGGTCTCAAGCTCGCTCTCCAGGATGTGACCACCTTCAGCGGAGGCAGCGCCAGCTCCCAGCCGGGAGGTGCTGAGAACTCCTCAAAGCCCACAGCTGCCATGGACCCCTCTCTCTGCTCCAGCTCCATTTCTCCCTGGCTCCCGACGCAGAACTTCGAACCTTGCAAGCCTCTAGTTTAAAGTGGCTTGCGAAACTACAGCCCATCCAATTTCACAGCCAGGCACCCAGGCCCTGGCCGCTAAGCCTCCTGGGAGTTGTAGTTCTCTATTTCCAGCTTGCCTCCCTCGCCCCACCCCCACCCCAGTCCCAACTGAAAGGCCCTGCTGGCTGGTCTAACCCTGTGGCCAGGCATCTGAGTCACCTCGGGTCTTCATTCCTGTCCCGACACCACACCATCTGACCATGGAGACTCTCCTCTTGCGAGGCCCCTGGGTCTCCTTCTGGGTCTCCTCAGCCCAGGTACTGGATCGCGTGCCCCAGCTGCGACTCAGCCCCGGGCCCTGGGTCTCCTCAGCCTGGGCACCGGATTGCGTGCCCCAGCGGCAAAAACAGCCCCGGCGCCTGGGTCTCCTTCTGGGTCTCCTCAGCCCAGGCACTGGATTGCGTACCACAGCTGCAACTCAGCCCCGGGCCCTGGGTCTCCTTCTGGGGCCTGGCTGCGTCGCCCCCTGGGGACCGGATCGCGTGCCCCAGCGGCAACGCAACCCCAGCGCCTGGGTCACCTTCTGGGTCTCCTTCTGGGGCCTGGCTGCGTCGCCCCTGGGGTCCAGATGGTGTCCCCAGGCAGCTATGCAGCCTGGCCTCTGGCCCCGCCTCTGGGTGTTCTCCCATCACTGGTGATCAGTGATCTGAGAAGCCAGGCAGACATCCGCCTCTTCCCTGCCCCACCCAGCTTCTCCCATTACTGGCCCAGGGCCGGCAATGGCGGCCAGGTTCTCTTATCACAGAAGCCAGCAAAGGAGGCCTGGCTTCTCCGAGCAAAGGCAGCTCGGTTCTCTGGCTCTTGGCTGCCGCCTGGGTTTCCGATTGCAGTCAGCGGCAGGCAGCTTCTTCCCTCCTTCCCCTTTCGCCTCCCAGCATTGCGCCTATGTTGGCAGCTAACCGCCATCTTGGCTGACAGTTAATTTGCATATAGCCCTGATTAGCCAATGAAAAGGGTATCGTCGTACGCCAATTACCATTTTTCTCTTTTATTAGATAGGATATATATATATATATATATATATATATATATATATATATATATATATATTCTGTACTAAAGGCCCGGTGCACAAAAATTTGTGCACTCGGGTGGGAAGGGAGGGTCCCTCAGCCCGGCCTGTGCCCTCTCTCAGTCTGGGACCCCTCGGGAGATAGCGACCTGCTGGCTTAGGCCTGCTCCCAGGTGGCAGAGGGCAGGCCCAATCCCTAGGTGCAGCCCCTGGTCGGGCTCAGAGCAGGGCCGATTGGGGAGTTGGGGCGCCGCCCCCTGTCATGCACAGAGCAGGGCAGATTGGGAGGTTGCGATGCCACCCTCAGTCACTCTCAGGGTAGGGCCGATTGGGGGGTTGGGGCACTGCCCCCTGTCACACTCAAGGCAGGGTCGATGGGGAGGTTGTGGTGCCACCCTCTGTCACGCACAGTGCAGGGCCCATCACGGGGGTTGGGGCTCCGTACCCTTCCACGCACAGAGCAGGGCTGATCAGGGGGTTGGGGAGCTCCCCCATGTCACTCACAGAGTAGGGCCGATCAGGGGGTTGGGGCACCGCACCCTTTCACACACAGAGCCGCAGGGCAATCAGGGGGGCTGGGGAGCTCCCCCCTATCAGGCACAGAGCAGGGCTGATCAGGGGTTGGGGCGCCTTCCCCTGTCATGAACAGAGCAAGGCAGATAGGGAGGTTGTGGCCCTGCCCCTGGTCACACACAGAGCCACAGGGTGATCAGGGGGTTTGGGCGCTGCCCCCTGTCATGCTGATCCCCGTGCCAGGAGGCCTCGTGGCTCCGCTGATCCTGGTGCTGGGAGGCATATTACCCTTTTATTATATAGGATAGAGGCCTGGTGCATGCGTGGGGGCCGGCTGTTTTGCCCTGATGGGTGTCCTGGATCAGGGTGGGGGTCCCCACTGGGGTGCCTGGCCAGCCTAGATGAGGGGATGATGGCTGTTTGCAGCTGGTCACACACCCTTCAGGGTGGGGGTCCCCACTGGGGTGCCTGGCCAGTCTGGGTGAGGGGCTGAGGGCTGTTTTCAGGCTGGCGGGTGACTGAAGCTCCCAACTGCTCCTTTTTTTTTATTCTGGGCCAGCTTTAGCTCTGGCTCCAGCTCTGAGGCCTCTGCTGCTGAAAGCAGGTATCTGGTTTGTTTGTGTTCTATGATCGAAACACTGTATCAACTCCAGCTCTGAGATCCTGGCTGGCTGAAAGCAGGTTTCTGGGGTTTTGTTTAGCTTCTATATTTGTAACTATGTTTCAAACTGCAAGCTCAGAAGCCGGCAAGGCAGTCGAGGAACGTTGGTTTCTTCCGTCACTGAAGCAAGCAAGCCTCATGTTAGTTTTAAGCTGCCTGGCTGCCTGCCGCCATCTTGGCTGGAAGTTAATTTGCATATTTCCCTGATTAGCCAATGGGAAGGGTAGCGGACATACGCTAATTACCATGTTTCTCTTTTATTAGATAGGATATATATGACTATTATGTCATGCACCTAAAACTAATACATTATATATCAATTATACCTCTATTGAAAAATAGACATAGTCCTTACCAGTAAACATATCAAAAATAATAAGTGACTACAACTTTTTGAGAGTTTATGAAATATTTTATCCTATTTTTGCCAGTTTTTCTAAATGTAAATTTCAAAGTTGTTTTATCCTGTCATCCCGTCAATTAATACATGATTCAAAATCAAAACACATCTTAAGGATTATATGAAGATTATTAAAATGTTGCACTAGCCCAGGAGGCCTAATTGACTACTCCGTGGAAATGTATGAAGTGCTCTTTTTCTGAGATGTAAAGCTTGGATATCTTAGCCAAATTATAAAAAAAGCAGGAGAAAAAAAAGGCTGTATTGTTTTTCCAATGAACATTATTTGAAACTACTTTTAGATCTAATTCCAGATAAATCTAGTCAGATTTAGAATTTACTGAGACATAAGTATATCATATATGTAACTCCATAGACATTCAGAGTGCTTTAAATAGATCCACTGGGGCTCCAGGGTTTGGTATGTGGAGCAAAACTGGATGTGTTTTATAAATATGGTTTCAATTTCTGTTTTTTCATCAGCCACAGAAATTACTTTGTATTTCATTTTATGTTCTCCTTGGATATATATTTTAAGCAAAATGTTGCTTATGAATTTGAAATTATGTCAATATGCTAATTAGAATCATGCTGTTAACAACTAAGGTACCTTTCATAGATATGTGGTCTGATTGAAAGTTAAGTTAGTAGCCATTTCATTTGTAAAGATCTTGTTCAGAAAAAATACACTCAACCCAATTCATTTCCCTAGAGTTTATTCATTTGGGAGGGTACAGAGAAAGAAAAAATATACCAAAGATTGAAAAGATTTTAAAAGGAGTATATCAACATTTGTTTTGGTGTAGGGTATAAAACTAAAACAGTTTACATGAGAGACTAATGTGGAATCTGCTACTCGAAAAGTTTAAAAAGTAATTGGGTACTTTCTCTTGAGAAGCAATGCCATACTTGAGGGAGTACCTATCTCTTTATGCATATTATAACAATTTTTCCAAGCAAATCCTCCTTGTGGTAAGACTCTACATCATTGTTTCTTGGATTGTTATAGCTGACTGTAGTTAAGATCTTATAGCTCTACCTCTGTACTTTTTTGTTCTTAGTCTCATTCACTGTTAGCATCTTTTGACCATCCCAAAATGTATTGTGTCTCCCCCTATCATCTGTGAAACTGGAACAGGGAGGTATTTAGGATGGTGGAGGAGGCAGAAAGACACTTGTCAATTCTCCCATCATACTTTTAATAAGACTGTTTCAAGATTACCCTATTTTAATTTTCTACCCTTCTGGAATCTTATTAAGTGAGTACAAATGGTTGAATATGTATGTTAATCTATTTCTCTAACACCCAATGAGTATGCAGCCAGGATTAGTTAATTTACACAAGTTCAGATATTCTAAGGATCTTACCTTTTTGCTAATAGCTGTTTATGTAAGATATTTAATTTCTTCTCAATTACCTAAATTTATTTTATTCATTTTCCCATCTAAATATTTAATAAGGAAATGAAATAATTTGTTTGCAAGTTTTATTCATCAGTTATTTCAAAATGTCTTCATTTACTGGCAAAAATTTCTTTACATATACCATTGTCTTTATTGTTGAAGTATTGTTGCTATTCAATATTTAGTAATTATATATATATATATATATATATATATATATATATATATACACACTGTGTGAAATATAAACACATATAAAGACAAGTCCTTGCTTTTGTGGTGATTTATTACACAAATTGATGGGATGGTAGAGGAAATTGTTAGTACATAAGTTGTATTTGGACTTAATTATGGTGGATAAAAGGATCCAGAGGTGAACTTTCTGAGAATTTTATATAATTAACTTTATTACACATTTTAATCTCCTTTGTTTGACTAAGTTTCATTCCCTTTTCTTACTTAAGTAATAAAATACATATTCTTGTTATTGTTTTATTGTATACTTAGAGAAATATGATAGCAAAATACTAAACCATAAGCAATGGTAGACAAATCTGGGTTCAAATTCTGGCTTTACCACTATGGACTTTGTGGATTAGGTAGTTACTTAATCTCCACAAGTCTTCTTTTGTTGCCTATAGAATAGAAATATAGTATATATCTCTTGCAGAGCTACTGTGGAAATATAATAGAATATCATGCATAGAATACCCAGAGTCATAGAATCATGGAACAGAATGCGGACTCTCAGAGGGAAGGCAGTGGGTGTGAGGTGTAGAGGGTGTGAGGGGGGAAGTAATCAACCATGCATAAACCATGGACACAGACAATAATGTGGTGAAGATGTGGGGTTCGGGGGTGGGCTAGAAGGGGTCAATGGGGGAGAAGGGGACATATATGATACTTTCAATAATGAAAATTAACAAAATAATAACAATAAATCATGTTAAATCATTTTCACATGTTTAATAGTTTTTCATCTGCTACCTTATTTTAGCTTTTATTTTGTTACTAGAGGGCTGGTGCATGAAATTTGTGCACGTGTGCAGTACCTATGCCTGGCCAGTGATCGAAGTGTGAGCATCTGGCGTGGAAGGGCAGGTCCCAGCTGACCTCTGGGCCCTGGGCAGCACCTGCATCCCCAGGCCCCATGTGTCCCCCTCAGCCTGAGTCATGGCACCAGTTTCCCTTGCGGAGGTGCAGAGAGTGTGGCCTAACGCCACAGGCTGGGACACAGTGTGGGCCTCTGGGCCAGCAGCTGTGGCCGGCTCACCTGGAAGATGCTGTGCAGGTGTGGGGCAGGCTTTTCGCAGGCGCCCAGCACCTGAGTGCAGGGCCTTCCCCAGCATCCAGGGAAGGTAGCAGAGGGAGTGAGAGAGAGCTCAGAGGACACCCTGCATTCTCACAGCACCTCTGTCTTGTCACCTCCTCCCCTAGGTAGCCTGTGAGAGTTTGCAGTGCATTACCAACACCCGCCATGTTCCACACCGCCCTCTGGTGGTCAGCATACGTCATAGCTAGTTGTCAAACTCCCGGTCTCCAGTTTGAAATCCTAGTTGAAGGACTGCCCTAGGGGACAATTTGCATATTAGGCTTTTATTATAGAAGACTAAAGGCCCGGTGCACAAAAATTTGTGCATTCGTGGGGAGGGGGGGGGGTGGTCCCTCAGCTCGGCCTGCTCCCATTCACAGTCCAGGATCCCTTGGGGGATGTCCACCTGTCAACTTAGGCCCACTCCCCAGGGGATCAGGCCTAAGCTTGCAGTGGGACATCCTTCAGCAAGCCAGGGAGCCTTTGGGGAATGTCCAACTAAAGGCTTAGGCCCCCAATGGATTGGGTCTAAACCGTTAGTTGGATATTCTTAGTGCTGCCACTGAGGTAGGAGAGGCTCCTGCCACCACCACTGCGCTGGCCAGCCATGAGCCAGCTTCTGGCTGAGTGGCACTCCCCATATGGAAGTACACTGACATCATAGCAACTGGCCATTCTGCCATTCAGTCAATGTGCATATTAGCCTTTTATTATTATTACTAGAGGCCCGGTGCACAAAAATTTGTGCACTCGGGGGGGGTGGTCCCCTCAGCCCAGCCTGTGCCCTCTCACAGTCTGGGACCCCTCGGGAGATAACGACCTGCTGGCTTAGGCCTGCTCCCGGGTAGAAGAGGGCAGGCCCAATCCCTAGGTGCAGCCGCTGGTCGGGCTCAGAGCAAGGCCGATTGGGGAGTTGGGGCGCTGCCACCTGTCATGCACAGAGCAGGGCGGATCGGGAGGTTGCGATGCCACCCTCAGTCATGCTCAGGGTAGGGCCGATTGGGGGGTTGGGGCACCGCCCCCTGTCACACTCAAGGCAGGGTCAATCAGGGGATTGGGGCACTGCCTCTTGTCACTCACAGAGCAGGGCCCATCAGGGGGGTTGGGGCGCCGCACCCTGTCACACTCAGGGCAGGGCCGATGGGGAGGTTATGGCTCTACCCCATCACACACAGAGCAGGGCCTGCGGGGGACAGTTGGGGCGCCGCCCCCAGTCACACACAGAGCCGCAGGGCGATCAGGGGGTTTGAGCACTGCCCCCTGTCATGCTGATCCCGGTGCCAGGAGGCCTTGCGGCTCCTCTGATCCCAGTGCTGGGAGGCATATTACCCTTTTACTATATAGGATAGAGGCCTGGTGCACGGGTGGGGGCCGGCTGGTTTGCCCTGAAGGGTGTCCTGGATCAGGGTGGGGGTCCCCACTGGGGTGCCTGGCCAGCCTGGATGAGGGGATGATTGCTATTTGCAGCTGGTCACACACCCTTCAGGGTGGGGGTCCCCACTGGGGTGCCTTGCCAGTCTGGGTGAGGGGCTGAGGGCTGTTTTCAGGCTGACGGGTGACTGAAGCTCCCAACTGCTCCTTTTTTTCTTTTTCTTTCTTTCTTTTTTTTTTTTAATTCTGGGCCAGCTTTAGCTCTGATGCTTGGCTCCAGCTCTTAGGCCTCGGCTGGTGAAAGCAGGTATCTGGTTTGTTTGTGTCTTATAATCGAAACACTGTATCAACTCCAGCTCTGAGATCCCGGCTGGCTGAAAGCAGGTTTCTGGGGTTTTGTTTAGCTTCTATATTTGTAACAATGTTTCAAACTGCAAGCTCAGAGGCCGACAGCGGCAGGCAGGGAACGTTGGAGTCCTCTGTCACTGAAGCAAGCAAGCCTCATGTTAGTTTCAAGCTGCCTGGCTGCTGGCCGCGATCTTGGCTGGCAGTTAATTTGCATATCGCCCTGATTAGACAATGGGAAGGGTAGCGGAGGTATGGCTAATTACCATGTTCCTCGTTTATTAGATAGGATATAGGATGTCCCTATTTCCCCCCTTTAGCCCCCTCCACCCAGCTCTTGGCCCCACTTCTCTCTGGCCATCACCATATTGTTATCTGTGTCCATGGGTTGTGCATATATTTTCTTTGGCTAATCCCTTCTTTAAATTCACTTCTTTGAATTTTTATTTTCAGATAAGTGCTTATAACTGCACTATTATATATTTTCTATTATATCATTTAGAATTAAGATATTTTTAATTGAACCCTTGTAAATGTTAACACAATTTAATAAATTATGCTAGAAGCAATTAGAAGATTTTTCATGTAATGCAGATACTTTTCAATTAATATTTTATTAATTTTTAACTTTTTAATATTTTAATTTGAAATAATCTCATACATGTAAAGAAACTATAAAATACTACAGCATATTATATGTACCCTTCACCCAATTTCTTAGATGTTAATAATTTAAACATAACCATTATACAACTAACAGAATTTGGAATATATTTTTCTTATAATCTCTTTAATGTTACTTAATCCATTTACTCTGTTTTTGTTAATCTCCACCCAAGGATATTTTTCCATTGAATTTTAGAAGGGAGAGGGAGAGACACATTGACTGGTTGCCTCCTGCACTGCACATGCTTTGATAGGGACTGAGGATCAAGCCACCAACTGAGGTACATGCCCTTGACTGGAATTGAACCTGGGACCCTTCAGTCCATGGGCTAATGCTCTATCCATTGAGAAAAACAGTCTGCAGCTTAATTCATTTACTTTTAATCTATATTTGTCTTTATATTTTAAGTGGGTTTTGTTTTTGATTCACCCTCATAATCTGTCCTTTAATTGGTGCATTTATGCCGCTAACTTTCAGTGTGCTTACTGATAGAGTTACTATCATATCAGGCAGCTTCTGGCTCTTCTGGCTCCCGCCCTGCCTTGTCTTTTTTTTTTTTCTAAGACATTTCAATTTACTTAAAAGAAGCCAATATACAGGATATAAAGGGTATGATATTTACAACAGTACAGTAAATAGGTTGGTTTCCTGATAGGATCAGTAGTCTTTCAGTGAGTATTAACTCCCCTTCCCCTTGATGCTCGACCCAGCTGGAAAAAAAAAAAAAAGCAACAGTGGGGTGGGAGGGGACTGCAGGATAGAACGTCTCCCTGAAGGGATTAAAAATCATGTAGATGCTAAAACGTCCACGAAGGGGTCTCGGGGGTGAGGGGTGCCTCTGCCTCATTCCTTTGAGGCTTTGGCAGCAAGAATGCTGAGGGATTTGCCCCAAACTAACACATGGCTCACCCTGAGCCTGTAAATCTTTCACCCATGGAATATTCCATTCCCAAGAGAATCAGCCCTAATCCCTCAGCCAGGGCCTGGAAGAGCCACCCAGGCTGTGGGCACAGCCAGGACTGTGGACATTTCATGGCCTTTCCACTCCCACTCCAGCTGCCTCACAACTCTGCACTGCTCCCCTCGCCCACCTCCCCCATCACCCCATCAAGATGCCGTGCACAGGAGGGGACACTGATTTTCCCATGCCCATTGGGAACTGGCTGTTTCTGTTTTCTGGAGTAAAAAGGTTCCTGTGGGTCAGGTAGGGTCTCTGCTTGGCAGGAAGTTCTGAAACAGAGCCACTGACCACACCCACCTCCTCTGGGCATGGAGCAGCTCTGGCCCTCAGAGCTCATCTCTCTGGCAGAACTGAAGGGAAGACCGTGTGTACCCTTCTGTCCCTCACCCTTCACATGCCCAGAACCATCAGTGTCACACTTCCTAATTCCTATCACTGTATTTCATTAGTTCCATACTGTCTTACTAATCATGAATCTAAACAGATTGTTTTAAAAGGAGATCCTTCTATTTTCAAAGTAGCTGGGGCTTCTGGGGGCGGGCCTTGCCTTGCAGCCCTGTACCCACTGATGGGTGGTTCCCAGGGCACAAGGCAAGACCAGCTGCTGGGCCTTCTGGGGGCGGGCCTTGCCTTGCAGCCCTGGACCCCCTGCTGGGAGGTTCCCAGGGTGCAAGGCAAGACCCACTGCTAGGGCTTCTGATGGTGGGCCTTGCCTTGCAGCCCCTGACCGTTGATGGGCAGTTCCCAGGCCACAAGGCAAGACTGGCTGCTGGGGCTTCTGGGGCTTCTGGGGCTTCTGGGGGCGGGCCTGCGTCACTGCGGGAGACGCAATTGCCTGGCTTCTCCAATCACTGGCAGGGGGCGGGCAAAGGCAGCCAGGTTCCCCCATTTCTCCGATTAAGGCCCTGCCTCCCTGCTCTTGGCTGCCGCCTGGGTTTCCAATCACCTTCAGTGGCAGGCGGCTTCTTCAGTCCTTCCCCTTTCACAGCCTACGTATGCAAATTAACAGCCATCTTTGTTGGAGGTTAACCGCCATCTTTCTTGGCAGTTAATTTGCATATCTTGCTGATTAGCCAATGAGAAGCGTAGCAGAGGTATGGTTAATTTCAATCTTTGTCTATTATTAGATAGGATAGGAAAAATAAAACTGGTTAATAGCATTAAAAAAAGAAGCTGTAAATGGGTACATAACATCAATTGATAATAGGATATGGAGGCAGAAAAAGCAAAGTGGGGAAACTTATGGGATTGGATTAAAAGTAAAAAGATAGACACTTAACATATTTTACAGAGGTGGGTACAAGATAGTTAACAGTCAAAATTAACAGGATAACAATAATAATGATAGGATTTGTGGTCCCTGCTTTGGGGTATTAGTTGTGCTCTGAGGTGTCTGGAAAAAGGGAAGTTACCCAGATCTTCCAAAGCTATGTTATGGTAGATGCAAGATACAGTAGACAGGCTTAATTAAGGTAAACACTGACTTTTATCAGGGAAGATTCTAACATGGGACATGACTACTTGCCAGAAACTGCTTTTAGTTTAAAAGTTTTAATTTCAGACCATCCTTTGTAGTTACTTCAGGTCTCTGTGTTTGAACCTTGCAGGTCTCCCCTGAGCTTGTCAGGTTTGGTATGTGGTCCCTTTTTATCCACTTTTTGATGCTTGCTTCTTATAAGTGGCTGATTAAGTATTTCTAAATAATTCACACCATGGACTATCAATGTTCTTTATACTACTAAAAATAGAATCATTAACATCTTTAAATCAGATCAGTGATGTTACCATTATAATAATCTAATTATTATTTAACAGGAAAGGAATAAAAGGAAGACTAGATAATACAGGCATGCCATTTATATAGCTTTGCTAAAAAAAAGCTGCATATATAAGCCAGTCAGAGAAAGACAAGTATCACATGCCCTCATGGATATGTGGAATCCAATGAACAAAATAAACTGAAGAATAAAATAGATATAGAGTCATAGAAACATGGAACAGACTGTGGAATCTCAGAGGGAAGATGGGGGTGGGTAGGTGGGAGGATGGATAGAGATTAACCAAAGAACTTATATGCATACTAGAGGCCCGGTGCACAAAAATTTGTGCACTCGGGTGGGTCCCTCAGCCCACCCTGTGCCCTCTCGCAATCTGGGGCCCCTTGGGGGCACCTTCCCCTGGCTGCTGGCACCAGTTTTCCTCCGGTGCCCGGAACCCAGGCCTTCGCTCTTCGCTGGGAGGGGCCCACATGGTGGGCGAGGGGCTTAGCTCTTTTAAAAATACGTCTGAATGTTTGGTAAATAACCCTGTAGGAATCTACTTTCTGAAACATGCTGGTTGTTAAGGGCTGATTTGGGTAATCAACAAAATGTATGTTAAAATCCTAATCCCCAGAACCTCAGAATGTACCTGTATATGGAGATAAGATCTTTAAAGAGGGGATTACATTAAATTGTGGCAGTTCCAGTGGGACCCTTAGCCCATCTCACTGAAGTCCTTATAAGAAGAGGAATGTTGGGGTCCAGCCCCAGCAGGTCCAGGGGTTCCCAAAGAAGGAATGACACAGAGGCAGCATTCAGGTTATCATCAAAGCCAGGTTCTCTTTTTATTGTCCTGTTACATCTATATTTATACTATTTGATCCTATAAACATGCCTCTATAAGCTTTTTTTTTTTTTTTTGCATCGGGTCCATTTATTGGGGGGTCAGTCAAAGGGGGAGCTGGCTAGGGTGGGGTAGGGCAGCAGCTTGTCTGGCCCCCGAGAAACCCAACTTAAGTCCAGAGCCTCGAGGGCTTAGAAGCCAAAGTCTTCCTCCACCTTTATCTGCACGGGGGCCAGCTCCAGAGTCAGCAGGACTCCTGCCCAGTGCCCTTCCTATGGCACTCGCCGCCTCTTCCAACTGCTGGGCCCCTCGCCATGGGCCGGGCTGCTGGTTTCTGTGGGCGCTGGCGTCCTCCAGGGCGGGGACAGCCCCTCTTTCTCTGGAGGCTCGTTCTCAGCGTTGCCTGGGTTGGGGGCGTCTCTGCCCTGGCTGCCCTCGTCCTCCAGTAAGATGGTGAACTGGCTGGCCCGGTAGTTGTCACCGTAGGAGTCCAGCACCTTCATGAGGAACCTCCGCTCCTGCTGGAGTCTCCATGTTATCCTCTGTATCTGATGGAGCCTGTTCAGGACCCGCTCCTTCGCCTGCTCAATCTCCCCACAGCGCCGATCCAGCGCCTGGTACTTCCTGCGATTGAGTTCCTGTTGGCGCCGCTCTTGCTGGCCTCAGGCTGCCTCCTCCTCTTCGTCTCGCTCCTGGAGGCTGGAGCTGCCCAGACCCCCAGACAGGAACTCCACTTCGGTCTCAAGCTCGCTCTCCAGGATGTGACCACCTTCAGCAGAGGCAGCGCCAGCTCCCAGCCGGGAGGTGCTGAGAACTCCTCAAAGCCCACAGCTGCCATGGACCCCTCTCTCTGCTCCAGCTCCATTTATCCCTGGCTCCGGACGCAGAACTTCCAACCTTGCAAGCCTCTAGTTTAAAGTGGCTTGCGAAACTACAGCCCATCGATTTCACAGCCAGGCACCCAGGCCCCGCGGCTAAGCCTCCTGGGAGTTGTAGCTCTCTATTTCCGGCTTGCCTCCCTCGCCCCACCCCCACCCCAGTCCCAACTGAAAGGCCCTGCTGGCTGGTCTAACCCTGTGGCCAGGCATCTGAGTCACCTCGGGTCTTTATTCCTGTCCCGACATCACGCCATCTGACCATGGAGACTCTCCTCTTGCGAGGCCCCTGGGTCTCCTTCTGGGTCTCCTCAGCCCAGGTACTGGATCGTGTGCCCCAGCAGCGATACAGCCCTGGTGCCTGGGTCTCCTTCTGGGGCCTGGCTGTATCGCCCCCGGACCGGATGGCGTGCCCCAGCTGCGACGCAGCCCCGGGCCCTGGGTCTCCTCAGCCTGGGCACCGGATTGCGTGCCCCAGCGGCAAAAACAGCCCCGGCGCCTGGGTCTCCTTCTGGGTCTCCTCAGCCCAGGCACTGGATTGCGTACCACAGCTGCAACTCAGCCCCAGGCCCTGGGTCTCCTTCTGGGGCCTGGCTGCGTCGCTCCTGGGGTCCAGATGGTGTCCCCAGGCAGCTATGCAGCCTGGCCTCTGGCCCCGCCTCTGGGTGTTCTCCCATCACTGGTGATCAGTGATCTGAGAAGCCAGGCAGACATCCGCCTCTTCCCTGCCCCACCCAGCTTCTCCCATTACTGGCCCAGGGCCGGCAAAGGCGGCCAGGTTCTCTTATCACAGAAGCCGGCAAAGGAGGCCTGGCTTCTCCGAGCAAAGGCAGCTCGGTTCTCTGGCTCTTGGCTGCCGCCTGGGTTTCCGATTGCAGTCAGAGGCAGGCAGCTTCTTCCCTCCTTCCCCTTTCGCCTCCCAGCATTGCACCTATGTTGGCAGTTAACTGCCAATCTTAGTTGGCAGTTAATTTGCATATAGCCCTGATTAGCCAATAAAAAGGGTATCGTCGTATGCCAATTACCATTTTTCTCTTTTATTAGATAGGATATGTATAACTCATGGACACAGACAATAGTGTGTGTCCATGAGTTACAGGCCTGAGACAGGGGATAGTGTGGGTTAGAAGGGGACAATGGGGGAAAGGAGACATCTGTAATACTTTCAACAATAAAGAATTTTAAAAAATAAAAAGCTGGATTTAATACTCTCCAAGTCTGTTCCCCACAGATTGATAGGGGGAGTGACTGGACAAGGCAATTTAGAGAGTAAGGTCTGAGTGACAGGGAAAAGTGCCTATCTGTTTGTCAGTCAGGCCTGGGAACAAATTAGTGGCTAAGATGGCCATGGCCGTGCAAGCCCAGGAAACCTGAATATTTAAACTTCCTGACAAAGGAGCAAACTCTCTTGCCTGCTTGCCTGTGCTCCTGTGACTCCTGTAGTAGGGACACGCTCCCCTGTGCCCATGTAGCTCATGGCCATGTGGGGCTCCATACAATGGACTAATGGACTTGAATTAGCTTGGATGCTGAATTAAATCTGGCTGAAATATGAAAAGGAAGCTTTGGACACTGGCCTTCCTTTGGCCTCTACTGGAACCCCAGCTGTACCTCTTTCAGGAGTGGTTCAAGGTGCATGGGACTTTGCAACCAGAGGGTTGTAACTCCATGCAAAGAAAGCCTTTTACCACATATTATCCTCTTGTGAGGGCTTCTGAAAATTCTTATTTCAGTAGTACCCCAAGAACCGCATGCCCATTCATGTCTGGGACATCTGGCCCATCAATTACTCCAAAAGAGAAACAATTCCAGAAACATCAGAACTATTTTAGAAAACACATCCTTAAAATTTCATTCCTTTGGAACCACTCTCTATTAGTCAGGGTTCTCCAGAGAAACAGAAACAATATAATACATATATGTGTGTATATATATGTTTGTGTATATGAAATATGTAGACATATATATATATATAATAGTAATTAGCTCACATGATTGTGTGTTAACGTAAACATTCAAACCTGTAAATAATTTTTGTGAGTTTATTTGAGCCAAACTGTTGACAATTTCTGGGAAGCAGTATCTTAATGTCCAGAGAATGGCAGTTTTTCACCTATTTTTATAAGTTACATCAAAGGAGTAGATGTAGGTGGGTTACATGAAATCCATTGGTGATAGGGAGGTGGGAGAAAGCAAAGTGGGGAAACCTCTGGGGTTGGGTAAAAAGTAAAATGATAGACACATACTCCTTTTACACAGGTGGGTACAGGATAGGTAACAGTCAACAATTAACACAATAACAGCAACAATGAATGAATTTGTGGTCTCTGCCCTGGCACCCTAACACATTGATGTGGTTGTGCCCTGAGGGGTCCAGAAAAAGGGAAGTTACAAGTTACCCTGACATGCCAAAGGTATATTATCCTTGATGCAAAAAGATAATATGCTCAGTTAAGATCATAGTTTATCTTTGTCAAGGAAGATACTGGCCTAGGACATGACTACCCACCATAATTTTTAATTTAAAAAATTATAATTGCAATCTATCTTTTGTGGTTACTTTAAGTTTCTGAGTTTGCAAGGCTGCCATGCAGGCTTTCCCTAAGTTAGTTAGGTTAGTATGTGACCCCTTTTTGTCCACATATGTATGCCAAGAAGTCCACAATCTGCTGTCTGCAAACTGAAGATTCAGGAAAACTGTTAGTGTAATTCATTCTGAATCAGAAGTTCTGAGGAACTGGGGAGCCAATGGTACAAGTTTCAGTCTAAGTCAAAAGGTCCACAAATCAAGATCCTGTGGTTTGAGTTCTGTCTGAGTCCAAGAGCCTCAGGACTAGGAGTGCTAATATCTGAGAGCAAAAAAAGATGGTTGTCCCAGCCCAAGGGGAAAATAAAACAAATTTGTCTTTTTTCTATCCACATTGCTGAGGGCAATCTTTTTTACTCCATGTACAGACTGAAATGCTGTCTTCCTGAAACACTCAACAGGCACATCCAGAAATAGTGTTTTACTTTGCATCTGAGCATCACGTAGCCCAGCAGTTCTCAAACTGTGGGTCGCGACCCCTTTGGCGGTTGAACAACCCTTTCACAGGGATCACCTAAGACCATTCTGCATATCAGATATTTACATTACGATTCATAACAGTAGCAACATTACAGTTATGAAGTAGCAATGAAAATAATTTTATGGTTGGGTCACAACACGAGGAACTGTATTTAAAGGGCCAGAAGGTTGAGAACCACTGATTAGCCTATTGACGTTGAGACATAAATGCAACCATCACACTGGGTCATATGGCAGTTATGTAATTTTTTTTATCACCATACTGTTTTTCAAATTGACTGCATCATTTTATATACCCACCAGCAATGCACAAGGGTTCCAATTTTTCTGCATCCATGCCAACACATGTCATTGTTTTTATTTTATTAGTATAACCATATGAATGAGTAAAAAATGGTATCTAATTGTGATTTTTATTTTAAATTTCCTAATAATTAGTAATATTGAACATAATTTCATGAAATTAGTGGCCATTTGTATAACATCTTTGGAGAGATGTCTATTCAAGTCCATTTCTCATTATCGAAATGAGTTGTTTATTTATTTATTTTATTTTTGAGCTTTAAGAGTTCTTTTCATATTATGAATATTGATTCATTATCCTATATACTAAAAGGTTAATATGCAAATTGTCTCCTCTGGAGTTCGATTGGGAGACCAGGAGTTCAATCACTCGCTATGATGTGTGCTGACTACCAGGGGGCGGCACGGAACACGGCAGGTGACCAGTAGTGGCTGTGGGGCACTGAGGGAGAAAGAAAAGAAGGAGGTGGGGAGGCTGGGAGGCAGGGAACCTGATCAGCCCTGATCGCTGGCCAGACCTAGGGACCCTTCTTGTGCACGAATTTCATACACCAGGCCTCTAGTTAGATATATGAATTGCAAATATGTTCTCCCACTCTTAGGGTTGCCTTTTACTTTATCATTGGAGTGTTTCTTTCTTTTCAATACTTTGGAAAAATTTGAGGGTTGTTATTAATTCTTTTTAAAATATTTGTTAGAGATAAAGAATAGTTTAGAGAGAACTGAGATAGCAGCTTAGATAAATGCCTGTACTCTCCATCAATATTACAACTAAAATTTAGAATAATAATCATTCAGAACCACCTGAAATCTGGCTGAATGGAAGTCCAACAACTAGAGAAGTAAAGAAGAAAGCATATTGAGACTGGTAGGAGGGGTAGAGATGCACAATGGGCTGGTCCTACACCCACATGTGGCATTTTTTAATCAGGAGGAATATCTTGGTTGTGGATGTCTCTAGTAAAGAGCAAGGGGTCTCAGTCCCACATCAGACCCCTCAGCCCAGGGTTCCAGAGTTGAGAAAGAAGTCCTCATAACATCGGTATATAAAAATCAGCAGGGATTGTGTCTGAGTGACACCAAAGCTGCTGCCTCCCCAGGCAGTTCCTCTTAAAGGGCCAGCACATGACTTACCTAGACTTATTCCCTCTGAGCTCCAATGCTGGAAAAGTGGCTTGAGGAGATCCATGGACATACATGGACGAATTTGATTGTATGGCATTGGGTCAAGAACTTAGGGCAGCTTTCTACTATACAGGGCTGCTCACAGATTTGTTGTTTCTATGCTGAGACCTCCCCCATTGAGGAGATGACTGGCAGCTATATATAAATCTCCATCAACCCGGTTCATAGTGTTTTCTCCTCCCTGGTGATTCTCTGAGACCCTGCCACATCCAATTTGCAGCCCCACCCAAGCTGTGTGCTAAGCCTTTTCCATATGAATGGCCTGTTGTAGCTTAGACTTTTCTAAAATCTCTCAAACAAGAAGAAGCTGGAATCAGCATGTCCCATACCTATCAATGAGAGCTCCAAGACCTGGCACTATCTATAATCTGCCTTGCTTCACAGCTGGGCCTTGCTTAGATACTCCCAAGCCCAATACAAATAGCAACATCTGCAGATCTCTCTGTAGCCCATGGCAGGTGACCCCAGGCAGTGGCCAACTTTGAACCTCCTGGGATGCGCCAGAGCCAGTGTACCTGGTGGACAGTTTCAGACCACACCACATTACAACTCTACACATTCATGAGCAAAACACTCAAGGGGCAGACTCAGTGAGCACCAAAGCCCCACTGCACCAAGTCCTGGTCCATAGGGGTGTCTCCTGCACAACAGCTCCTTAGCTGTAGTCCCAGCTGATCCTCATAGCCAATTGGCCTGAATGTCAATTCCTCACAGTGTTGCAAACAGCAATCAAAGCTCAACTACAACAAGACTGTACACAGAGCCCACACAGGGGCACACCTAGAGTGCCCAGCTCAGGTGACTGGGGAGGTTGAACTACTGGGCCCTACCGGATGCCTACTAAACAAGCCACTCTACCAACTCCAGGAGACATAGCAGCTCTACCTTATATATAGAAACAAACAATGGGAAGCATCCAAAATGCAGATACAAAGAAACATGTCATAAATGAAAGAATGGAAGAAATATCCAGATAAATAACTAAATAGAAATGGAAGCAAACAAACTACTGAAATAAGTTCAAAACAATAGTTATAACAATGCTCAAGGATCTTAATAAGAGCTTAAGGGGCTTAGTGAGAATTTCTAGGACCTTAGTGAGAATTTCTAAGATATGAAAAAGGACCAGTCAGAAATTAAACATACACTAACTGAAAGAAAGAATAATTTATAGGGATCAACAGTAGAGTAGAGGATTCCAAGAATCAAATCAACAATTTGGAATATGAGCAAGAAATAATCACCCAATCAGAAGAGCAAACATAATAAAGAGTCCCAAACTATCAATATAGTGTAAGGATCCTCTGGGACAGCTATAAGCATACCAACATTCACATTATATGGGTGTCAGAAGGAGAAGAGAGAGAGAAGGACATTGAAAATCTATTTGAAGAAATAATGACAGAAAACTTCCCTACCTGGTGAAAGAAATAGACTTACAAATCCAGGAAGTGCAAAGAATGCCAAACAGGAGGAACCCAAAGAAACCCACACTAAGTCACATCACAGTTAAAATGCCAAATGTTAAAGACAAAGATAAAATATTTAATGCAGCAAGAGAAAAACAGTTAGTTACCTACAACGAAGCAACCATGACTGTCATCTGATTTCTCAACAACAGAAACTTTGAGGCCAGAAGGGAGTGGCAAGAAATATTCAGAGTGATTAATAGCAAGGACCTGAAACCAAGATTACTCTACCCAACAAAGCTATCATATAGACTTGAAGGTCAGATAAAGAGCTTCCCAGACAAGGAACAGCTAATGAGTTCATCACCACCAAACCAGTATTACATGAAATGTTGAAGGGTATTTTTTAATAATAGGAAGAATAATAAGAAGAAAAATATTAAAAAGGGGGACATGGCAATAAATATGTATCTATCAGCAATTGAATTTAAAAATCAAAATAAATGAATGAGGAATCTAATGAACACAATAAACTCATGTATAAAATAGAATCAGAGGCATGGAAACATAGAACAGACTGGTGAATCTAAGAGGGAAGCTGTGGGGGGCAGGTGGTTAAGAAGAGATTAAACAAAGAATTTATATGCATATATTCATTACCTATGGACCCAAACAATAGGTTGGTGAAGGCCTGCAACAGAGCAGGAACCAGGTGGAGGGGGAGAAAGGGGGTAAGAGGGGACTTCTTTAATTCTACTAACAATAAATATTTATATTAGAATCCACCAGTGAAACCACCGGATCCTCAGCTTTCTATGCTGGAGGGTATTTGAGTACTGATTTAATCAATTTACTCATTGTTCAGATTTTCTATTTCTTTATTATTCAATTGTGATAGTGTTGCTGGAGAAAATAATAGCCAGATTTCTCAAACATGAGTGAGCATGAGGTTCTTGGAGTAATGCTGAAATAATTATTTTTAGAAGCCCCAATGGGAGAATGAGATGTCAACTTAAAAAGCTTTGTGTGGAGTTATATTCCTTGGAATGCAATGTCTCATGTCCCTTAAACCAGTCCTGAAAGAGATGTAGCTGGGATTCTAGTAGAGCCAAAAGGAAAGCCAGTGTCCAGAGTTTCCATTCATATTGCAACTGGGTCCAGTTCAGCATTCAGACTAATTAAAAGTCCATTAGTCCTTTATGTGGGTCCCACATGGCCATGGGCCACGTAGGTGCAGAGGAGCACATCTACTGCAACAGGAATCCCACACAAGGCCATATGACCAAAGGCCAAAAGAGCTTGCTCCATTGTCGAGGAGTTTAAATATTTAATTTCACACCCTTGCAGTGTCCATGCCTATTTTGGCCACTGACTCACTTCTAGGTGTGAGTGACAGGTAAGCAATCACTCAGACCTTACTGAGCATGCATCTCAACTGCCTTTTTTCAATCCCTTCCCCCATTGATTAGCGGGAAACATAGTAGGAGAGTGTTAAAATAGCAAAGCTGTATAAATGGCATGCCTATATTATTTAGCCTTCCCTTTACTCTTTTACTATTATGTAATAACTAGAGGCCCAGTGCACAAATTCATGCACCAGTGGCATCCCTTGGCCTGGTCTGTGGGATTGGGCCAAAACCACCTCTCCGACATCTCCCAAGGGGTCCTGGATTGTGAGAGGGTGCAGGCCAGGCCGAGGACTCCACTAGTGCACAATCAGGGCCGGGGAGGGACATGGGAGGTTAGCCAGCTGGGGAGGGACCGCAGGAGGGCTCCAGGGCATGTCCAGACTGTCTCACTCAGTCCTGATCGGCCGGACCCCAGCAGCAAGCTAACCTATCGGTCAGAGCATCTGCCCTCTGGTGCACTTCATAGCGACTGGTTGACTGTCTGGCCCCTGGTGGTCAGTGCACGTCATAGCAAGTGGCTGAGCGGCCTTAGCATATCATTAGCATATTGCGCTTTGATTGGTTGAACAGCCAACCAGATGACTGGACACTTAGCATATTAGACTTTTATTATATAAGATCAGATTATTAGGTTGTACATTCCCACAATTTATCCATTATTGTTAAGTTATCCAATTGGTTGGCATATTATTGTTCATGGTAGTTTCTTATGATCCTTTGTACTTCTGTCTTCTCCCTTGTCATGTCTCCTATTTCATTTCTGAATTAGTTTATTTGAGTATTTTCTCTTTTTTTCTTATTTGTCTAGTTAATGTTTGTCAGTTTTATCCATTAAAAAATAAACACACAGCTCTTAGTTTTGTTAGTCTTTTCTTTTTTTCATCTTTTTAAAATTTTTAAATCTTTATTGTTGAAAGTATTACATATGCCCCCTTTATTCTTTCATTGACCTCTTATAACCCACCTCCACTCTCTGTCCCAGGCCTTTATTACACTATTGTCTGTGTCCATGGGTTATGAATATATGCATTCCAGTTCTCTGATTGGTTTTTTCCCACCCACCCACCCACTCCCACCTTCCCTCTGAGATTCAACAGTTTGTTTCATGTTTCCATGTCTCTGGATCTATTTTGTTCAATGGTTTATTTTGTTCATTAGATTCCACATATGGTTGAGAGCATGTGATACTTGTATTTCTCTGATTGGCTTATTTTGCTTAGCATAATACTCTCATTAGTCTTTTCTATTAAGTTTATGATCTTAATATACTTATTCTCTGATCTTTATTTCATCCATTCTTTTTTACATTGGGATTACTTTTTTATTCCATTAATTTATTTCTACTGATTGATTATTCTCCTAGTTAGGGCACACTTTTCTGTTTATTTGCATGCCTTTTATTGTTTTAATTGGATGGCTGACATTATAAACTCTACATTGCTGGGTGTTGGGTTTTGTTATATTCCTTTAAATAATGCCAGACTTTGTTTTGTTTTGCAGGTAAGTTCTTAAGGTTACTTTAATCCTTTTAAGCTTTGCCTTTTATTTTTTCTATGCGTAGAATTTGGATCATTTAGTCTAGAGCTAATTTAGCCCTTATACTAAGATTTTACCTCTCCAAGCACTGTACTTGGTGTCACATGATATTTTCTGTACTTTTCTCTCTGAGTGGTCAAAGTATAAATTATTCTCAGATTCTTTGTGTACACTGAGAATTGTTCAGTCTAATTCTTATGATGATTCTTCCTCTGGCTTTAAGTAGTTTCTTTCTCATGCATGCACAGAGCAGTATGTAACTGAAGACTTATGGGCACCTTTTGGAAATTTTCAGTTTTCTCTCTTTCTCAAGCAGTTCCCTTTTCTCTAATACTCTGTCCTCCAAAATATAGTCACCTTGACCCAACTGAACTCTTAGCCCCTACTCTTCAATGTATTGAGTTTTCTGTGCTATATTTAACTTCCTATTCCCTATGTTGCTTTGTGAAAACTTCCTTTAGTTGATCATAAGGCTCACCTCCACTGTTTTCCAGGATCATTCCAATATACTGCTTGGTGTCTATTAAAACAATTATATATATATATAATATTTTCCCCTCAAACTTATCATATTAAGGTAGGAGGGAAAGTTCATAAGGCTCCCAGGCATATATATTTTTAATATAACTTTGCTGTCAGTCTTTTGAGAAAATTTAAATGGTCTTATTCACCTTTGCATTCATAATCACTATAGTTGGTATTAAATCTGTACTTTTTGAAGGGATGAATGAGAAGGTAGATTTATTTTATTAATTTCTGATTTATTTGAATTAATAATGATTTTTCCCTTGTTCTTCCTCTCCCCTAGCTTAAACTTCAACGAAACATCCCAGATCACTCCAAAGTACTAGAGGGTTTATACTAACATATCTTCTGCTTTGAGCTATCTCTGATTAACCATTTTATCTCCTGAAAGTGTTTGCAAAAGGAATTGTCCAACTTCACCATTTTCTTAAAATAATATTATTTATTTATTTATTTATTTATTTATTACTTTTCAATTTCAGTTTGCATTCAATATTATTTTATACTAGTTTCAGGTGCACAGCACTAGTGGTTAGAGTTAGACAATCATATACTTTACAAAGTGTTCCCTCTGATATTCTCTGTACCCACATTACAACATACATAGTTTTTATATTACTAGAGGCCTGGTGCACGAATTCATGCATGGGTGGGGTCCAGCCAGCCCACCCAGATGGGGGCCGATCAGGGCTAGAAGGCTGGGGAAAGGGGAAGTGGGAGGTTGTTCAGCTGGCCCCGCCCTTGATTGGGGTGGGGGGCTGATTGGGGGTGGAGCCAGCTAGGGGAAGGGGCCATGGGAAGTTGAGGGTACCAAGTGGGGCCCCAATCGGGCCAGTTGGCCTCCACAGTGCACATCATAACAACCGTTCATTCCAGTCATTCCAGTCGCTAGGCTTTTATATATATAGATTGACTATATTTCCAATGCTGAACTTTACATCCCCATTAAATCAAGTGACATTTCTGCCTACACTGTAAGCCTTATTCTCCAGTGGTGATTCTATTTATTTTTAGGCCTTGTTTTAAATTTTACGTGAGGTTCCACAAGCATGATATAAAAATAGCCAAAACAAATAATGTAGGCATGATGTTATGAGAATCAGATAACTTAATTGCTATGAAAATTAGAAAAAAAATGGCATATTTGAGAAATCCTTTCTTATTCCATATCTTTTTCTTTCTTTCCTTCCTCCTTCCTTCCTGACAGTTACTTTATGCCTAATAATTCTCAAACTCTGGATATACAACTAAGAATAAGACACAGCCTTCACTGGAGAATTTCACATTTGAATGGGGGTGGGGGAAATACATATATAAACAACTAATTTCAGTACATTTACAGTGTAATCTGTTTTTCTATGGAATTACAAATGAGGGAACAATTTTCTGACTATGGAAGTAACAGAAAGTTCATAGAAGAAGTGAGATTTGGGCTAAATCTTGAAGAATGTCTGGGGTGTTTTAAGATGGATTAGAAAGATGGACAAGAAGAGGGTAATAGTAGGAGAATAGTAAATAATTCATTATTAGTAGATTAAAATTGCATTGCAGGTAATGATAAGATATGATGGTAGAGAGGAAGTTTGGAACCTTGTGAAGTAATTTGGATTTTAGAGCTAAAGATAAATCAATGGTGATTTAGGGGCTTTGAACAGGAAGGTGATAAAATCAAATTTCTCTTTTAGGAATGTAATTCTGGAGAAAATGTGAAAGGTGAATTAGAGAGGGCAAAAGACCAATTAAAATGCAGTTGTAACTGTCCAAGTTAGGGATAAATTAGGTCCTCAAGTTAGACCCAGTGGCAGTGGCAGTGGAGTTAGAAAATGACTAAATGCCAGTCAGGCATACTTCTGATGGAAAATTAAAAAAGCATTGTTACCTATTATATAGAAATTATATGCAAAGGGAAATGAGAGGGAGAAATGTATTAAGTTTAAATACTGGATGGAATATGAATCAGTTAACTGAGTTAGGAAAAGAAAGGACAGTTTGGGGTAGGAGATTTGGGGTGCTTCTATAAACCAAATTTGTAAGTTAGAAAGATTTCTATGTTAGAGTTAGAATTTGGAATCATCAGAATATAAGTTTTGTTGAAGTCTGTATTAGATGAGTTTACCAAGGGAGAGACAGTGAAAAACTAAGAAGACTAAGGACAAAATTATATGAATATGAGTATTTAAGAGATTGGCAAAAAAAGAGAAAAGTCTAGAAGTTTGACTGAGAAAAAAATTGACCTCAACCAGGACTTGTATGCATGAATATAAGCATAACCAATGGACACAGACACCAGGAGGGTGAGGGCATGAGTGGGGGGTGGGTGGCTAAGGGGGTATAAGGACACATATGTAATACCTTAATCAAAAGAGAAAATAAACAAAATTGATCTCAGAAAAAAGAGGAGAACCAAGAAAAATGTGAACTTCCAAGGAATCTAAAGATGAAGGGTACATGACTAGTTATTGAGGATAGATGATGGATTAAGAAAAGGGAGAAATCCAAGATGATTTATAGTTTATGAAACCGATAGACTAAAATAATGAAAATATTAGAAAAGGTATTGAGAGAAAGTTTTGGTATAGTTTGTAATATTTTACATAAAGAGAATTGATGACATTCATACAATGCAGTGTAATTGGCAGTCATACATATATGCTGAACAAAGAGTTTCTTATTACTTAGAGAGTTTCAGCAATGGGTTTTAGTGCTAATCAAATTAAATAATTAAACTTTGTTACATCCGATTTAGGCTTAGGGCATAGACAGATATACTAATTAGGCTGTATGTGAATAGCTTCTATTATCTTGCTCTGACACTTCTGACTCAGCTCATGGATATAGCTCTGAAAAGCAAAAATGAAAATAACAAGCATGTGCAGATGTGTGTGTTATAAATGAACTTGGATTTATTGCTGAATATAAATATATGCATACCTGCTTACACATATAACTGAGTTTTCAAAATGTTTGAAATACTCATTTGCAATTATTTAAGATATTAAGGATATTTTTTAAAAATACGTTTTTATTGATTTCAGATAAAAGAAGGGAGGAGAGATCATCTATCAGCTGCCTCTCATACGCCCTCTGCTGGTGGTGGAGCCCACAACCTGGGCATGTGCCCTAGGGAGAATGGAACCACTACCTCCTAGTTCATGGGTCAATGTTCAACCACTGAGTTACACTGGCTGGGTGAGGAAATTTTTTTCAAACTGTTTAGTCCACCCACAGGTATCCTTGGCCCTAAATGTAAGTAAAGAGCTCTGAACTAAAGAGACCCATAGTTCTTCAGTTGGAAATGCAAGGATACTTGCTAGCAACTTGTTGAGTACTTGAAATGTTCATGACCCAGGTTGTAAAGTGTTGTTTTATGTCTTATGTCACAAACTAACAAAATTTTACCAGTATATCAACATCCATTTCCCTCACATTTTCTTTTACCCAAAGGATTTAGAGGTATTTATAGCTGTTTGGAAATAATAAAATTCTTTTCTAAAATAATACATATTATATGTCTGGTTTCTCATGCATCTTTCTGCTATTCCTATAAATTTTACAGAATTTGAAAACAAAAACTAAGACCCCCTTTTTTAAAAGTGTGTGTGTGTGGGGGGGGTGTTGGAGGGTAATGCGGAATGCAGAAGAGCTTTTTTCTTTTCCTCCTTTCTTGCTTACCAAAATAATATCTACCTAAACAATATCCAATTTGAGATTAATTGCAGGATTGCTCCAGACCTCAAACAGGTACCCTTAATACCTTCTATATCATATACAGGCTGAAAAATATGGTTTGATATTTTATCATACTCTTATGATTCGTTCCTCTTGTATTTATTTTGTCTTCTCAATAAAGACTGTGTTTTGTTGATTTTAAAAAACACATTATTGCCTGGATGGAATGGCTCAGTTGTTGATCCCTGTCCTGTGCACCAAAAGGTTGCAGATTTTATTCCTGGACAGAGCACATACCCCAGTTGTGGATTCAATCCCAAATCAGGGCATGAACAGAAGGCAACTGAACGATGTTTTTCTCTCACATTGATGTTTCTCTCTTCTGCTCCCTCCCTCCCTTGGCCAACTCATGGGAGAAGTGTCCCACACTCTCTAGAGTCACATTGTCCAGATTGAAATAGAAGCCCACAGAGAGGTAGGTGTAGAAGGCCTGAAGATGCAGGTTGACCAGGAAGTTGACAGTAGCCTCCACCTCTGTGAAATATTTCTGACAAATTTGTGAGCTCATGGTTGCTCAGTAATAAGGAATTAAGGTAAAAAAATGGTGTTGGCAGGTCTTGGAGTCTGAGGTGGTTCTGAAAATGGTGAATGGAATATATTTGGAGGTTGGTCTTAGACTGTAAGAAGGGGTGACTCTAGGTCTGTTCCATCCAAGCACTGTTGAAACAAGAGACAGATCTGGAGGACCTTCCAGGGCACTGCCATGAATTGTTTTGTTTCTTAAGGTAGGCCTGTAGTGCTGTCACATTCCCTCCTAGGACTGTTTTCACTGTGTCTCATAGATTTTGTGTTGGTCTGTTCTCATTTTCATTAGTTTCAAGGAATCTTTTGATGTTTTTCCCCTTGGTCTCATTGTTGACCCATTAATTGTTTAGTAACATGTTATTTAGCCTCCATGTCTTTGTGTGTTTTTCATAAGATAGATTTCTAATTTCATACTGTTGTGGTCAGAGAAGTTGCTTAATATTATTTCAATCTTCTTTAACTTATTGAGATTTATTTTGTGTCCTCACATGTAGTCATTTTTACACATTTTTGTACAGGGTAGGGCAAAAATAGGTTTATAGGTTGAGTAAACAAAACACAGAATTCATTCTTGTGTTATTATTTATTAATCATTGTATTATTTTCAACATGAACAACTGTAACCCTACTTTTGCCTTACCCTGTATTTTGGAGTAGGAGACCAAATAGTCATTTTTATTATTTTCTATATTATTTTTTTTCCATTTCCAGCCCCTCTCATTTCCAAGAGAATATAAATACTTTTATCCACAAGAAACCAAAAGCAATGCTTAACAAGCACAGAAAAATTTGTGACCGAAGAAGCTATAATTACTAAGTGAGAATTACATATCTTTTTATACATTTCAAATGGTAAGAAATATCAGTCAAGAAATAAGAGTCTTACATTTTTAAAATTATTTTTATATTACTCAATAAAACATGGACACGGTGAAAAAAATTAAAATAAGATTAAAGTGTATATGACAAAAAGGAAGTCTTCTTCCAATTCCAGACAACTCCTGCTTAGTATGACATTGTAAATGTGGTGTGTTTGTGTTTTATAAAAGCAGTTCAATATCAATCAACATTTAAGTGGTTTTCTGGTTTTGTTCTGTCTTTAATATAAGGATGAAGTGAGCATCCTTAATCATAAATTATTGTGTGTGTGTACAAAGATATCTACAGGATAAATTAATAGAAGTAGAATTGATGCACCAAACAGTATGTGCTTTTTAAATGTTAATAATTTTTGTTATATTGTCTTTAAAAAGGAACAGTTTGCTCAGCCACCAGTAGTAAACAACTGCTTATTTCTCCACATTCTTGCAAATAATATATTAATACTTTAAATTATTTTTTCAAGTCTGATAAGGGCAGATGACATATCATTATGGGTTTAATGTATTGTGTTCATTAAAGAAAAATTTTAAACTTACAGAAGAGTTGTGATAATCTAAACTTTATTGTAATGAAACTGGATATGGCCTCACCTAGGAAAGAGTAAAAAATGGCAGGAACGTGTCTATAAGCCTAACAGTTTTATATTCCACCAACATTACTTAAGGTTAGGTTTGACATAAGCATAGTACCTGGCTTATAATGGGCCATCAGTAAATATGTATTGCATAAGTGAAATGTGAAGCTTATTTTAAAAGGTCATTTATATAATATTAATTTTATAAAATTAATTAACATAAATTATAATTTTAATCCAGATATTTGATTGATGGCAAATATTATTAATGTTGTAGTGTTTAGGGGTTAGAGAAAATCTTGGAAATGTTTTGTGTACTTATAAGCTTTGTACTTATAGGGAGTGTGTGACACTCTATGCAAAATAATTGGTTTCTTTACACTTTAGTCTAGAAAGAGTAGTCCCTTTCCTTATAAAATAAATTATTTTCAGTTGGTAAAGTTCATTAACAATTCATTAACTTTTTTCTGTTTTATTAGTATATGCTTAGTAAACATTTTTCTTTATTTTTGTTTAAAATAAGTAATAACCATGGTGAGGTCTCAGACAGGTGCCATCTACTAACTGCTCCTGATCTACAATAAGCTAAATATAGAATTAGAAAGTATTAGCAAGTTTAGTAGCAGTCTGATCAAGTGATTACATATCCATTGAATGTACAATTTTCAAAATATGAACATGTCTTTTGTATATGTTTATTATTTATCTTTCATTTTATTAGTCATAATTACTGTACTTTACAAAACTTTGGCTTGGAACTAATTGAAGATGTGGAGCATTAACTATTCTTTCATCCCAGATAATTTGAGGCACTGGTTTAGATTATGTATATAAAGGACTTAACTGTATTCATATTTTTTTGCAGATTGTCTGATAAAATTGTTGCTGTCCCTGAGATATATATTCAAACAAACACAAATTCCAAGTAAATTTTTCCTGGTAAAGTTAACTTATTAATGGACCTTTACTTTTAATAAGATTTAATGTTTGTAGCATACTGTGATGCTGCTATTCCAAAGATTTTTTTTTGTTTTAATATATTTTATTGATTTTTTACAGAGAGGAAGGGAGAGAGATAGAGAGTTAGAAACATCGATGAGAGAGAAACATCGATCAGCTGCCTCCTGCACATCTCCTACTGGGGATGTGCCTGCAACCCAGGTACATGCCCTTGACCGGAATCGAACCTGGGACCTTTCAGTCCGCAGGCTGATGCTCTATCCACTGAGCCAAACCGGTTTCGGCCCAAAGTTTTATTTAACATTAGGTTACATTAAATTCTAAACACTGCATATACTACAAAAATACTTTAAGATAATTATAATGTTAACTGTAGGCCAGCAATCCAACTCAAACATCAATCTGTTTAAAAGTGACACAAAAGCTTAAAGTACTTGATAGTCATGTTAGCTCTGTGATGTTTCAGAACAAGTGATGTCCTGTGTTTTTACCAGCTTATTTTTTCAAAACAGTTAATAGTAGTTTTGATCCTCCTTCTTGTATTTTTTACATTAAATTGCTTGAATACTTTATTTTAATTTTTCTTTATTACTATTTATAGCTTATCTATCATAGTTTCTTTTTCTTTCTGTTGTTGCTATTTTCAAAAATATCAACTTTTCCCATATTTCCGTTTTTGTGGTTTGGCAAGAGTAAGGTTTTATTGGATGTATTTATTCTTTTCCCCCTTTCTTTCCATAATCAGTCACTGGAGCAATTGGAAATCTTGTTTTGTGCTGGAAACTGAGCACAAGTCACTTTTTGTCATTTTAACAGTGTTCACTTTAAAGTATGAATGACAATTTGCCACTAAGCCGCTCTTAAAATAAAAATAGTTTTCAGTTTGGTCTTGACCAAAGATCTCAAATCATGACAGAGAGTTAAATGTTAAATGCTCAACACTGATGTAATAGGAAGGGCTGATTATGGCCATTTGTGCACAATTCCTTAATGGCAGAGCTGCCTAAACAATCTGGGGGTCTTTACTGGCAGACTAAGCACCAAACATTGGTTACTTCAGGGATTCAGTTTAACCTTTACAACAAAGCCAGACTGTGATTTTAAATTATATCTGGAATTAAGGAATTAAAATGTAGCAGGCATATATTGAATGCTGCTTATATTGCAGTAATCATATTAGGCCCAAAAGGATGAGGGGAAAATTCAAGAGACCTTGCCAAGGTTCATTCAGCACTCAGTAAAAACAACCCATAAACTGACCGAAATTGACCTCATGCCTTTATTTGTAAACTAATAAATTGTTGTGCTGAGTGCATTTAAGAACCTCTAGTTAAGGGTTATAGTTAACTGTAGGGAAATCAACTCTGAAAAAGCTGAAGATTAATATTTTTTGTGGGCTTTCTAGTTGGTAGAGTTGATTAGGAGAGATGAGCTGATTCACACAGTGTGAAGTCAAATAAAGAGCTAAAAATCTTATTAACATCAGAAAGTTATATGTGGAAAATATATAAGGGGTAAATGCTGGTTTCTATGGGGTTTTGATATATTGGATGACATATTAAAGATAACATTTGGACAAAAGAAGGAAAAGAAGTCTGACTGATAAACTTGCAGAGTTATAAATAATAGATTAGAGAACAGTGATTAGAACAATTTGACAAGTTGTTGCAGGTATAAATTAGACAAACATTTGTTTTAGTCACAAAAGATATGTCAAAAGTAAGTGCAATCTAAAACTACTTTTTTTAAGTCACAATTAGGAATTCTATGTTTTGTGATAATTATTTCAAAATTGCAAGTTAAATTTTGTTTCACTATAACTATAATAATGTATATGAAAGTGTTTACTGAATTATATACTGCTATATAATTGTTTGACATTTTATATATTAAACTAGAGGCCCGGTGCACAAAAATTTGTGCACTCGGGGGGAAGGGGGTCCCTCAGCTCGGCCTGTGCCCTCTCGCAGTCTGGGACGCCTCGGGAGATAACGACCTGCTGGCTTAGGCCCGCTCCCGGGTGGCAGAGGGCAGACCCAATCCCTAGGTGCAGCCCCTGGTTGGGCTCAGAGCAGGGCTCATTGGGGAGTTGGGGCACTGCCCCTGTCATGCACAGAGCAGGGCGGATCGGGAGGTTGCGATGCCAACTTCAGTCATGCTCAGGGTAGGGCCAATTGGGGGTTTGGCGCACCGCCCCCTGTTACACTCAAGGCAGGGTAGAAGGGGTGGTTGCGGTGCCACCCCCTGTCATGCACAGAGCAGGGCCCATCAGGGGGGTTGGGGCTCCATACCCTGTCACACACAGAGCAGGGCCCATCAGGGGGTTGGGTAGCTCCCCCCTGTCACACACAGAGCAGGGCCCATCAGGGGGTTTGGGGAGCTCCCCCCTGTCACACACAGAGCAGGGTGGATCAGGGGGTTGGGGCGCTGCACCCTGTCACACTCAGGGCAGGGCCAATGGGGAGGTTATGGCTCTACCCTGTCACACACAGAGCAAGGCCCGTGGGGGCGGGGGGTTGGGGCGCCGCACCCTGTCATACACACAGCAGGGCCGATCAGGGGGTTGGGGCGCCGCACCCTGTCACACACAGAGCAGGGCCGATCGGGGGTTGGGGCACCGCAGCCTGTCACACACAGAGCCGCAGGGAGATCAGGGGGTTGGGGCGCCTTCCCCTGTCACGAATAGAGCAGGGCGGATAGGGAGGTTGTGGTCCCGCCCCCTGTCACACACAGAGCTGCAGGGCAATCAGGGGGTTTGGGCGCTGCCCCTGTCACACTGATCCCGGTGCCTGGAGGCCTCACGGATCCGCTGATCCTGGTGCTGGGAGGCATATTACCCTTTTACTATATAGGATAGAGGCCTGGTGCATTGGTTGGGGCCGGCTGGTTTACCCTGAAGGGTGTCCTGGATCAGGGTGGGGGTCCCCACTTGGGTGCCTGGCCAGCCTGGATGAGGGGATGATGGCTGTTTGCAGCTGGTCATACACCCTTCAGGGTGGGGGTCCCCACTGGGGTGCCTGGCCAGTCTGGGTGAGGGGCTGAGGGCTGTTTTCAGGCTGGCGGGTGACTGAAGCTCCCAACCGCTCCTTTTTTTCTTTTTTCTTTTTTATTCTGGGCCAGCTTTAGCTCTGAGGCTTGGCTCCAGCTCTTTGGCCTCCACTGCTGAAAGCAGGTATCTGGTTTGTTTGGGTTCTATAATCGAAACACTGTTTCAAATCCAGCTCTGACATCCTGGCTGGCTGAAAGCAGGTTTCTGGGGTTTTGTTTAGATTCTATATTTGTAACAATGTTTCAAACTGCAAGCTCAGAGGCTGGCAGCGGCAGGCGGGGAATGTTGGAGTCCTCCGTCACTGAAGCAAGCAAGCCTCATGTTTGCTTCAAGCTGCCTGGCTGCCGGCCGCCATCTTGGCTAGCAGTTAATTTGCATATCACCCTGATTAGCCAATGGGGAGGGTAGTGGACCAATGGCTAATTACCATGTTTCTCTTTTATTAGATAGGATGCTGCAGATTTATGAGAGTTATATTATTAGAGAGAGCATTTGACAAGGTCAAAGATAAATTTTGAGAGAGAAAATTGGGTAGACCCATTGACTTGTAAGTACCAATACTGATTTCTAGAGACTAGTAAGATGAAAAGAGATATAATTATGAAGACAATAAAATAATAATGATGTTACTTTCTGAAGTGGCTAGATATTAGTAGTATCTTATTTGGCAAAAGTCACTAAGCTTAAATTAGATTAAATACTCAAGTTCAGTTGATCATTTTCAATTTATAGAATTACACAATCTGTCCTTTATGATAACAATAGAGCATTTTTTATTCATCATATTTCAGTATTTGTCTTCTAGGGGAAATGCTGGACCTAAGTAATAAAAGGGAACTTCAATGTTTTAGAAATCCTATACAGCAATGGTTCAAATATATTAGTTGTGCCTTTTATATTTTGGATAATATAAAAACAGTAAATTTGATTTTTTTCTTCTCTATTTTTCTTGGATTGAATTATCCATTTTTATTGACAGATCTTAACCAAAAAGAATATTCTCATTTCACTGGGTATACATGTAAATGCCTGTGGGATTATATTGAACCACTTTAAACTGGCTTACAAAAGAAAGAAAAGGGAATAAAATCATTAATTATATGCCCTTCAAAATTCTTCATTATATCTTCCTTGATCTTTGAAAATTGGGGGAGATAGCAGAGATCTTTTTTCCTTAAGGATAAATGATGATAGATATGAGAAAAACTGACTATTTTCTGTGTGATATGTAATAGGACATTGGGAGATAAAAGCCATTTCCACAGGCAAATGTTAAAATTAGGTGCTCTCATACAAGGATAATTTTTTTTTTACCATTTTATTCTTTTATTTTTATTGTATCTACTAGAGGCCCAGTGCACAAATTTGTGCACCTTGAAAGGAACTTCAGGCCACAAGGCTGTGGTGGGCACAGGGGCAGGTCTTGGCCCATCCTCTGCACCCCCGCCCGGCCCCTTCCACCACGGCCCATGGTCCACTGTTTGCTGACAGCCCAGCTCCTGCTGCTGCCACTCCCATGAGCTGATGGCGCTGGCCCCTCTCACACCCCACCCACTGAAGGCGCAGAGCTCTTGGGGCTGGCACCAGCAGCGGGTGCAAGTGGAGCCAGCAGCATCAGCAAGTGCAAGCAGGGACTGCTGTCCTGATCACCCCTGAGGAGTGAGGGGAGGTAGCAAAGCCCTCATGGGGTGATGGGGCCAGCAGTCGCCTCTCACACCTGCTGAAAGCATCAAGCGATCGTGGCCAGCACCGGGCACCAGCAGCAGGTGCGAGCACTGGGTGAGATCATGGTGCAAGGGACCAAAGAATTTTCAGTAACCACCAGACCCTTGCCCTGATGACAGTGACTGGTGCCCCACCTTGGTCTGGTGCCCCCGCTCACCTGCTCCACCACCCCACTGCAGCCAATGCCCACCATGTTCTGCACTCTGCCACCTACTGCCATGTTCTGTGTGCACCCTCTGGTGGTCAGTGCATTTTATAGCAACTGGTTGTTTGGTTGTTCAGTTGTTCCGCCATTCAGTCTATTTGCATATTAGGATTTTATATATACAGATATGAAAAGATGTATGTTAAACCTACTGTGATAATCCTTTCACAATGTAGGTAAATCAAAACATCACACTAATTATTTCTCAATAAAACAGAGAAAAATAGGTTAGCATTCTAAGAGGGACTATGTAAAGACCATTAAAAATATTTGACTGTGGCAAAAAGTTACGTTCTGTTACATTTAGGATTGATCAATATAATTTCATTTATTTTCAGTTATGTTTTGTATCTGAGGCTTAGAGTTTGAGACTTAGCTAGTTTATCTGGTATATTGTGAAGCAAGGTAAAATTTATTATAGAAAAATATAGCTTTCTAAGCTGTTGGAATCAATAATGATAACTTACATTAACACAGTGTTTTACAGTATACAGAGAAATATTTTATAACGATTGCATCCAGAATCTTTGCAAAAGTAATGGAAGTAGAGCCAATATAGTCAAATAGTGTTCAAAGGCCTTTGGAGTCATAGATCTAGAATTGAACTTTGGCTATGCTACTTATTTGCTTTAAGTTTGAGTAAGTTACTTAATCTTTTTGAACCCCAGTTCCTTTTATTTTATATAATGGAAATGATAATTGTTATGAGTAACCCATGATCACATATGATTATAGTACCTGATTTCAAGGATTTGGTATGTATTGCTGTATAAGCAGTGCAAATGTTATTTAATCTTCATCTACAGATGAAACATTGGAGGTTCTTAGAGGCTATGACTCACCCACTGTTCAAACAGGACTTGAAATCTTATTTGGACATCAATTTCAGTTTTACATTACACCACACTCTCTGTATAGAATTTCCATGATTTGAAATGTGGTCAGTGAAACAATGGAATTATTTCATTTAAGTATGAAAGGCATACTTTTTTTTCATGTTCCATTGTATGGCTACAGTCAGCTGCTTATGAGTTTTTTTCTTCTTTTATTTAAGTATTATTGACCACAGTTCAATTTGATGCAGTTCTGAATAACCAATAGAATGTGGTGGAAGTGATGCTCTCTGCCTTCTGAGGATGGGTCATAAAAGGTAATGAGGCTTTAACTTTGTTTGCTAGAACACTTACACTTAGTGCTCTGAGCTACCATGTAAGAGATCTGGCTACTATGAGATCCTACATGGCTTAAGCCACATGCAGAGGTAGTGTGTATACACTTTGAAAGTGAGCCGAGCCCTTTAGCCATTTATGTCAAGGCACCATATATGTGAATAAAGCCATTTTAGATCCTCTATGCCAGCCCATCTGCCATCAGAGTACAAGTAAATAACTTTGGTTGAGGACAAGAAAAAGTAGATATAATTGTCCATCTGGGCCTTGCCAGAATTCCTGACTTAGAGAATTAGTGAGATATAATAAAATGCTTGTTTTTTATGCCACTTAATTTTGGGGTTATTAGTTACACAGAAATTGATCACGGGGGGAAGGCTGATTACATATTGCAATTCTGTCTTCATGAAATGCTTTTTCCTTCTCTTTGCAACTTTGACTACTTTCCTTTTATCTCATTGATAGGGCTAAAAGTGAGCTCATAGTCACGTACTTATTATAATAAAGAAAAACCAAATGAGCAAAGAATTATCTTAACCAGACAATGAGAAGTGCAAAGGAATGGGGATGTAGTTGCATAACAGAAGAAAAAAATTATGACAGGTAAAGAGAAGGTTTGATTTACAAAATTATTTTGAAGCAGTACATGGAAAGATGAAGATCAGAAATGACACACTGAACTGCTTAGTACAGTAAAGTTTTATTTATTTATCCATTTTTAAATTGAAGGATCAGAATATTGAGTTTTGGCTGAGGCATGAGCTCAGGACCATGATCTGGGTTTTTCCATTGGCCAGTTAGACAATTTAGATTAAACAATATTAAAAACAATAATAACTAATATTTATTGAAGATACTTAGTATACTATCTTATTTAATTTTCATGCAAACCTTGCAAGGTAGGTATATTGTTGCCATCATTCCCACTTAAACACACACACACACACAAAAAAAACAATAACAAAAAAATCAAACAAAAAAACACAAAAAACTACAACTCAACAAAGATAAGAAAGATAAGAAAGTTTCATAGTCTGACTCCAAACTAGAGGTTTATTTTTACTCAAATTTCGATAGCTATAGCCACCAAATAGGCCAGTTAACTGTTTTGTTTTCAATATTCATTTTCTCCTCCATGGCCACATATATCACTGAGCTAGAGAAATTATTTTTGCATCCTTTCAACATGTACACTGTCTCAAGAGGCTGAGAAGGGAATAAAGAGAAGAAGACCTGGGAGAATGTAGGCAGTTGAATGTAAACCTATCCACACTACTGAAAATATAAAGAGTCATAAATATTTCTCTTATTTTTCTACTCCAAACCTATAAAAATGCTTTCTTTAAGATTCCATTTGCATAATTAAGTCCTCAATGCATCTGAAAATAGAAACTTCTTTTGCATGCTACACAAAAGATGAGGACTGCCTTCCTTCTAGGGAATTGCTATTGTGATTTGCAATCTGAGTTCTGTAAGTTTGTTCCGTTGATGTTTTCAATTTGTAGTCTATACATTTGAAAGTTTCTGTTGGGAATGTTTGCATTTATAGTCTAGTAGATAGCAGACTGTGTGCTGAAGTCTAAGTGTGTCATGTATATGTTTCTAAATCCAGTGTACATTTGCAAATTAACTAGTTTGCTGGATCAAAGCCTATAACTCTAGTTGGTTTGCATACTGAAGCATTAGCTGTTGGAGGAGTTTTGAAATTAGGGATCAATGAAATGTGGCATGCAGTACACTTCCTTTGAAGGTCCATTGCTGGAGTCCTCAGTCATGTTTGTTTTCATATGAAAATGTGAGCTACAGGGAAGAGCTATCTCTAAATGCAATGCCATTTCTTTAGTAGCAACATATTGTTTATTTTTTATAGCGGAAGAACATTCCATTTGGTTGGCCAAAGTAAGTCTTATGCTTTTAATTTACCTTTTGGTATATTGGCTTTTAAACATTTTTTATCATGACCTACATTAAGACATTATTTTTAACTCAAGACTCAGTAACACACATACATACATCATTAAAATAAAACTTTTTTGGGGAAAGAAAAAACTTTGTGTAAAAAGTAATTCCCTTACTGATATGTTCTATTCTACTCTATACTTTTCGGTAGTCCAGTTGAGTCTCTTCCATTTTTTTAAAAAACTACTACAACCCCACTATAATGGTTTAATGACCTAATTTAAGGATATCCTTTTCCTCCTACTCCCACAGCTTAGTGATTTATTGATGAGAGAACTCACAGGCTCTGGCTTCTAACTTGTAATAAAAAATGGGCCAGAATAAGGTGGAAAAAGAGGGACACCCAGAAAGGCTCTTTTTCAAATGAGTAAAAAGTGAAGAAATTCAATAGAGATGAAGAATAGTTTGTAACCTCTTGTAACAATAAGATGTAGAAGAAAACATTTGTAGATTTAAGATTCTCCCCCCTCCCCCCTTGGATTATATTAAGAAAAAATTTTAGGGCCACAATTTTAATATGATCATTTAGATTTTTATTTCTTCTGATTTAAAATGAATACATATTCATTTATAGATGACTTGAAAAACACAAAATGTTATGATGGAGTAAATAAAAACTACCTAAACCCTACCAACTCTTAATATTTTGCTATAATTCTTTCTCATTATTTGTAACAAAAATTGATGTTACACCAGATGTATTCTATCTTTTACTTAAAATTATATATCAGGATTTCTATGGCATTAAATATTCTTTGAAAAATAATGCTAATATGAACATTGTATTAAAGTATGTAGAATGATTTATGTTTCTTTGTTGTTAGACATTTAACTTGTTTTTATTTGCTCAGTTATTTATAGATAATTATACATAATGCTGCATTTAAACATTATTGCAGTCATCATAGTACATTTTTAACTTCATGGTATATTTTCAAGGAGGGAGAATTAATAGAACAATGAGTACAATTATTAATGCCTAGTTAAGTATGTTGCCAAATTTGTTTCCAGAAAAGCTATACTAATTCATTTTCTCAAAAACAGTGTATGAGAACTCTTTGGACATTGCATCCTTTTAAAAAAAATAAAATGTTGGTGTTTTCTTAAGAAAATTAGCAATATAATACCTATTCCTTTTATTTTTCTCTCCTTTTTATTGTCTAAAGTTTTGCATAAGTCTCCTTTTCTCCCAAGTGACCTCCCCCAACTATTCCCACCCCAGGCAAGCCCCCACCGCCCCAGTGTCTGTGTCCATTGGTTATGCTAATATGCATGCATACAAGTCCTTTGGTTAATCTCTAACCACCACCATTCCCTTTCATTTTTCTCTGGATCTATTTTCGTTCATCAAATTATGGTGATCATTATATCCCACATACAAGTGAGATCATGTGATATTTATCTTTCTCCAACTGGTTTATTTTGATTACCATAATGCTCTTCAGTTCCACCCATGCTGTTGCAAATGGTAAAAGTTCCTTCTTTTTAATAGCCGCATAGTATTTTTTTATGTTTATAAAATTTTACAACTATGTTTGTAACTAACTACATATTCAATAATTATTAATTTTGAGAACAATAAAATACATTTTACTTCTTTTTATATAGTTGAAATATTTAGCATCTTTTACTATATTATTTCAGCATTTCCCTATGTATGTCAATATAATTTATGATTACATACTTATATTATTATTATTAAATTATTTATTTAGATGTTCTTTTGTATAATTTCTTTATTTTTTATAATAATTTTGATTACAATAATTATATAAATGTATCCCCATATGTTTAATTGCCATAAATGGCCATCAAAAACCTTTTCTTTTACCATTTTCAACTGCATGGATGGAACTGGAGAACATTATGCTAAGTGAAATAAGCCAGTCAGAGAAAGATAAATATCACATGATCTCACTCGTATGTGGGATATAAAGATTAACGTAATTTGATGAACAAGGATAGGTCCAGACACAAATGGTAGGGGAGGGGGGGGTTAGAGAGAGCAACCAGAGGACTTGTATGCATGCATATTAGCATAACCAATAGACACAGACACTAGGGTAGTATGGGCTTGTCCGGGGTGCATTTGGGAGAAAAAGGAGACATATGTAAAGCTTTAGAAAATAAAAAAAAACAACAACAAAAACTTTTTCTTGAGTTCTTGCTTTCAGTTTTGGAGAATAAAAAAACATATATATATATATATATATATATATATATATATATATATATATATTTTCTATCTAACAAAAGACAAAAAGGGTAATTGACCATACCTTCGCTACGCTTCCCATTGGCTAATCAGGACAATATGCAAATTAACTTCCAAGGAAGATTGCGGTTAACCGCCAACAAAGATGGTGGTTAATTTGCATATGTAGGTGCCAAGGGACAGAGCGAAGCCGGCTGGCCCCGGGCAGGAGCAGCGAGCGATAGCCAGTGTGGCGAGCGAAGAGCAAAGAGGGAAGCCCGCTGCACTGGCCTCGGCCACGCCCCCGGGGCCCGGGCCCCACTCGGTGAGGAGCGAAGGCCTGGGTTCTGGGTGTTGGAGGAAAACTGGTGCCAGCAGCCAGGGGAATTTTTGCGCACTGGGCCTCTAGTGTGTATATATATATATATATATATATATATATATATATATATATGCCTAAGCTACCATTACAACTGAATGAGTGGAATGACTAGTTGTTATGATGTGCAATGACCACCAGGGGTCAGACCCTCAAGGAAGGAGCTGCCTCCTGGTGGTCAGTGAGCTCCCTCCTGTGGTTCCTCTGCCCTGTCGGCAGGCCCTGGGATTAGATAGGGAACAGGGGGTGGGTGGCAATGAACATGGACCCTTTCCCAGGGGAGCTGAGGGCAGGGTCCCTCCTTGGGGCTGGTGGCCAACCTCCCATGTCCAATCACTCCCCCCAGCCAGCAGGCCCCAATCGGCTAGGCCCCAATTGGCCCTGATCACTAGCCAGGCCTAGGGACCCCACACATGCATGAATTTTGAGCTCCAGGCTTCTAGTGTGTGTGTGTGTGTGTATATATATATATATATATATATATATATATATATATATATATATATATATATATGTATATATATATATATATATATATATATATATGTATATTTATATTTATATATACTAGAGGCATGGTGCACAAAAATTTGTACACTCGGGGGGAAGGGGGGTCCCTCAGCCTGGCCTGTCCCCTCTCACGGTCTGGGGCCCCTCGGGAGATAACGACCTGCTGGCTTAGGCCTGCTCCTGGGTGGCAGAGGGCAGGCCAATCCCTAGGTGCAGCCCCTAGTCAGGCTCAGAGCAGGGCTGATTGGGGAGTTGGGGCGCCGCCCCCTATCATGCACAGAGCAGGGAGGATCGGGATGTTGCGATGCCACTCTCAGTCACGATCAGGGTAGGGCCAATTGGGGGATTGGGGTACCGCCACCTGTCACACTCCAGGCAGGGTCGATGGGGAGGTTGCGGCGCCACCCCCTGTCACGCACAGAGCAGGGCCTATCAGGGGGTTGGGGCGCTGCCCCCTGTCACTCACAGAGTAGGGCCGATAGGGGAGTTGGGGCACTGTCCCCTGTCACACACAGAGCAGGGCGGATCAGGGGATTGGTGCACCGCCACTCTCACACTCAGGGCAGGGCCGATGGGGAGGTTTTGGCTCTACCCTGTCACACACAGAGCAGGGCCAATCAGGGGGTTGGGGCGCCACACCCTGTCACACACAGAGCCCCAGGGTGATCAGGGGACTGGGGAGCTCCCCCTATCAGGCACACAGCAGGGCCAATCAGGGGGTTGGGGCTCCTTCCCCTGTCACAAGCAGAGCAGGGTGGATAGGGAGGTTGTGGCCCCGCCCCCTGTCACACACAGTCCTGCAGGGCGATCAGGGGGTTTGGGCACTGCCCCCTGTCACACTGATCCCGGTGCCGGGAGGCATATTTCCCTTTTACTATATAGGATAGAGGCCTGGTGCACGGTTGGGGCTGGCTGGTTTGCCCTAAAGGGTGTCCTGGATCAGGGTGGGGGTCCCCTTTGGGGTGCCTGGCCAGCCTGGGTGAGGGGATGATGGCAGTTTGCAGCTGGTCACACACCCTTCAGGGAGGGGGTCCCTACTGGGGTGCCTGGCCAGTCTGGGTGAGGGGCTGAGGGCTGTTTTCAGGTTGGCAAGTGACTGAAGCTCCCAACTGCTCCTTTTTTTCTTTTTTTTAATTCTGGGCCAGCTTTAGCTCTGAGGCTTGGCTCCAGCTCTTAGGCCTCCCCTGCTGAAAGCAGATTTCTTGCCTTTGTTTACCTTCTGTATTTGAAACAATGTTGCGATCCTGCTGGCTGAAGCCCGACGGACTGAAGCAGGTTTCTGGGGTTTCGTTTAGCTTCTATATTTGTAACATAGTTGCTTAGAGTTGCAGCTCAGAGGTCTGCAGCAGCAGGCAGGGAATGTTGGAGTCCTCCGTCACTGAAGCAAGCAAGCCTCATGTTCACTTTAAGCTGCCTGGCTGCCGGCCGCCATCTTGGCTGGAAGTTAATTTGCATATTTCCCTGATTAGCCAATGGGAAGGATAGCAGTAGTACGCTAATTACCATGTTTTTCTTTTATTAGATAGGATATATATATATATATATATATATATATATATATATATATATATATCTCACATATTGGAGATTTTAAAAGTGGTTACTGATCGTTCTCTTTCATTTTTTGCAATGATGTATTAAAATAAAAAGCTCCTGCACAACAAAAGAAATCATCAACAAAACAAGAAATCCCACTGCATGGGAGAACATATTTGTCAATGTAATCCTATACAATAAAAGCCTAATATGCTAAGTGGTCAGTAGTCCATTCAACCAATCAAAGTGTAATATGCTAATGATATGCTAAGGCCTCTCAACCACTCACTATGTTGTGCACTGACCAGCATGGGGCAGACAGTCAACCGGTCAACCAGTTGCTATGATGTGCACTGACCAGGAAGGGGGAGACACTCCAACCAGTGGGTTAGCTTGCTGCTGGGTTCCAGCCAATAGGGACTGAGCAAGATGAGCAGGACATGCCCTAGAGCTCTCCCGCAGTCCTTCCCTGGCTGACCAACCTCCCTCATCCCTCTCTGGCCCCGATCGTGCACCAGTGGGATCCTCGGCCTGGCATGTGCCCTCTCACAATTGGGACTGCTTGGGGGGTGTCGGACAGCTGGTTTCCGCCTGATCTCACAGGCCAGGACAAGGGATCCCACTGGTGCACGAATTTGTGCACTAGCCCTCTAGTATCTGATAACAGCCTAATCTCCAAAAGTTATAGGGAGCTCATACATCTTAACAAAAGGTAGATAAAAATCCAATCAAAAAATGGGCAAAGGACCTAAATAGATGTTTTTCAAAAGAAGATATACAGCCCTCACTGGTTTGGCTTAATGGATAGAATATCGGCCTGAAGACTGAAGGGTCCCAGGTTCTATTCCAGAAAAGACATTACCTTGGTTGTGGGAACATCCCCAGTGGGGGGTGTGCAGGAGGCAGCTGATCAATGTTTCTCTCTCATCGATGTTTCTTACTCTCTATCCCTCTCCCTTCCTTTCTGTAAAAAATAAAATATATATAAAAAAGAGGACATACAGAAGGCCAAGAGACATATGAAAACATGCTCAAAGTCACTAATCATCCAAGAGATGCAAATGAAAAGACTATGAGGTACCATCTCACACCTGTCAGAATGGCTATCATAAACAACTCCACAAAGGACAAGGGCTGATGAGGACGTGGAGAAAAAGGAACCCTCATTCACTGCTGGTGGGAATGCAAACTGGTGCAGCCACTTTAAAAAACAGTATGGAGTTTCCTTAAAAAATTAAAAATGGAACTCCCATTTGACCCAGTAATCCCACTTCTAGGAATATATCCCAAGAAACCAGAAACACCAATCAGAAAGGATAAATGCATCCCTATGTTCATTAGCAGCACAATTTACAATAGCTAAGATTTGGAAACAGCCTAAGTGCCCATCAGCAGATGAGTGGATTAAAAGCTGTGATACATCTACATGATGGAATACTGCGCTGCTATAAAAATGAAAGAACTTTTACCATTCGCAGCAGCATGGATGTACCTGGACAGCATTATGGTAAGCGAAATAAGCCAGTCAGTGAAATATATATATTACATGATATCAGTCATATGTGGAATATAATAAACAACATAAACTGATGAACAAAAATAGAGCCAGAGACAGAGAAGCATCAAACAGGCCATCAGACTTCAGAGGGAGGGCAGGGGAGGGTGGGGGGTAAGAGATCAACCAAAAGACTTGTGTGCATGCATATGAGCATAACCAATGGACACAGACAGTAGGGAGGTGAGGGCAGCTTTTTTGGGGTGAGGGTGTCTGGAGAGAGATCAGTGGGGAAAAAGAAGACATATGTAATACTATATGTAATACTTTAAACAATAAATAATTATTTAAAAAAGACCAAGTGGGGGAAGAGAACTTTAATTTCATTAAAATATTAGCAAAAAATGCTGAAGAGATCTAATTTGGGATAGCTGTCTGTGACTACAAACGTTTCCAAAATGGTAGATGTGTGACCAACACATTTTTTAGTTTATATACCCATCCTTGATTCACTAATATGGTTACATAAAATGAAAACTATAAAGATTCTCTTATGTATATTTTGCTTGACCATGTCATTTTTACAGATACAAAATACAAATTTCCTTTTGCATCATTGAAATCCCATCTACAAAAGCAATGCCTTCTGTGATTGTTTAGGCCCCATACCTTGATCTGTGTTTTCATAAGTATTTAAAAAGCATGTGCTGGCAAGATATGGAGAAAAGGGAACAGTGGTGTTCTGCTGGTGGGACTGCAAACTGGCACAGCCTCTATGGAAAACAATGTAGAGATTCTTTACAAAAACTAAAAATAGCCCTAACCAGTTTGGCTCAGTGGATAGAGCGTTGGCCTGCAGACTGAATGTCCCAAGTTTGATTCCGGTCAAGGACATGTACCTTGGTTGCAGGCAAAACCCCCGTAGGGAGTGTGCAGGTAGCAGCTGATGAATGTTTCTCTCTCATCGATGTTTCTAACTCTCTATCCCTCTCTCTTCCTCTCTGTAAAAATCAATAAAATATATTTTAAAAAACTAAAAATAGATCTACTATGACCCAGCAATTTCACATCTGGGTATTTATCCAAAGAAAATGAAAACACTAATTCCAAATGATGCATGCATCTCTATATTCATTGCAGAATTATGGACAATAGTCAGTATATGAAAGAAACCTTGATGCACATCAATAGATGAATAAATAAATATGGTATGTGCACACACACACACACACACATACACAGGAATATTATGCAGCAATAAAAAAGAATAAAATCTTGCCAATTGCGAAAATATGGATGTATCTTGAGGATATTATGCTACATGAAATAAGACAGGCAGAGAAAGATAAATAACAGATGTCTTCACTTATATGTGGAATCTAAATAAAAAAATCAAACTCATAAAAAACAGAGATCAAAGGGATTACTTTAGGGAGGGCTTGGAGGAGCTGGTTGAAAGGGAATACAGTCAATGATATTGTGATAAGTTTAAACGGTAAAAGATGATTATTAGAATTAGTGGAATGACCACATTGCATGTATAAAAATGTCAAATCACTATATTGTACACCTGAAACTAACATAACCAATGTAAGATTGTATACCAACTATACTTAAAAAATTATAACCAATGTATTTTAACAAATCTATTTGTAGTCAAAATAAATAAATTAAACATTCTTTATCTTGAAAAAAAATGGAAAAGTGAAATAATTTTAACCAGATATAATCCATCTTTCAATTTAATTTTTTTATTTGTTTGGACTATAGACTCTAATAACATTGACAGTCTTTCTTACAACATGAGAAGGCTACTATACATAATGTGTTTTGAGTGTATATGTTGTGTATATGTGAATATTTAATATCTATAGCATAAAACCTTATATGCAATGTAGAATACAAATTTATAGAAACAGAAAATAGAATGATGGTTATCAGGGGTTAGGGGGAGGGAAAAAAAGGGAGTTGTGGTTTAACAGGTATAGAGTTTCAGAATTGCAAGAGGAAAGGTCTGAAGATCTTTTATACAACAATGCAAATATAGTTACCACTACTAAACTGTACATTTAAAATTATTAAAATAATAGATTCATATTATATGCTTTTTACCACAATCAAAAGAAATTAATTTTCATGGCCTCAAAAATGAGAACATTTGAGGATCCAAGATGGCTACTGAAGGTACAGCAGGCTGCAAGATAGTGTGTGAGTGAGAGAACAAAAGGAAAGTGTGTGAATGTGCGGGGAGTGTCTGTATTTGTGAGTGAGGTTCAACTATATTCCACAGGACTGTTGGGGACTGGAGGACCAGATTCCACTGGCTGGACAGCCTCTACTACTGCTGAAATATCTCCCAGAGAGGCAGGCTCTGCCACGGAGACCGTTCCATCTTGAAGGGGAGACTGGTTGTGATTGGAAGCCCAGCCTTACCTGCAACGGGGAAGACCTCAGACACCTCCTGTGATCCTACAACCACAATGCCCAGGGACCAGCTGCTAAGCTGTGAAACCATGAAAAATGAGACTCCAGCCTCCCTGACCACGGAAACCTAAAAAGTCTGACCAGGGGGAGACAAAACAGCACCAAATATGTGGACAGACCCTGTGCCTTCTACGAGTTGATAGAAGGAACAACTGAATTGAATAACATCCATCTTGAATTGGTGAATTGAACACAGCTGGAGAGGCAATCCATGTATGGAAAGGTCAGATATCACACAGTGGTTCTCAACCTTGGCTGCACTTTAGAATCACCTGAGAATCTTTTTAAAATCCTGATTTCTGGGCCTCATCCTCCAGAAATTCTGTTTCTTTGTTATGGGGTGGGGCCACAACATTAGTAACAAAGAAACAGAATTTCGGGAGGATGAGGCCCAGAAATCAGGATTTTAAAAAGATTTCCAGGTGATTCTAATGTGCAGCCAAGGTTGAGAACCACTGACTAGAGCAGTGATGGCGAACCTATGACACGTGTGTCAGAGGTGACATGCAAACTCATTTTTTTTGGTTGATTTTTCTTTGTTAAATGGCATTTAAATATATAGAATAAATATCAAAAATATCTTTGTTTTACTATGTTTGCAAATATCAAAAAATTCTATATGTGACATGGCACCAAAGTTAAGTTAGGGTTTTTCAAAATGGTGACACACCGAGCTCAAAAGGTTTGCCATCACTGGACTAGAGAAAGCTCTGCCTCTTCAGATTCAACTGGGTGTTTGTTGTTTAGTATTTATTGCTTGCATTTTTTTTGATTAGTGGTTGTTTGCATTCACCTCTGGGTGTTTGTTGTTTGCAATTTTTGGATTAGTTGTTTTATTGGAGTTTTGCCCCTGTATACATATATTCTTTCCCCTTCTTTTTTCTTCTCTTTCTTTTCTCTCTTACATTTTTTTCCTTTTCTTAATATCATTTTTGCACTCTTTTCTATCCCCTAACTCTCTTTTCTCTGGTGTTCACCTTTATTTGGGGTTACTAGTATCATGAATACATTTGTGTTTTGGTGCCCTGTGTGTTGTGTCTTGTTGTGTTGTATTGTGTGTCTTTAAGTCAACACAGGAGAGAGAGAACTACATAACCAGACACCCTGAGAGAGTGATCATGGGGAGACAGAGAAACAGCCCACATGCTAAAGAAAAGGAGAAATCACTAGAAAAGAAAATAAACGAAATGGATGCAAGTAACATGACAGAGAAAGAATTCAGAGCAATGGTCGTAAGGTCGCTGAAAACGATGGAAGACAATTTCAACAATATATGTAAGAACCAAGAGGAAATAAAGAACCAAAAAGAAATGAAAAATGACATTGCTGCAATAAAGAACTCAATAGAAAGCATGAACAGTAGACTAGAAGAAGCAGAGGACCGCATAAGTGAACTAGAAAACAAGGTAGGAAAAAATACCCAAACAGAGCAGCATCTAGAAAAAAATTAAAAAAAAAAAAAACAAGAGGAGAGCCTAAGGGAAAATTGGGGCAACACAAAACAAAAAACATCCACATTAAAGGGGTGCCAGAAGGAGAGGGAACTGAGAAAGGAATAGAAAACCTGTTTGAAAAAATATTGACATAAAACTTCCCTGATATAGGGAAGAAAAAACTCACACAAGTCCAAGAAGCTCACAGAGTCCCAAATAAGATGAAACCCAAAGAACCGACACCAAGACACATTGTAATTAAATTGGCAAACACCACCAACAAAGGCTATCAGAGATAGACAGAAAGTTACCTACAAGGGATTTTCAATCAGACTATCAACTGATTTCTCAACAGAAACACATCAAGCCATGAGGGAATGGAAAGAAATATATAAAGTCATTCAAAACAAGAGTCTGCGTTCAAGAATACTGTACACAGCAAGGCTATCACTCAAAGATTAGAATGAAATCAGGAGCTTCAAAGACAAAAAAGGACTAAGGGAGTTAATTTCCACCAAACCAGCAATGCAAGAAATGCTGAAGTGTCTGCTGTAAAAAGAAGAAATAGGAAGGAAAGAAGGAACACAGGCATAAAGAATAAAAATGGTGACAAACAACTACCTATCAATAATATCTTTAAATGTAAATGGATTAAATGCCCCAATCAAAAGACATAGGGTAGCTGAGTGGATAAGAAAACATGACCCATATATCTGCTGTCTACAGGAAACCCACCTCAGAACAAAGGACTCACACATACTGACGGTGAAGGAACCAAAAAAGGTTTTTAAGGTGAATGGAAATGAAAAACAAAGCTGGGGTCATAATATTTATATCTGATGAAACAGATCTTAAAGTGAAGGCCATAACAAGAAATAAGGAAGGCCACTTCATAATACTAAAGGGAGCGATTCAACAAGAAGATGTAACTCTGGTAAACATATATGCACCAAATACAGGAGCATCAAGATACATAAAATAAAAAAACAAACAAAACAAAACAAAACAAAACAAAACTTCTGAAGGATATCAAGGGAGAGATTGACAGCAATACAGTCATTGTAGGGGACTTTATCACCCCACTAACATGAATGGACAAATCCTGTAAACAAAAAATCAACAAAGAAACATCAGTCCTAAATGACTCACTAGGTCAAATGGAATTAATTGACATCTTCAGAACATTTCACCCCAAATCCGAAGAATATACATTCTTCTCAAGTGAACTCGGGTCATTTTCAAAGATAGGCAGCATACTGGGACACAGGCAAAGTCTCTTCAAATTCAAGAAGATAAAAATCATATCAAGCATCTTCTCAGATCACAATGGCATAAAAGTAGAAATAAACTACAATAAAAACAAGGAAAAATCAACACCTTGAGGCTAAATAGCATGCTATTAAACAATGATTGGGTTACCAAAGAGATCTAAAAAGAAATAAAAAGAATCATGGCAACAAATGACAATGAAGACACAACATTCCAAAATCTATGGGGCACAGTGAAAGCAGTCTTGAGAGGGAAGTTCAAAGCTCTACAGGCCCACATCAAAAAACAAGAAAAAAATGGTAACAAATTACCTAACACTACAACTCAAAGAGTTAGAAAGAGAGTAAGAAAAGCACAAGAGTAAGCAGAAGGAAGGAAATAATAAAGATCAGAGCAGAAATAAATGACATAGAAACCAAAAAAATAATACAAAAGGTCAACAAAACCAAGAACTGGTTCTTTAAAGGGGTAAACAAGATTTCTGAATCTCTACCCAGGTTCACCAAGAAGCAAAGAGAGAGGACCCAAATAAACAAAATAAGAAATTGAAGAGGTGATGTAACAATGGATCCCACAGAAATACGAACGATTACGAAAAATATTATGAACAACACTATTCCAACAAAATGGACAACCTATAGGACATGGACCTAATCTTAGAAAAATAGGAGCTTCCAAAACTCAATCAGGAAGAATAAAAAAAAACCTGAATAGGCCCATAATTACCAAAAAATTGAAGCAGTGATCAAAAATCTTTTAGCAAAAAAAAAGCCCTGGTCCTGAAGGCTTTACAGGGGAGTTCTACCAAGCATTCAAATAAGAACTAAAACCTATCCTCCTCAGACTAGTCCAAAAAATTCAAGAGGAAGACACACTTCCAAGGTCTTTCTATGAAGTCAGCATTACCTGAATCCCAGAACCAGATAAAGACACCACAAAAAAAGAGAAGTATAGGCCAATATCCTTGATGAATATAGATGCTAAAATCCTCAACAAAATTCTAGCAAATTGGATTCCACATTACATTAGAAAGATCATACACTGTGACCAAGTGGGATTTATTCCGGGGATGCAAGGATGGTACAATATTTGCAAATCAATAAATGTGATACATCACATAAACAAATGGAGAGAAAAATATCACACAATCAAAGCAGAAAAAGCAATTGATAAAATCCAACACCCTTCCTTGATAAAAACTTCCAGCAAAGTGAGAATAGAGGGATTATACTTCAACATAATAAAAGGGTTATATGACAAACCTACAGCCAAAATCATACTCAAAGGGGAAAAGTAAACTCATTTCCCCTAAGGACAGAAACAATGTAGGGATGACCACTTTCACCACTACTGTTTGATTTAGTACTGGAAGTGCTAGCAATAGTGGTCAAACAAGAAGATAAAATAAAAGGCATCCAAATTGGAAAATAAGAATTAAAACTGTCCTTATTCACAGATGACATGATCCTGTACATAGAAAATCCCAAAGACTCCATCAAAACACCACTAAACCTAATAAATGAATTTGGCAAAGTAGCAGGATACAAAATTAACACCCAGAAATCCATAGCTTTTTATGCAGCGATAATGAACTCCAGAAAGAGAAACAAACAAACAAAAAATCCATTTACCATTACACTAAAAAAAAAATACATAGGAATAAACTTAATTAAGGTCATAACAGACCTGTATTAGAAAAAGTACTGGACACTGGAAAAAGAGATAGAGGGAGACATGAACAAATGAAAGAACATACCATGTTCATGGATTGGTAGACTCAACATCATTAAGATATCCGTACTACCCAAAGCAATCTTCAGATTCAATGAAATCCCCATTAAAATACCAATGGCATATTTCAAAGATCTGGAACAAACTCTCCAAAAATTCATCTGGAATAAAAAGAGACCCAGGATAACCACAGCAATCATGTGAAAGAAGAACAAAGTTGGAGGGATCACTATACCAGATATGAAGCTATATTACCAAGCCATGCTTCTCAAAACTGCCTGGTACTGGCACAAGAACAGACATATAGACCAATGGAACAGAACAGAGAACCCAGAAATCAACCCAAGTCATTATGCTCAATTAACATTTAACAAAGGAGGCAAGAGCATATAATGGAGTCCAGACAGTGTCTTCAAAAAAAGGTGCGTGGAAATTTGGTCAGATACATGCAAAAAAATAAAATAAATAAAACTAGATGACCAACTTACACCATATACAAAAACAAACTCAAAATAGCTAAAGGACTTAAATGTAAGGCGGGAAACCATAACAATCCTACAAGATGTCATAGGCAGCAAAATAGCAAACATACGTTGTAGAAATATCTTTACAGACACAGCTTGTAGGGAAATGGAGACAAAGGAGAAAATTAACAAATGGGACTACATCAAAATAAAAAGCTTCTGCACAGCAAAAGACACCATCAACAAAACAACAAGAAAGCCCACTGCTTGGGAGAACATATTTGCCAATAACTTTTCTGATAAGGGTTTAATCTCCAAAATTTACAGAGCACTCATACAACTTAAGAAAAGAAAGATAAGTGATCCACTCAAAAAATGGGCAAAGAACCTAAATAAACACTTTTTGAAAGAGGACATACAGTAGACCCAGAGACATGAAAACTTGCTCAAAGTCACTAATCATCCAAGAGATGCAAATCAAAACACCAATGAGATACCATCTCACACCTGTCAGAATGGCTATTATCAACAAATCAACAAACGAAAAGTGCTGGAGATGATGTGGAGAAAAAGGTAACCTGGTGCACTGCTGGTGGGAATGCAGACTGGTGTAGCCACTGTGGAAGACAGTACGGAGTTTCCTCAAAAAGTTAAAAATGGAACTCCCATTTGACTCAGTAATCCTATTTCTAGAAATACATACCAAGAAAACAGAAACACCAATCAGAAAGGATATATGCACTCCTATGTTCATAGCAGCACAATTTACAATAGCTAAGATTTTGAAACAGCCTAAGTGTCCATCAGCAGATGAGTGGATTAAAAAAAATTGTCATACATCTACACAATGGAATACTATGCTGCTGTAAAAACGAAGGAACTTTTACCATTTGCAACAGCATGGATGGAACTGGACAGCATTATGCTAAGGAAAATAAGCCAGTAGGAGAAAGATAAATATCGCATGATCTCACTCATATGTGGGATATAATGATAAACATAATTTGATCAGAAAGAATAGATCCAGAGACAAATAGCTAGGGAGGGGGTTTAGAGAGCAGCCAAAGGACTTGTATGCATGCATAGTAGCATAACCAATTGCCACAGACACTGGGATGGTGGAGGATTGCCCAAGGTGGGAATGGCTGGGGGGGGTTCAATTGGGGAAAAAGTAGTCATATGTAAAACTTTCGACAATAAAAACATGCGAGCATTTGAGTATTTCCATGGACTTTTTATATGCAATTGCATAAACTAGCTATATATATATATATATATATATATATATATATATATATATATACTCACAGTTGCCCTCTGTTGAACATATTCATGCTCAGTAAAAACTAAATATTTCCTTTGTAAAACTGTTGGGCTATGTGAAAATACTTGAGTTAAGTGCTCAAGCTCTTAGTGAATATTCAAACATATATGCATGGTTTGGTTGATGTTCTAGCAACTGAGTTTTTAAGATAAGGTGAAAGAGCTAGAGTTACATCTTGGTTTATAAGAGTCTTGAGAGGGGAAAACAAACCTCATGAGAATTTTTCCTTTTGATTCCATTGTCCATAAAGGCAGTGATTAAATTTAAACAAGGAAGTAAAAGATCTATATTAAGAAAACTATAAGACATTGAGGAATGAAATTGAATGAGACAAAACTAAAAGAAAGGACATACATGCTCATGAATAGGAATAATTAACATTGTTAAAATGTTCATACTAACCAAAGCAATCTACAGATTCAATGCAATCCCTATAAAAATACCAATAGTATTTTTTACAGAACTAGAACAAATGATCCTAAAATTTATATGAAACCACAAAAGATTATGAATAGCCAAAGCAATTTTGAGAAAGAAGAACAAAGATGGAGGCATCACACTACCTAATAGCAAACTATATCTCAAGGCTTTGACAAACAAAACAGCATGGCTCTGGCAATGGAACAGAATAGAGAACTTAGAAATAGACTAATGCTTATATGGTCAGCTAATCTATGATAAATGAGAAAAGAATATATAAGAGGGTAAAGATAGTCTCCTCAATAAATGATGTTGGGAAAGCTGCAAAAAATGGAACTAGATCACTTTTGTACACACTATACAAAAATTAAACTTTAAAAGATTAAACACTTCAATGTAAGACCTGAAACCATAAAACTCTGAGAGGAAAACATAGGCAGTAAACTCTTTGACATCATTCTTAGCAATAATTTTTGCATATGTCTCCTCAAATAAAGGAAACAAATTAAAAAATAGACAAATGGGACCACATTAAATTAAGAGGTTTTGCTCAAAAAAGGAAGTCATCAACAATATGAAAAGACAACCTACTCAATGTGAGAAGATATTTCCCAGTAATACATCTAATAAGGAGTTAATATTCAAAATATATAAGGAACTCATACAACTTAACACACACACACACACACACACACACACACACACACACACACAAACGATCTAGTTTAAAAATAGACAGAGGACATGAAAAACCATTTCTCCAATGAGGACATACAGATGGCCAAAAGACATATGCAAAGATGCTCAATGTCAATAACATATGGAAGAAGCTAGAAGAAAGAGATGAAAAAATCAACAACTTAAGTAAGACCCAAGAAGAAATGAAGAGCGATATAGCTTCAATAAAAAACACCATTGAAAGTATCAACAGTAGACTAGGAGAAGCGGAGGACCGAATTAGTGAATTAGAAGACAAGGAAGCAAAACACACCCAAACTGTACTGCAATTGGAGAAAAAAATTAAAAGACAGGAGGAGAGCCTAAGGGAGTTCTGGGACAACATGAAATGAAACGACATACGAATAATAGGGGTGCCAGAACAACAGAAAGATGAACAAGGAGTAGAAAACCTACTCGAAGAAATAATATCAGAAAACTTCCCTGAGGTTGTGAAGAAAAACATCACACAAGGCCAGAGAGTCCCAAACAAGGTGAACCCGAAAAGACCCACACCAAGACACATCATAATTACCATGGCAAATGTTCAGGACAAAGAGAGAATCTTACAGGCTGCAAGAGAGAGATGGAAAGTTACATACAAGGGATCTCCCATTAGATTATCAAATGATTTCTCAACAGAAACACATCAGGCCAGAAAAGAATGGATGGAAATTTAAAAACTGATGCAAAGCAAAGGACGGAATCCAAGAATACTCTATCCAGCAAGGCTATCATTCAAAATTGAAGGGGAAATAAGAAGCTTCACAGACAAAAAAAGGTTAAGGGAGTTTATCACCACCAATCCAGCAATCCAAGGAATGCTAAAGGGACTGGTGTAAAAAGAAGAAATAAAAAGCTCAGAAAGAAAACAGCCACACACACACACAAAAAGAAATGGCTACAAACAAGTACCTTTCAATAATAACTTTAAACGTAAATGGACTAAATGCTCCAACCAAAACACATCGAGTGGCTGAATGGATAAAAAAAACATGACCCATACATCTGCTGTCTACAAGAGACCCACCTCATTAGAAGGGACTCACACAGACTGAAAGTGAAAGGATGGAAAAATATCTTTCAGGCAAATGGAAAGGAAAAGAAAGCTGGGGTAGCAATACTTATATCGGACAAAATAGACGTCAAAGTGAAGGCCATAACAAGAGATAAGGAAGGCCACTTCATAATACTAAAGGGATCAATACAACAAGAAGATATAACTCTGGTAAACATATATGCACCCAATGCAGGAGCACCCAAATTCACAAAAAAAAAAACTCCTGGAAGATATCAAAGGAGAGATCGACAACAATACAATCATAGTAGTGGACTTTAATACACCACTGACAGCACTGGATAAGTCCTCTAGACAAACAATCAGCAAAGAAACAGGAATCCTAAATGACTCACTAGATCAGATGGACTTAATAGACATCTTCAGAACACTTCACCCCAAAGCCACGGAATATACATTCCACTCTGATGCTCATGGGACATATTCAAAAATAGAGCACATATTGGGTCACAAGCAAAGTCTCCCCAAATTCAAGAAGATTGAATTAATAAAAAGCATCTTCTCAGACCACGATGGCATAATATTAGAAATAAACTACAATAAAAACAACCCCAAATACTCAAACACTTGGAAGCTGAATAGCATGTTATTAAATATTGATTGGGTTAACAATGAGATCAAAGAAGAAATCAAAAACATCCTGGAAACTAATGACAATGAAAACACAACAATCCAAAACCTATGGGACACAATGAAAGCAGTCCTGAGAGGGAAGTTTATAGCTCTACAGGCCTATCTCAAAAAACAAGAAAAAATGGTAGTAAATCATCTAACTCTACAACTCAAAGAATTAGAGAGCAACAAGAAAACCCCAGAGTGAGCAGAAGGAAGGAGATCATAAAGATTAGAGCAGAAATAAATGACATAGAAACCAAAAAAACAATACAGAAAATCAATGAAACCAAGAGCTGGTTCTTTGAAAGGCTAAACAAAATTGACATACCTCTAGCCAGACTCACCAAGAAGCAAAGAGAGAGGACCCAAATAAACAAAATCAGAAACAATAGAGGCGAAATAACAACAGACCCCACAGAAATACAAATGTTTGTTAAAAAATACTATGGACAGCTCTACTCCAACAAACTAGACAACCTGGAGGAAATGGACAAATTCCTAGAAAAATACAACATTCCAAAACTCAATCAGGAAGAATCTAAAAATCTCAATAGGCCAATAACTATGGAAGAAATTGTAGCAGTCATCAAAAAGCTTCCATCAAACAAAAGCCCAGGACCAGACGGCTTCACAGGGGAGTTTTACCAAACATTCAAGGAAGAACTAAAACCTATCCTCCTCAGACTACTCCAAAAAATTCAAGAGGAAGGAACACTTCCAAGCTCATTCTATGAAGCCAGCATCACCCTAATACCAAAACCAGGTAAAGACAACACAATGAAAGCGAATTACAGGCCAATATCCCTCATGAACATGGATGCCAAAATCCTCAACAAAATCTTAGCAAATCGGATCCAGCAGTACATCAGAAAGATCATACACCATGACCACGTAGGATTTATCCCAGGGATGCAAGGATGGTACAATATCCGCAAATCAATAAACGTTATACATCACATAAACAAATTGAAAGAAAAAAACCACATGGTCATATCAATTGATGCAGAGAAAGCATTTGACAAAATTTAACACCCATTTTTGATAAAAACTCTCAGCAAGGCGGAAGTAGAAGGATCATACCTCAACATAATAAAAGCCATATATGACAGGCCCACAGCCAACATCATCCTCAATGGACAAAAACTAACACCATTTCCCCTAAGAACAGGAACAAGACAGGGATGCCCACTCTCACCACTCCTGTTCAACATAATACTGGAAGTATTAACCATCGCAATTAGGCAAGAAGAAGAAATAAAAGTCATCCAAATTGGAAAAGAGGAAGTAAAACTGTCCTTATTTGCAGACAACATGATATTATACATACAAAACCCTAGAGACTCCATCAAAAAGCTACTAGACTTAATACATGAATTTGGCAATGTAGCAGGATACAAAATTAACCCCAAGAAATCTGAGGCATTTCTATACACCAATAGTGAACTTTCAGAAAGAGAGATTATAAAAACAATCCCGTTTACTATTGCTCCGAAAAAATTAAGCTACCTAGGAATAAACTTAACTAAAGAGGTAAAAGACCTCTACTCAGAAAACTACAGGACGTTGAAAAAAGACATAGAGGAAGACATAAACAGATGGAAGAACATACCGTGTTCATGGATTGGTAGAACAACATCATTAAAATGTCCATACTACCCAAAGCAATCTATAAATTCAACGCACTTCCTATTAAAATACCAATGGCATACTTCAGAGATCTAGAACGAACTCTCCAAAAATTCATCTGGAATAAAAAAAGACCCCAAATAGCTGCAGCAATCCTGAGAAAGAACAAAGTAGGTGGGATCTCAATACCAAATATCAAGATGTATTACAAAGCCACTGTTCTCAAAACTGCCTGGTACTGGCACAAGAACAGGCATATAGATCAATGGAATAGAATAGAGAGCCCAGAAATCGGCCCGAACCAATATGCTCAATTAATATTTGACAAAGGAGGCAAGAACATACAATGGAGCCAAGATAGTCTCTTCAATAAATGGTGTTGGGAAAATTGGACAGATATATTCAAGAAAATGAAACTAGATCACCAACTTACACCATACACAAAAATAAACTCAAAATGGATAAAGGACTTAAATGTACGACAGGAAACCATAAAAATTCTAGAAGAATCCAAAGGCAACAAAATCTCAGACATATGCCGAAGCAATTTCTTCACTGATACAGCTCCTAGGGCACTTGAAACTAAAGAGAAAATGAACAAATGGGACTACATCAACATAAAAAGCTTTTGCACAGCAAAAGAAACCATCAACAAAACAACGGGAAAACATATTTGCCAATGTCATATCTGATAAGGGCCTCATCTCCAAAATTTATAGGGAACTCATACAACTTAACAAAAGGAAGATAAACAATCCAATCAAAAAATGGGCAAAGGACCTAAATAGGCACCTTTCAAAAGAGGGCATTCAGAAAGCCAACAGACATATGATAACATGCTCAAAGTCACTAGTCATCCGAGAGATGCAAATCAAAACAACAATGAGGTACCATCTCACACCTGTCAGATTGGCTATCATCAACAAATCAACAAACGACAAGTGCTGGAGAGGATGTGGAGAAAAAGGACACTCGTGCACTGCTGGTGGGAATGCAGACTGGTGCAGCCACTATGGAAGACAGTATGGAGTTTCCTCAAAAAACTAAAAATGGAACTCCCATTTGACCCTGTGATTCCACTTCTAGGAATATATCCCAAGAAACCAGAAACACCAATCAGAAAGGATATATGCACCCATATGTTCATAGCAGCACAATTCACCATAGCTAGAATCTGGAAACAGCCTAAGTGCCCATCAGTAGATGAATGGATTAGAAAACTGTGGTACATCTACACGATGGAATACTATGCTGCTCTAAAAAGGAAGGAACTCTTACCATTTGCAACGGCATGGATGGAACTGGAGAGCATTATGCTAAGTGAAATAAGCCAGTCAATGAAGGAAAAATACCACATGATCTCACTCATTCATGGATAATAGAGACCATTATAAACTTTTGAATAATAATAGATACAGAGGCAGAGCTGCCTCAAACAGATTGTCAAACTGCAGCGGGAAGGCCGGGGAGGGTGGGGGTGCAGGAGGTAGGGGGTAAGAGATCAACCAAAGGACTTGTATGCATGCATATAAGCATAACCAATGGACATAAGACACCGGGGGATAGGGGAGGCTAGGGGATTGTCAAGGGCTTCGTAAAAAAAGGGACACATATGTAATACCCTTTGTAATAATGTAAGCAATAAAAAAGAAAAAAAAAGACAGAAGGCAAAAGTCACTGCAGGCTGGCATGGGCAAGTGATCTTCACAGAAGAGGTAGGATTTGAGCCAAGACTGGAAAGGTGAATAAGATTCAGATAGAATGAGAGTGAATGGGGTGGGGGGAGAGACAAGATTTAATGAGAATGAGGAGGAACATCTTGCCAACAAAGCCCTGAGTAGGCTTTGCAGTGGTAGTAGAGGCCGAGTGTTTGTAATGGAAGGATCCTATGTACTGGGTCAGTGAGATAACAAGGTATTTTCCAGTTGCTCCCTAGCGACCTCCCATTACAACTCAGAGCAGCATTATTTTTGCAACTTCACTAAGGCTCAAGAAGGAAGAGTCATCGTCCCTTATCTCTCCGACAGCACTAAGAAAACAGATGGAACCAAAGTAGCCAGGAGAGCATGTCCACACAGCCATTCTACTTAGCAGGCACTTAGCTGCGAACCTCACCGCTACCACTCCAATTGCTTGAGGGCATAAATCTCAGGACTGAGAATAAGTACTGCCACGGTTCCGTGGGCACTGTGTGTCCTTATCGCACTGAATCCTCACAACAATCTTGTCGGACCTCTTCTACGAGGAGGAAACTGAGGTCCAGAGAGTTCAAGTGACTTACTGCAGGCACTGCACCTAGTAAGAGGCACGGCACACCTAGGGTTTGAATCCAAGCCTATTCCAACTCCAAAACCTATGCCCTCAATGCTTGCTACAGAGCCTAGTCCCACTAGATCACAGCAGTTATTGGACCCACACAGACATTCTCAACATCTTGTATCTCTTTTCCCCATTAATGCAGCCCAGTAACACTATTTGTCTCCAGAAAACGAAGGAAACAACTTCTAAGGCAGCAAATTATGAAAAAAATTGCTGCACTCTCATTTCCCACTACCCTAGGTGATCTTCAAACCCCCAAGCCCCAAGAGATGTCATTATTCTATCCCCAGATCTTTTCCCTAGAATGGTGTCCACACTGATTTGGCCTGTTGTCCACTACAATTATTCAGAGGGCCCCTTTTACTCTCAAAAGTGTCTGCATTAATTGGACAAGAAATCATAGGCTCACGCTACCTACCGAGAGGCAAAGAAGCCTCACACATCAGGCCTTTTGTCACTCTAGCACATGTGATAGGAAATGACCTGCAGCCCCTGAAGGAGAGTGGGGTTTGACCTTCTGGGAGAAGTAGCCAGCCTCTTCTTGAGGAGGGAATAAGCAATAAATGAACTGGAAAGCTGACCGTGAGGGGATTCCGAGTACAATCAAGTGTTCTGGGGTTGGAATGGTCAGGAACAGGGGTAGAGAAATGCCTGGAAGGCAGAACCTGTAATTATTATCTAGAGCGATTTTTGGTCTAAGGACAATTTTACATATCTAAAAATTAGTAAGAACCCAAAAAACTTTTATGAGGGCTATATCTGCCCGTCATTACTATAGAAAATATTAGAATGAAAAGATTAATAAATTTATTTTAAAACACAATAAAAAACCATTACATCATGTTAACATAAACTCCAAATGCATATAAAAATATTTCTTTTCTAAGAGTACATAGGAGATTAACATTATTTCAGGTATTTGAAAATCTTAATATCTGGCCTAAGAGAAGACAAATAAATTCTTATACTAGTATAGGCCTTTGCATTTTATCTGCTGCCACAGATAAAATTGCATTACTTCGACAAGAAATCATATGCTCACCCTACCAAGAGAACTCTCATGATGCCTGCATTATGGTCTTGATCAGAGGAAGCCTTCTCTTGGTAGGGTGAGCATATGATTTCTTCTGGAAACTTCCACAAAACGCTTGTGAGAGAATGGCACTGAAAAAGGTAAATGTCACCAAAAGAAAAATATCCCCCAAAGGGCTAACCTAGAAAAATAACAACCAGGAATGACCATTTAGGAAAACCATAAATGCAACAGGGTTACAGAAAATTCATGTGTGTTTTTTTTCCACGAAATAAATATATACAATATAGCTGTGAGGATAGAGTTGATAATGTTTTGTCCACAGTAATAATGCCCTAAATGTTGGCAGAATACCAGAAGACCAAACACTGGATTAGATCCCACTTTTTCAGCTACTGTACATTTCTTTTTGTAACAAGTAAGGTGGCTCTGAAAAGAGCCTTTGGGTGGCGATGTTCAGATGCTCAGGTGGTGCCAAGGCAGCTCATCTGTGTAGCTGGTACCGGAGGACAGCCTTGGTGCCCTGTGACACGGCATGCCGGCATGCCTGCCGAGTTGCTGGGGCAGGAGCAGGCGCACGGCTGTCTGGATGTCTCAGAGGTCAGGGTGGCGCGATTGTTGGAGCGGACCAGGAGCTTGGCCTCCTCGCCGAGGCGCTCAAAGACGTCCTTCACTAAGGAATCCAGGACGCCCACGGCTCGCTGAGACAGGCGCAGGTCCTTATGAACCTTACTCAGAACAGGCGGCGGCGGCGGCGGCGGCGGCGGCGGCCTCTAGGCTCCGAGGTGGCGGGCGGACCTTCCCTGAGCTCGCTAGTGCTCAGCAATTCCTCAGGGTTCTCAGAGGCAGGCTCGGCCATGGCGCCGACGACGCCTTCTTCAGAATCCTCAGAGGAGAGCTCGATCACGGCGCCGACTTCTTCAGAACCCTCAGAGGAAAGGTCGATCACGGCGCCGACTTCTTCAGAAACCTCAGAGGAAAGGTCGATCACGGCGCCGACTTCCCGAGAACCCTCAATGGAAGGCTCTGCCAACACACAGACAAATTCCACAGAAGCTTGAGAGGAAAGGTCGATCACGGCGCCAACTTCTTCAGAAACCTCAGAGGAAAGGTCGATCACGGCGCCAACTTCTTCAGAAACCTCAGAGGAAAGGTCGATCACGGCGCCGACTTCCCGAGAACCCTCAATGGAAGGCTCGGCCAAGGTACCGACAAATTCCACAGAACCTTCAGAGGAAGAGTCGCCCATGTTAACGGCAGCTTCCCCGCAGCCTGTGAAAAACAAAATGGCGACTGCTGAGGTGGGCGGTGCCCTTTTCATTTCCGCTGCATTCGCCAATCAAATAGTGATAGGCTCCGCCTACCAGCATTTCATCCAATCAGATATGGAGATTGGCCCTGATGGAGCATGCTGAATCCTCTGACCATCAGGGGCAATCTCCATATGTTCATGGATTGGTAGACTCAACATCATTAAGATATCTGTACTACCCAAAGCAATCTTCAGATTCAATGAAATCCCCATTAAAATACCAATGGCATATTTCAAAGATCTGGAACAAACTCTCCAAAAATTCATCTGGAATAAAAAGAGACCCAGGATAACCACAGCAATCATGTGAAAGAAGAACAAAGTTGGAGGGATCACTATACCAGATATGAAGCTATATTACCAAGCCATGCTTCTCAAAACTGCCTGGTACTGGCACAAGAACAGACATATAGACCAATGGAACAGAACAGAGAACCCAGAAATCAACCCAAGTCATTATGCTCAATTAATATTTAACAAAGGAGGCAAGAGCATATAATGGAGTCCAGACAGTGTCCTCAAAAAAAGGTGCGTGGAAATTTGGTCAGATACATGCAAAAAAATAAAATAAATAAAACTAGATGACCAACTTACACCATATACAAAAACAAACTCAAAATAGCTAAAGGACTTAAATGTAAGGCGGGAAACCATAACAATCCTACAAGATGTCATAGGCAGCAAAATAGCAAACACATGTTGTAGAAATATCTTTACAGACACAGCTTGTAGGGAAATGGAGACAAAGGAGAAAATTAACAAATGGGACTACATCAAAATAAAAAGCTTCTGCACAGCAAAAGACACCATCAACAAAACAACAAGAAAGCCCACTGCTTGGGAGAACATATTTGCCAATAACTTTTCTGATAAGGGTTTAATCTCCAAAATTTACAGAGCACTCATACAACTTAAGAAAAGAAAGATAAGTGATCCACTCAAAAAATGGGCAAAGAACCTAAATAGACACTTTTTGAAAGAGGACATACAGTAGACCCAGAGACATGAAAACTTGCTCAAAGTCACTAATCATCTAAGAGATGCAAATCAAAACACCAATGAGTTACCATCTCACACCTGTCAGAATGGCTATTATCAACAAATCAACAAATGAAAAGTGCTGGAGAGGATGTGGAGAAAAAGGTAACCTAGTGCACTGCTGGTGAGAATGTAGACTGGTGCAGCCACTGTGGAAGACAGTACGGAGTTTCCTCAAAAAGTTAAAAATGGAACTCCCATTTGACTCAGTAATCCTATTTCTAGAAATACATACCAAGAAAACAGAAACACCAATCAGAAAGGATATATGCACTCCTATGTTCATAGCAGCACAATTTACAATAGCTAAGTTTTTTTTTAATTAAATCTTTATTGTTCAGATTATTACATTTGTTCCTCTTTTTTTCCCCCCCATTAGTCCCCTCCTTCCAGCTCCCACCCCACCCAACGCCCTCACTCCCCACCCACTGTCCTCATCCATAGGTGCACGATTTTTGTCCAGTCTCTTTCCGCATCTCCCACACCCCTTTCCCCCCCAAGAATAGTCAGTCCCTTCCCTTTCTATGTCCCTGATTCTATTATTATCACCAGATTATTTGTTCACTTGATTCTTAGATTCACTTGTTGGTAGATGCATATTTGTTGTTCATAATTTGTATCTTTACCTTTTTCTTCTTCTTCCTCTTCGTAAAGAATACCTTTCAGCATTCCATATAATACTGGTTTGGTGGTGATGAACTCCTTTAGCTTTTCCTTATCTGTGAAGCTCTTTATCTGACCTTCAGTTCTGAATGATAGCTTTGCTGGATAAAGTAATCTTGGTTGTAGGTTCTTGGTATTCATCACTTTGAATATTTCTTGCCACTCCCTTCTGGCCTGCAAAGTTTCTGTTGAGAAATCAGCTGACAGTCGTATGGGTATTCCCTTGTAGGTAACTGACTTTCTTTCTCTTGCTGCTTTTAAGATTCTCTCTTTGTCTTTTGCTCTTGGCATTTTAATTATGATCTGTCTTGGAGTGGTCCTCTTTGGATTCCTTTTGTTTGGGGTTCTCTGCGCTTCCTGGACCTGTAGGTCTATTTCTTTCACCAGGTGGGGGAAGTTTTCTGTCATTATTTCTTTAAATAGGTTTTCAATATCTTGCTCTCTCTCATCTTCTGGCACCCCTATAATTCTGATGTTGGTATGCTTGAAGCTGTCCCAGAGGCTCCTTACACTATCTTCATATTTTCGGATTCTTTTTTTCATTTTGCTTTTCCAGTTGGGTGTTTTTTGCTTCTTCACATTTCGAATCTTTGACTTGATTCTTGCGCTCCTCTGGTCTACTGTTGGGTGTCTGTATAATATCCTTTATTTCAGTCAGTGTATGCTTAATTTCTAGTTGGTTCTTTATCACAACATCAAGGGTCTCATTAGATTTCTTGAGGATCTCACTACATTTATCGGCGGTCTCACCAGTCTTTTCGAGGGCCTTACTAAGTTTATCGACAGCTTTTAGACAGTTCTTAAGAGACCTTAAAAGTGTGGTTCTGTACTCAATATCCTCCATTGACAGTTTTGTTCTGTTTCTTTGTCTCCGCATTTTTTATGCTTTCTTGGTACACCCCCTAGTGGTCTTTGTGCGCAGTCTTGTTGCCTTTAAGCCTTGATTGATGTCGGCAAACCGGGGGTGATTTGACCTCCAGGCTAACTGGCTATGAGAGTCCGCTGTCTACAATAGCTCAGATTTTGAAACAGCCTAAGTGCCCATCAGCAGATGAATGGATTAAAAAAAATTGTCATACATCTACACAATGGAATACTATGCTGCTGTAAAAACGAAGTGTCGTAAGTGTTCCCTTCCATGTCCTGCGTGGTTCAGGGTTTGGGTCTGGAAGAGGAGCCGCACAACAAATGAAATAGAAAAGACACGAGAATAATTTGGGAATATTGAGGGTCCAGGCTAGAGAGTCCAACTCAGGAGGAAGGACTTCCACTGTGCTCAGGCCTCACCAAGCTTTTTATAGTGATCAGTAAACAAGGCAGTGGTTACCAAAGTTACACTTTTCTTGTGAGTTTCACTTGTTTACACCATGGTTATACTTCCTGCACTTCCTCAGCCCATTAGATTCCCAGATAAGACCTAGGGAGTGTTATAAGGTCAAGCCTAATTAAGCTAAGAGGATTGTGCCCTCGAAGCTAGGACTTGTTTGTGACTTTGCCAGCAGGTCAGTCCGAGGCTTAACCCTATATCAGTTTCCCACACGAAGGAACTTTTACCATTTGCAACAGCATGGATGGAACTGGACAGCATTATGCTAAGCAAAATAAGCCAGTAGGAGAAAGATAAATATCGCATGATCTCACTCATATGTGGGATATAATGATAAACATAATTTGATCAGAAAGAATAGATCCAGAGACAAATAGCTAGGGAGGGGGTTTAGAGAGCAGCCAAAGGACTTGTATGCATGCATAGTAGCATAACCAATTGCCACAGACACTGGGATGGTGGAGGATTGCCCAAGGTGGGAATGGCTGGGGGGGGTTCAATTGGGGAAAAAGTAGTCATATGTAAAACTTTCGACAATAAAAACATGCGAGCATTTGAGTATTTCCATGGACTTTTTATATGCAATTGCATAAACTAGCTATATATATATATATATATATATATATATATATATATATATATACTCACAGTTGCCCTCTGTTGAACATATTCATGCTCAGTAAAAACTAAATATTTCCTTTGTAAAACTGTTGGGCTATGTGAAAATACTTGAGTTAAGTGCTCAAGCTCTTAGTGAATATTCAAACATATATGCATGGTTTGGTTGATGTTCTAGCAACTGAGTTTTTAAGATAAGGTGAAAGAGCTAGAGTTACATCTTGGTTTATAAGAGTCTTGAGAGGGGAAAACAAACCTCATGAGAATTTTTCCTTTTGATTCCATTGTCCATAAAGGCAGTGATTAAATTTAAACAAGGAAGTAAAAGATCTATATTAAGAAAACTATAAGACATTGAGGAATGAAATTGAATGAGACAAAACTAAAAGAAAGGACATACATGCTCATGAATAGGAATAATTAACATTGTTAAAATGTTCATACTAACCAAAGCAATCTACAGATTCAATGCAATCCCTATAAAAATACCAATAGTATTTTTTACAGAACTAGAACAAATGATCCTAAAATTTATATGAAACCACAAAAGATTATGAATAGCCAAAGCAATTTTGAGAAAGAAGAACAAAGATGGAGGCATCACACTACCTAATAGCAAACTATATCTCAAGGCTTTGACAAACAAAACAGCATGGCTCTGGCAATGGAACAGAATAGAGAACTTAGAAATAGACTAATGCTTATATGGTCAGCTAATCTATGATAAATGAGAAAAGAATATATAAGAGGGTAAAGATAGTCTCCTCAATAAATGATGTTGGGAAAGCTGCAAAAAATGGAACTAGATCACTTTTGTACACAATATACAAAAATTAAACTTTAAAAGATTAAACACTTCAATGTAAGACCTGAAACCATAAAACTCTGAGAGGAAAACATAGGCAGTAAACTCTTTGACATCATTCTTAGCAATAATTTTTGCATATGTCTCCTCAAATAAAGGAAACAAATTAAAAAATAGACAAATGGGACCACATTAAATTAAGAGGTTTTGCTCAAAAAAGGAAGTCATCAACAATATGAAAAGACAACCTACTCAATGTGAGAAGATATTTCCCAGTAATACATCTAATAAGGAGTTAATATTCAAAATATATAAGGAACTCATACAACTTAACACACACACACACACACACACACACACACACACACACACACACACACAAACGTTCTAGTTTAAAAATAGGCAGAGGACATGAGAAACCATTTCTCCAATGAGGACATACAGATGGCCAAAAGACATATGCAAAGATGCTCAATGTCAGTAATCATTGGGGAAATGTAAAGTAAAAGTACAATGTGATATCACCTCACACCTGTCAGAATGCCTATCATCACCAAATCACCAAACAAGAAGTACTTGTGAGGATGTGGAGAAAAGCGAAATCTTGGGCACTATTGGCAAGATTGTAAATTGGTACAGCCACTATGAAAAATAATATAGAGGTTCCTCAAAACAATTAAAAATAAAACTATCATATTACTCAGCAATTCCAGTTGTGTGTATTTACCTAAAGAAATCCAAAACACTAATTTGAAAAGATATATTAATCCCTATGTCCATTTCAGAATTTTTTGCAATAACCAAGATATGGAAGCAAATTAAGTGTGCACTGGTAGATGAAGAGGTAAAGAAGTGGTGAAACATATACAAAATGGAACATTACTCAGCCATTAATAATACAATTTTGCCATTTACAATGTAGATGGACCTAGAGGGTACTATGCTAAGCAAAATAACTTACACAGAGAAAGAAAATACACTGTGATTTTACTTATCTGTGAAATATAGAAAATAAAATAAATGGAAAAAGCAAGCCTAAACAAATATATAGATTCAGAGAACAAATTGATAGTTGCCAGATGTGAGGAGGCTTGGGTAATGGTTTAAAATGGTGAAATGGCTCCATGGATAGAGTGTCAGCCAGTGGACTGAAGTGTCCTGGGTTTGATTCTGGTCAAGGGAAGGTACCTCTATTTCAGTCTCCTCCCCAGCCTGAGCCCTGGTTGGCCCTGGTCAGAGCACATGCAGGAGGCAACCAATCAATGTCTTTCTCTCACATCAATATTTCTCTGTCTTTCTCTCTTTCTTCCACTCTCTAAAAATCAATTAAAAAAACTTCAGGTGAGGATTTAAAAAAAAGGTGAAAGGCATTAAGAAGTACAAATTGCCTGCTGGTTATAGAAAAAGTCATAAGGATGAAAGGACAGCATAGGGAATAGTAAAGTATAACCGATCTAATAATAGACAAACATGGTAATTAACCATACCTCTGCTATGCTTCCCATTGGCTAATCAGGGTGATATGCAAATTAACTGCCAACCAAGATGGCGGCCGGCAGCCACGCAGCTGAAGCAAACATGAGGCTTTGTTGCCCCGGCGATGGAGGAAGCCAAGATTCCCCGTCTGCCACAGCCCATCTCTGAGCCCCAGATGCAACAATGTTGCAATTATAGAAGCTAAACAAACCCCAGATACCTGCTTTCAGCAGGCAGGTCTCGGAGCTGGAGCCGCAACAAAGTTTCAATTACAGAAGTTAAATAAATCCCAGAATTTAAAAAAAGAAAAGAAAAAAAGGAGAGACTGTGAGCTTCAGTTGCAGGCTTGGCCTACCTGAAAACAGCCCTCAGCCCCTCATCCAGACTGGCCAGGCACCCCAGTGGGGATGCCCACCCTAAAGGGGATGTGGGAAGCCTGAAAACAGCCATGAGCCCCTCATCCAGGCTGGCCAGGCACCCCAGTGGGGACCCCCACCCTGAAGGGGGTGCGGGCAGCCTGAAAACAGCCATCAGCCCCTCATCCAGGCTGGCCAGGCACCCCAGTGGGGACGCCCACCCTGAAGGGTGTGCGGGCCGCCTGAAAACAGCCCTCAGCCCTTCATCCAGGCTGGCCAGGCACCCAAGCGGGACCCCCACCCTGATCCGGGACACCATTCAGGGAAAACCAGCTGTCCCCCACCCGTGCACCAGGCCTCTATCCTATATAGTAAAAGGGTAATATGAAAACTGACCCTAACAGCAGAACGACTGGGAATGACTGGTCACTATGACACACACTGACCACCAGGGGGCAGACGCTCAATGCAGGAGCTGCCCTCTGGTGGTCAGTGAGCTCCCTCATGGAGGAGCTCTGCTCAGCCACAAGCCAGGCTGATGGCTGCCAGTACAGCGGTGCTGATGAGAGCCTCTCCTGCCTCCTCAGCAGCGCTAAGGATATCTGACTGCAACTTAGGTCTGCTCCCCGCTGGCAAGTGGACATCCCCTGAGGGCTGCTGGGCTGCCAGAGGAATGTCTGATTGCCAGCTTAGGCCCAATCCCCTGGGGAGCAGGCCTCAGCTAGTAGATGGTCATCCCCCGAGGGGTCCCAGACTGTGAGAGGGCACAGGCCAGGCTGAGGGACCCCCTCCCACCAGTGCACATTTTTGTGCACCGGGCCTCTAGTATATATATATAAAGAGACAGCGTCCATAATGTCCAAAATGACTGAAAGGACGACCGAACACCAGGCTTCCCACGCAGAAGGCCCAGGTGGGCGGGAACTGGTGAGTGGGCTGAAATGTTGACTTCTCTGAGACAGAGAGTGGCGGAGCTGATCAGTAGCTTCTGTGGCTGCTGGCAAGGCCCAGAGAGAGAAGCAAAGTCTGAGCCGCAGCCTCCATGGCAGCTGCTGATCAGCCCTTGCCTATCTCTCTCTCCAGGCAGGCCTCACCAGCAGCTGACTCTCTCTCTCTCTCTCTCTCTCTCTCTCTCTCTCTCTCTCTCTCTCTCCCTCTCTCCAAGAGGCCATCAGTTCAGTCTGTTTGGCAGCAGACTGGGGCTACTGTTGATCATCCCCGCCTCTCTGATCAGGCCCTGAGATAGGCTCAGAGACACTGACAGGAATAGAAACCAACCAATCAGAACCAAATCTGGGTGAAGTTCCAGGAGCCAATGGCTGTCTAAGAGGTGGAGCTTTTGATGCTGACTGGCATAGAAACTGACCAATCAGAATCTAATTTGGGTGAACTGTGAAAGCAGAACCTAAGGTGGGGGTTGAGGCGGGGTATTAAGGGCAACAGTTGTTTGGTATAAGGTGTAAGAAAGTGGCTCAATTTTGTAATGACTGGTTTGGCAGTATAGTGCATATGGCTGGCTAATAGTCCAGATATAGGGATTATGTATTTTTGTCTGCCAAGAGCATCTCCTGCTGAAAAAGGCTCCCCCCCTCCATTTAAGCAATCCTATCCTATATAATCTATCTATACTAATAAAAGGGTAATATGCTTATTAGACTGGGTTGACTGGCCATCTTCTGGATGTCCAACTTCCTTCTGGACGAAGCCATGGTGGTGGGGGCCTTGGAAAATGCAGTTAAGGGCAATCAGGCCAGCAGGGGAGGGCAGGTGGGGGCAAGATTAGGCTGGCAGGGAAGGCAGTTGGTGGCAACCAGGCCAACAGGGGAGGGCGCTTTGGGATGAGATCAGACCAACAAGGTAGGGCAGTTGGGGGCAAGATCAGACCAGCAGGGGAGGGCCATTAGGGGTGAGATCAGGCTGGCAGGGGAGGGCAGCTGGGGGCAAGATCAGGCTGGCAGGGGAGGGCAGTTGGGGGCAAGATTAGGCTGGCAGGGGAGGGCAGTTAGGGGCAATCAGGCAGGCAGGCGGGTGAGTGGTTAGGAGCCAGTGGTCTCAGATTGCAAGAGGGGTCCCCGATTGTAGAGGGTGCCTGCTGGGCTGAGGGACACACCCCATGCACAAATTTCATGCACCGGGCCACTAGTACTGTATGGTATCATAAGGGTACTAGACTTATCAGTTTGTAAGGTATACAAATGTGTAATTACTATATTGTATATCTGAAGCTAACAATATTTTCTGTCAATTGCAATGGAAAATAAATAATTTTTTTTCAAAATATAGTGAGTTTTCTGAGTGAATTTGCCTAGATTCATTATCTCCTCCAAGTTGGTTCTGCCTGCTGAATATGTAATAATAAATCATCACATATTCACACTTGTCTTTGTACCCTTTCATTGCCTCATACATGGAAGGTGCCTAATAAATATTTGTTTTATCCGTGAATGAATGGATCTTCAGCTTTTTAAAATGCTGAAGAAGTTTTATTCTAAAGAAAACACTGATCTAGAAGTAGGACAATGATGATATTAATCCAGCCATTGTAACGATCCAGTCAAGACAGTAATTTGAATTTTGGCAAGATACAACCCGATGAGTGGAACAGTCCTCATCTGTAAAATAGAAATGCTATTAATAAAAACAAAAAACAATAATTACAATATCTGGATAAAAATATAGAAGATTTTTGATGCATTTGTAAACTGAATGGTAATATAAAATATAGCATTACATTAATTTTGAAAATTTACTTCATGTCTTTTTTTCTTTTTCGATTACAGTTTATATTCAATATCACTTTGTATTAGTTTCAGATGTACAGCATACTTTAGAAGGTATTATCCCAAATATTTCCAGTTGCACCTGGCACTGTACATAGTTATTACAATGTTATTGACTATATTCCCTATGCTGTACTTTATATCCCCATGACTATTCTGGTACTACCAATCTGTACATCTTAATCCCTTCACCTTTTTTACCCAGTTCCACAAATCCCCTCACTTCTGGCAATCATCAATCTGTTCTCCGAATCTATGGGTCTGTTTCAATTTTTTTGTTCTTTTATTTTGTTCTTTAGATTCCAAATTTAAGTGAAATCATATGGTATTTGTCTTTCTCTGACTGACTGACTTGTTTCACTTAGCATAATACCCTCTAAGTCCATCCATGTTGGACATGTCTTTTTTTTCTATGCTAGGTGCTTTGGTAGATTAAAAAAAAAAGCATAATCCTTTATCATTCATTCAAAAATCAATGCGTTAAGCTATGTAATTTTGAAGGAATACCTTGTTTGGTTTTTATTAAAAAAATGATTACTGTCAGGAAATTAGATTGATGAACACAGGTTGATATTAAATAACAAAGCTCTGGTCATAGGTTTGACTGGCAAGTTCAAATAGTTTTCTTACTGACACAGCCTTATAAAAGATGATAAATCTTTTGGGAAATTTTGTCTTGCTTTGTTCAAGCATATCAAAAGTGCTGTGAATTGCTACTGGATTTTATAATAATTGTGGGATCTGATCACGCTATTCATTTAGAACTTGGAAAGTGTTCTAAGACTGAAAATTGAAATTTCATTTGTATATAATACATCTTTAAAGTCTGAATATGTGTTTTAGTATACATATTATAGTTGCATTTTTAATGTATATTTGGTATATAGGAAGTATATCTTTAGATTATACCCTACTTTATTCTAGTTACTCAGCAAGACACAGTTTCATAGCTTATACATGTTGTATCATCCCCAATTGACCAATGATAGGATGGGCTCTTTGTGGGCATACTCCCTGATGTGGAAGTTCCTGAAATACTCAAGGAGGAATAATAACAAAATTCAAAATCACAAAATTTTGAGCTCTTTTGTAGCGTAATAGAAGGGACATAAATGCATGGTAGAAGTGATAATGGTTCATCACTTAACATTACTTTTATTTTTATTAGTGTATGTGTTTAGATTTTATAGTTCTTCGAGTCCATTCTCAAAAGTGTCTTGGTTAGTACTAAATGAGTTATAAGACACTCTCTTCTAGTAAGTTTTCTAATTTAGCAGATGAGTAAGAAATGAGGGAAAAGAAGCTGTCACCAATGAAACATTGGCAGTTAGAGGCATACTCAGTATTAGGATGAACATGATCAGTGGTTATCAGGCTGATTATTATTTTAAGCGTTGTAGAGGGTGGCTAGCAAGGACTTGATGAAATCAAGGCTAAAGGTTCCACAGTCATAAAACAATCCTGAAATATTTATGGATACAGGTAGAAGGCTGCTGGAGAAAATTGATACATAAAGAACATTCAGTCAATCTAGTTTTCTCAGTGTTCATTAGGTTCTAAACTAAGATCAAGTCAGGAAGCCTTCAGAAATTCCCCATATGTTGACCATTCATTTGCAGCTTCACACACAGTTTTCTACAGTGTGCTGAGTTTTAATGTTATCTCTTCAGCTTTTCTCTAGTCCAAATAAAACAGCAAGTCTTGCTCCAACATTCTTCTCACCTGATATAAATAAAAACCCTCTATAGCCACCCAATGCATTTGCTGCAACAATACTTCGAGAGCACCATCTACCACATCACTTTTTCCTCCACTGTGAAAACCCAGTGAAGAAGGTTTATTCCCAATGAAGAGTCTATTTTATGAAGAACTATCCTCTTTTTCTGATAATGACCAAGAGCACACTTTTTACTTTGGTTGTTGGGAAGTTTAAAACTAAATTTGACACTCAGTATAACAATGATGTAGGCCTTTATGACCTGAATATCTTTTGTTTTGTTTTATATAGAGGCTTAACATCTTCCTATTATTTACCTTATTCTTTATATATAATTCATCTTTTAGAACATTTTGTTATATTTTATTTTATTCATGTCATAAGAAACCTTAAATGTTTTAAGATAGAGTTATAAGTAAATATATATTTTAAATTTATCTTTATTGTTGAAAGTATTCTATATGCCCCTCTTTAATTTTATTGGGGTGACATTAGTCTACAGAACATATAGGTTATATGTGTGGATTACTAATTTACAAAATCTGTAAATCTGCCCACCACCCAAAGTCAAATCTCCTGTCACTTCATATTAGGACCCCTTTCTTCCCCCACCCACTTCCTCTGGCAACCACCACACTGCTGTTTGTGTACATAAGTTTCAGACTAAATCATGAAGAACTTCAAAATCTAAATAGACAGATCAGCAGAGAGGAAATTGAAACAACCATCAAAAACCTCCCAAAAAACAAAAGTCCAGGACCAGATGGCTTCACCAGTGAATTCTATCAAACATTCAAGGAAGAATGAAAGCCTATTCTTTGCAAATTCTTCCAAAAAAATCGAGGAAGAGGCAATACTTCTTAATACATTCTATGAAGCAAATATAACCTAATACCAAAACCTGGCAAAAACAACACAACAAAAGAAAACTACAGACCAATATCCCTGAAGAATACAGACACAAAAATCCTAACCAAAATACTAGCTAATTGAATACAACATTACATCCAAAAAATAATACATCACAATCAAGTAGGATTCATTCCAGGGACACAAAGGTTGTTCCACATTCACAAATCAATCAACACAATACACCACATTAACAAAAGAAAGGATAAAAATCATATGATCTTTTCAATAGATGCAGAAAATGCATTTGATAAGATACAACATCCATTTATGATTAAAACACTCAATAAAATAGGAATAGGTGGAAAGTACCTCAACTTAATAAAGGCCATATATGATAAACTCTCAGCCAATATCATACTCAATGATGAAAAACTGAAAACTTTTCCCCTAAGATCAGGAACAAGACAAGGATGTACTCTCTCAGCACTCTTATTCAGCATAGTACTGGAAGTACTATCCAGAGCAATGAGGCAAGAGAAAGAAATAAAAGGCATCCAAATAGGGAAGGAAGAAGTCAAACTTCCACTTTTTGAGGATGACATGATGCTGCATATAGAAAACCTTAAAGACTCTACCAAAAAACTACTGGAAACAATAAACAAATACAGTCAAGTTACAGGATACGAAATCAATGTACAAAAATCCATTTCCTTCCTCTATACCAACAATAAAACTTCAGAAAAAGAAACGGAGAAAACAATTCCTTTTGCAATCCCAACCAAAAGAAGAAAATACCTAGGAATAAAAACAAAGAATGTGAAAGACCTTATACTGAAAATTACAAAACATTATTAAAAGAGATTGAAAAATACACAATGAAATGGAAAAATATCCCATGTTCATGGATCAGAAGAATCAGTATAGTTAAAATGGCCAATTTACCCAAAGCAACATAAAGATTTAATGCAATCTCCATCAAAATCCCAATGTCATTTTTTGAAGAAATAGAAGAAGAAATCATCAGATTTGTATGGAACCATGAAAGACCCAGAATAGCCAAAGCAATCCTAAAAAAAAAAAAAAAAAAAAAAAAAAGAACAAGGCTGGAGGTATCACACTACCTGACTTTAAAATATACTACAGAGCTACAATAATCAAAGCAGCATGGTATTGGCAGAGAAACAGATACAGATCAATGGAACAGAATAGAGAGCCCAGCTATAAAACCACATATACGTGGACAAATAATTTCTGACAAAGGAGCCAGAAATGAGTGACTTTCATCAATCAGCCTGGCTAGAGATTTTGGTGAATTCTGAAATCTTTTCTGTGAATTTATCTTTTCTGGACTTGTGTGTCTAAATTTCTAATTAGATAGATTTGCTAGTTTCAGAGCTTATAAATTTTTTTTATCTCTCTGGTGTCTGTCTGCTGGAATGTGGACCCTGTGAAGCAGCAAGCATGCCAGCCAACTCTTTTTTATTAGCAGCCTTCAGCCATCTAGAGTTTGCCAGGTCCTGTCAGCAACCCATTTGGGGCTAAACAAAAACCATAACCCTTGGCAATCACCCCCAAAACCAGAACTTTGGACATATGCCCCACTTTCCTTTTCCTTTCCTGAGGGAGAGGTCTTAGCGATTCATTGATCTGAAGCAGCAGATCACTACCCAACTATTTAGTTCTCAGTAAACCCCTAGTCTCTTAAGCAGCACCTCTCCCATAGCAAACTCATAACATTGGGCCTGCTGCCCAGTATTGTCTTTCTCTCCCCAGGGAGAAGATGGTAGCTGGTAATTTCCTCACAATTATATGGTTCTTTGCAGGGAGCAGGGATTATTATTAAAAGGTGCCATGAACTATCCTACTGGCTTCATTGTAGCAGCTGTAATGCTCACCTTTTGTGTAGGAGCTTCTGATCTGATTTCTGATTTTCTCACAAGGGGAATCAGTCTGTGTATAGCTATTAAATTTATGTCTCCATGGGAGTAAGGAGGGTATCAAACTTTCTATTCCAAAATCTTGCTGAATTATTTGAAGCCTTTTAAAGTAGTTTTTAAAACTGAGAATGTGTTTATGTGGGACTACAACTGAGTCTTTATCAATGTTATTTTTTCCATTTATTGATTAAGATATTATAAATGTGTCCTTACCCCCTCAATGTCCTCTCATCCCCCTGATCCTGCACTCACCCTCATCCCCTGTTGTCCACATCCATCGCTTATGCTTATATGCATGCATACAAGTCCTTTGGTTGATCTCTCCCGCTTACCCCCACCCTCCCCTACCTTTCCTCTGAGTTTTGAGCATCTGATCGATGCTTCTGTGTCTCTACATCTGCTTTTGTTCATCAGTTTATGTTGTTCATTATAATCCACAAATGAGTGAGAGCATGTGATATTTATCTTTCTCTGACTGGCTTATTTCACTTAGCATAATGCTCTCCAGCTCCATATCAATGTTATTTTAATTTTAAAATAGTTTTTGGATTTTGCTTTATATATTTTGATGCTATGTCTTCTATAACAGTAAAATTCATTATCAATCAACCTTCTATCAGAATAAGATAACCCATTTGTCTTATTTAGTTTTGTCTTGATTTCCATTTTGTCAACTATTAATATTGTAAATACTTTTCTTTTTGTCACTTCCTGGAATTATTTGTTTGCCCTTCATTTTTAAATTATTTTTTCTCATTTTATTTTAGTATAACAATAAAGTAATATATTTTTCTTATTTCAGAGCATTTACCTTTCAATAGAGATTTAATTTCTTTATATTTATTTTCATAATTTATAGGCTTGATCTTATTTTATATTTTGCAAAAAAGTACGTCTTTTATAGTATACCTTTTTATAATTTTCACTAGTAGCCCATTGCACAATATTGTGTGCAGTGGGCCGCCTGCCGCTTCAGCAGGAGATGGCAGGAACCACAGTGCGCTGCCGGGAGGGGAGCTGCGCTGCTTCCATGGGAGCCCTGCAGCCTCCGGCGCCCACAGGAGCCAAGAGAGACCAGTGATGATTATGTGGGAGGTGGGAGGGACTCACGCTGCTTCTGCAGGAGGCAGGCCTGCCATCTCCTCTCTAGGCCTGTGCTGGGCTACAGAGGCTGTGGGCCAGTCCCCCTGTCCCTGTCTGCTCCAGCTACAGGGGGCCGGCCGGAGCCTGGCACAGCAACAAAGCAAGCATTCCACCAGGCCGCTCATGCTGCCCTCTCTCAGCAGCCACCTCCCCCCTACCCCCCCCTCCCCCGCCCGGGGACTGGGGACTCTGGTGGGGCTGAGAGGACTGGGCGCCACCATCTTGTGGCTATGGGCACCACCATCTTTGTGATGGAGTGAGAGTTAATTTGTATATTACTCTTTTATTAGATAGAATTCCTTGGATTTCAATTCTCCAAGTTGCCTACTAGTTGTCTTTAAAATATTTTTCATAAATTCTTTAAAATATGCCACAGGAAATGTAATTGTGGCTGCCTTTTTCACATTGGTTTGGCACAGTATTATTTTTTTATGAACATTTCTTCTCAAAACTTTGTGCACAGAAGTTCTTTCCAGTGTAATGCACTAACTCTATCAAATCACAAACTACTTTCAAAGAATATTCTCAATAAATTAAAATTATATGCTAATATTTTACTTGTTTATGAGTGTATTATTTTGTAAAGAGTTCTATTAAATTCTGCAAAGTAATCATGATTCCCAAAATGCTGAGGACCATTGCTTTAGATATTGGACAATGTCTTCTAGTTTGTGCTGTGAAGTAGAATTTCTTTACATTACTGGTTTGATATTCTACTGTCTATTCTGTTCTTGTTGCATCATTTTATTACTTACAATACAATTTTTAAATGTTCTGTTATATGTCTTTCTTTGTGTTCCTTTTTATTTTAGTGAGCTTTCTTGGCCTGTCTTCTTTTATTACAATCTGTTCTCTTCTTAAGGCTTTCTGGTACTGTTTCACACACACTGTCCTATTTTCTACTTTGGGGGATAATAAGCACATATATTCCAGAACTTTCATGAACATCTTACCATGAAATTATTTTAGGAGGTATGTATTTTTTATGAGTTGTCATGGCAATTTCCCCTTTTCTTCTTGCTTCAGATTTTTTTTTCTTCAGAAGCTCCATACCAGTTTTACAAGTTCTTCCTGAAATGTCTATAATTATTATTCCATTTCTGCTAGATTTAATTTCTTATCGCCATTTTGTTTTGAATGCTAAGCCTCTATTCTTTATGTTGGAGTCCATTTCAGTGATTAGTGCTATACTGAAGTTTTTAAAAACTCCAGTTGTTTTTTTTCTTAACATTGTTTTAAATCTTGTCCTTAGTTCCTAATATATTTGAAAGTATTTATGTTTCTATGTGAAATAACACTTTATGTTTAGCTTTCTATATTAATGGAATCCCCAGAAACTTATTTTTGAAGACCTTAAGAATTAGTTTGGCTTTTAAAATATCATTAGCTGACTTGTTGGGTTCATATGAACCATAACTCTGTATGTCCAAAAATAAAGACAGAAATAATATATACAAACCAAACATAAAATAGCCACAACAAAATACCAAATTGAGTGATGTTAAAAATTTAATAATAGCAACTTAGTTGGTATTTGCCTCTTGCCAGGTAATGGAACTTACTTGATCATCATGGATAGTCTATGAGGTTGACACTATTATTGTCTCCATTATTGCCAAAAAGGAAGTGTATTAAGATAAGAATCAAGTCAGTGGCATAATTAGGATTCAAACTCAGGTTGCCTAGCTCTTGAATTTTCACTCTTAACCACAAAATTATAGAATGTTTTATTACATTTTGTTTTCTTCTAGACCTCTGACATCAACAATCTCAAACCTGTAAGATAATTACAAGAATACAGAATATGATTTGAGATACTCTTTTCTTTGACAATCCATGCATATATATTTGTGAAGCAATGGCATATGTATTTGCTAATGTGTGGTGATATGGCAGCAGGGCAGGGGTGGCTTTAACTAAATAAATGACAATAAATAAATAGCATTAAACTAACTTGGTTCACTGTTAAAGGTCTGTGGTATGCATATAAAATAGGCCAGTTAAGCCCTAGTGGGTTTTGCTCAGTGGATAGAGCGTCTGCCTGAGGACTGAAGGGTCCCAGGTTTGATTCCGATCAAGGGCACATGCCTGGCTTGTGGGCTCACCCCCCAGTAGGGGGTGTGCAGGGGGCAGCCAATCAATGATTCTCTCTCATCATTGATGTTTCTGTCTCTCTTTTCCTCTCCCTTCCTTTCTGAAATCAATACAACATATTTAAAATAAATAAATAAAATAGGCCAGTTAACATGTTGTAAAGGAGACTCTGATGAACCAATCAAGTGTTGTGGAGAACCAGATATTCAACAAATCATTTTATACATTTCTTTTTTTTTAAATTAAATCTTTATTGTTCAGATTATTACATTTGTTCCTTTTCCCCCCCCCCCCATAACTCCCCTCCTCCCAGTTCCCGCCCCACCCTCCGCCCTCACTCCCCACCCACTGTCCTCATCCATAGGTGCACGATTTTGTCCAGTCTCTTCCCACATCTCCCACACCCCTTTCCCCCCCAAGAATAGTCAGTCCATTCCCTTTCTATGTCCCTGATTCTATTATAATCAACAGTTCATTCTGTTCATCAGATTATTTATTCACTTGATTCTTAGATTCACTTGTTGATAGATGAATATTTGTTGTTCATAATTTGTATCTTTACCTTTTTCTTCCTCTTCCTCTTCTTAAAGGATACCTTTCAGCATTTCATATAATCCTGGTTTGGTGGTGATGAACTCCTTTAGCTTTTCCTTATCTGTGAAGCTCTTTATCTGACCTTCAATTCTGAATGATAGCTTTGCTGGATAAAGTAATCTTGGTTGTAGGTTCTTGGTATTCATCACTTTGAATATTTCTTGCCACTCCCTTCTGGCCTGCAAAGTTTCTGTTGAGAAATCAGCTGACAGTCGTATGGGTATTCCCTTGTAGGTAACTGAGTTTCTTTCTCTTGCTGTTTTTAAGATTCTCTCTTTATCTTTTGCTCTTGGCATTTTAATTATGATGTGTCTTGGTGTGGTCCTCTTTGGATTCCTTTTGTTTGGGGTTCTCCGAGCTTCTTGGACCTGTAAGTCCATTTCTTTCACCAGGTGGGGGAAGTTTTCTGTCATTATTTCTTCAAATAGGTTTTCAATATCTTGCTCTCTCTCATCTTCTGGCACCCCTATAATTCTGATATTGGTACGCTTGAAGCTGTCCCAGAGGCTCCTTACACTATCCTCGCATTTTTGGATTCTTTTTTCATTTTGCTTTTCCGGTTGGATGTTTTTTGCTTCCTCGCATTTCAAATCATTGACTTGATTCTTGTGCTCCTCTGGTCTGCTGTCGGGCGTCTGTATAATATTCGTTATTTCAGTCTGTGTGTGCTTAATTTCTAGTTGGTTCCCCAATATAAGATCGAGGGTCTTATTAGTTTTCGTGTAGATCTCATTAAGTTTATCGGCAGCTTCTAAACAGTTCTTGAGAGACCTTAAAAGTGTGGTTCTGAACTCTATTTCTTCCATTGACAATTTTGTCCTGTTTCTTTGTCTCCACATTTTGTTATGCTTCCTTGGTGCACCCCCTAGTGGTCTTTGTTCGCAGTCTTATAGATAAATCTTGATTGTTGTAGCTAATTCCAGGGAGGGTTTGACCTCCAGGCCAAGTGGCTATGAGAATCAGCTGTGTCAGCAGTGAGAGAACTTCTGTCCTCTAGGGAGGTGCTAATCTAGCCTTTGCCTGAGGCTATCCGGCAAATGCCTTTGCCTGAGGCTATCCGGCAAATGCCTCTGTGCAGGGCTTGGGCGGGGCGGGTCGCACAGGATCAACAGGGTGGGCCGGAGAGAGCAGTTATGGCGGCTCTCAGTCCTGTCCCAAGGGGCTCTGCCTCTCTGAGTCCCAGCACGCGCTGCAAAGCTCGGAGAGAAAGCTGCACTCGCTCTGACCGAAGCCAGACAGTCCCGCTTCTCCCGTTTGAGTTTGGGTCCCTAAAGACTCGCCCGGATCTGGTGCTCAGAGTCTGCGACTCCCTCCCGATTGAAAACAACAACCGCGCCCTCCGCCGCCAGCCCGCTCCGCGCACTCCGCACCTCAGAACTTGACTTCAGCACTGCGCCTCCTCTGAGTGTCCGTATGCGTTTCTCTTTCCTCCTAGTTGTAGGACTTCCACTCAGCCAGCGTTCCTGTGGTTCTGGGTGATGTCCCTTCCGTTTTTTGGTTTCACTTTTGAAGTAGTTGTTCAAAGCAGCAAACTCCGGCGTTAACCTATGCCGCCATCTTGGTTTTCCTTATACATTTCTTAAATTGAGTCCAAGGACACAACATTCTTAGGAGATATGGATTGGGTATAATGGGAGCATTTATAAAGGAACACTACCTATCTGGAGGGTAAATAAGATTTCCTTGGAGAAATTATGTAAAAAAAAATGAGTACGAGTTAATCAGGAGAAGGGTGTGGATATTCCAATTAAAGAGAACAGAATTTTCAAAGTCCATGTCACTGGGAAAAGAATGGTATATCTAAAAGTATAAGTTTATTATGGTTGGAGAGGAGAAAACAAGTTGGAGAGAGGCCTAAAATAAGATTCTAAAGATAGAAATCAGAGTGTTCTGGACTTTTTATTCTGTGTTAAGTTTCATTTTGTGCAGAGGGCAATGAGAAAGATATTAAGGTTGTAGGGAGAGAAATAGCATGTTGACATTTGTCTTTTAGAGAAATGATCCTATGAGACATTGCAACTGTCACGACTGAGAGGAAAGCCAGAGATGTACCACTGGAGCTGTCCATGTAGTAGATACATTTTTTAAAAAAATACTATGCTACCATAGTTCAATTCTAGAGAAGACTGACAAAATATTGATGTTAGATAAAACTATTCTAGTTGAACTGTGATTTTGTTCCTGAATTTCAGTTAAAGGTGCAAGTACTATTTATAAGTAATAAGCTAATGAAACATTTCTAGGGGTGTAAGTAGATACACATTAATGTATTGTCCATAGTGAAGCTAAAATTTTTTAGCACTACCAAGTGAATATTGGGGAAAAGGCATTCTATACCTTTATACAATCACTAAAACACATTATTATTTGGATAAAATGGTGTTAAAGTTCAAAATTAAACTATCAGAAATTGACTGCTATCAGAAGTTGACTGCACCCAGGACATATGTAGAAATTATTACTAATCTTTCAGGCCTTTATTTTTGCACTAACCAAGCCAGGAGCTCAGTGTCCTTCTGCATCTAGCAATTGAGCAGCATCTTGAACAGTAAAACCATAAAGCTTAAAATGCTGCCTTCTAGAGATCCTCAAGGGACTTTATTACTAGAATGATGCAATCATTTAGTCAAGTCCTTAGGGTCTCAGAGTGATGAGGAAAAATACCCAACTAGCCCAGTGAGTCCTTCAGCTGCCATTCATAGACTAACACCACGTAATATTCCAGGTAGAGTAATTGCCCTACTACCACAGAACCCTTATTATATTAACATTAAGTACTCAACAAGTTTGAGGACTGAAGTAAGTGGCTCTATTTAGTATGTGGTAGGTGAACCTTTTAGTTTCTTGTGTGAAAGTCTTCAATAATAATAATATTTGTAAAGGCACCTTCCAAATTGCAGGGAAAATACATAAAGGTGTATGTATATATAATTTCTTTGAGAGAAAATCTATAGATTTGTATAAAATGACTCCTAGACTTTTTTGGACTATGTATGAGACACAAATGTATGACTATAATGATTTCTTATTGACATAATGATAACTTTCAGCTAAACAGTTAAAACTACATATTTCCCCAATGGCTTCCATACACACTATATATTGAGATATACATTGAAGCAGTCAATCTGTTTTTCAACACCAGCAAAGGAAAATTAGCTGTATTTATATTGAAAGTCTGGTATCTTGCAGAGTTTGGACAATGCTGAGTATAAGTCTCATTAAAGTATGTATGTCAGATATAATGATTGGTCACAGGCTGGTTACACATATTGAACTTTTTTTAAATTCTTTATTGCTTAAAGTATTATATATATAGTATTACATATGTCTCCTTTTTTCCCCATTGATCTCCTGATCCCCCAGCCCATGCCCTCACCCCCCCCTAGTGTCTGTGTCCATTGGTTATGCTTATATACATGCATACAAGTCCTTTCATTGATACTTACCCGGCCACCCCACCACCCCCTTCCTTGCCTCTGAAGATTGATGGACTGTTCAATGCTTCTATGTCTCTGGATTTATTTTTTTATTTTTTATTTTTTCTTCACTTTTTAATCTTTATTGTTTTTCCCTCCAACTCTTTTATTTTTTCAAGAAAAACAATTTTAAGTATAATAAAGTTACATGCAATAAACATTAATATTTCAAGAAAAAGGATTCTAAATATAATAATATTACCAAAATGGTACTAATATAGTATAATGTCACAAAAATTGTAGCAAATATTAAAAATCTGTGCATAACAGGATTACTTCTATTCTAAAATATTTTTTTCAGGCTCTATCTTAGTTCATCAGCTTATGTTGTTCATTATATTCCACATATGAGTGAGATCATGTAATATTTTTCTTTCTCTGACTGGCTTATTTCAGTTAGCATAATGCTCTCCAGGTTGATCCATGCTGTTGCAAGTGGTAAGAATTCTTTTTTTTACAGCAGCATACTATCCCATTGTGTAGATGTACCACTGTTCTTTAATAAGCTCATCTGCTGATGGGCACTTAGGTTGTTTTCAAATCTTGGCAATTGTAAATTGTGCTGCTATGAAAATAGGGGTGCATATGAACTTTCTGATTGGTGTTTCTGGTTTCTTGGGATATATTCCTAGAAGTGGTATTACTGGGTCAAATGGGAATTCCATTTTTAATTTTGTGAGGAAACCCCATACTGTCTTCCACAATGGCTGCACCAGTCTGCATTCCCACCAGCAGTGCACAGGGGTTCCTTGCCAGCACTTGTTATTTGTTGATTTGTTGATGATAGCCATTCTGACAGGTGTGAAATGCTCTCATTGTTTTGATTTGCATCTCTCAGCTGATTAGTGACTTTGAGCATGTTTTCATATGTCTCTTGGCCTTCTGTATGTCCACTTTCTAAAAGTGTCTATTTAAGTCCTTTGCCCATTTTTTTAAAAAAATATATTTTATTGATTTTTTACAGAGAGGAAGGGAGAGAGATAGAGAGTTAGAAACATCGATGAGAGAGAAACATCGATCAGCTGCCTCCTGCACATCTCCTACTGGGGATATGGCCACAACCCAGGTACATGCCCTTGACTGGAATCGAACCCGGGACCTTTCAGTCCGCAGGCCGATGCTCTATCCACTGAGCCAAACCGGTTTCGGCCTTTGCCCATTTTTTGATTGGATTGTTTATTTTCCTTTTGGTAAGATGTATGAGTTCCCTATAAATTTTAAAGATTAGGCTGTTATTGGATATACCATTGGCAAATATGTTCTCCCATGCAGTGGGCTTTCTTGTTGTTTTGTTGATGGTTTCATTTGCTGTGCAGAAGCTTTTTATTTTGATGTAGTTCCATTTTTTTTTTATTTTCTCCTTAAGTTTCCATTGCCCTAAAAGCTGTATCGGTAAATATATTACTACAGTATATATCTAATATTTTGCTGCCTGTGTGTTCTTCTAGGATTTTTATGGTTTCCTGACTTACGTTTAAGTCCTTTATCCACTTTGAATTTATTTTTGTGTATGGTGTAAGTTGGTTATCTAGTTTCATTTTTTTGCATGTATCTGTACAATTTTCCCAACACCACTTATTGAAGAGACTGTCTTGACTCCATTGTATGCTTTTTCCTCCTTTGTCAAATATTAATTGAACATAAAGGCATGGGTTGATTTCGGGTTTTCTGTTCTATTCCATTGGCTTATATGTCTATTCTTATGCCAGTACCAGGCAGTTTTGAAAGCAGTGGCTTTGTAATATAGCTTAATGTCTGGTATTCTGATCCTGCCAACTTTGGTCTTTTTAAGATTGCTGAAGCTATTTAGAGTCTTTTTTTGTTTTGTTTTGTTGTTGTTGTTCCAAATTAATTTTTGGAGAGTTTGTTATAGGTCTGTGAAATATGCCATTGGTATTTTAATGGGTATTGCATTGAATCCATAGATTGCTTTTGGTAGTATGGATATTTTAATGATGTTGATTCTACCAGTCCATTAACACCGTATATTTTTACATTTGTTTATGTGTTCCTCTATCTCTTTTTTCAACATCCTGTAGTTTTCCAAGTACAGGTCTTTTACCTCCTTAGTTAAGTTTATTGCTCGGTATCTTAATTTTTTTTGGTGCAATGGTAAATGGGAGTGCTTTTGTTTTTTTCTCTTTCTGTGAGTTCATTATCGATGTGTAAAAAAAGCCATAGATTTCTGGGTATTAGTTTTTATCCTGCTATATCACTGAATTCATTTATTAAATCTAGAAGTTTTTTGATGGAATCTTTAGGGTTTTCAATGTACAATAACGTCATCTGGGAATAGTGACAATTTTACTTCTTCTTTTCCAATTTGGATGCCTTTTATTTCTTCTTCCTGTCTGATGGCTATGGCTAACACTTCCAGTACTATGTCGAACAGTAGTGGTGAGAGTGGGCATCCATATCTTGTTCCTGTTTTAGGAGAAATTATTCTAGTTTTTACCCACTGAGTATGATGTTGGCTGTAGGTTTGTCATATAAGAGTTTTATTATGTTGAGATATGATTCCTCTATTCATACTTTGCTGAGAGATTTTTATCAAGAAAGGGTGTTGGATTTTGTGGAATTCTTTTTCTGCATCAATTAATATAGTTTTGTGATTTTTGTCTCTCATTTTATTTATGTGATATATAAAGTTTAATGAATTGCAGATTTTATACCATCCTTGCATCCCTGGAATAAATCCCACTTGGTCATGTTGTATGATCTTTCTAATGTAATGTTGGACCTGATTCCTAGAATTTTGTTGAGGATTTTAGCATCTATGTTCATCAGATATATTCACCTGTAATTCTCTTTATTTGTACTGTCTTTATCTAGTTTTGGATTTAGGGTAATGCTGGTTTTATAGAAAGAGTTTGAAAGTGTTCCTTCCTCTTTAGTTTTTTGGAGTACTATGAGGAGGATAGGTTTTAGTTCTTCTTTTAATTTTTGGTAAAACTCCCCTGTGATACCATCTGGTCCAGGGCTTTTGTTTTCAGGAAGTTTTTTGATTACTGCCCCAATTTCCTCCATAGTTATAGGCCTTTTCATATTTTTTTATTCTTCCTGATTGAGTTTTAGAAGATTGTATTTTTCTAGGAATATGTTCCTTTCTTGTAGGTTTGCAAGTTTGTTGGAGTAGAGTTGTTCATAGTATTCTTTTTATAATCTTTTGTTTGTTTGTTTGTTTTAATTTTATTAAATCTTTATTGTTCAGATTATTACATTTGTTCCTCTTTTTTCCCCCCCATAGCTCCCCTCCACCCAGTTCCCACCCCACCCTCTGCCCTTACCCACACTGTCCTCATCCATAGGTGCACAATTTTTGTCCACTCTCTTCCCGCATCTCCCACACCCCTTTCCCCACCAAGAATAGTGAGTCCATTCCCTTTCTATGTCCCTGATTCTATTATAATCACCAGTTCATTCTGTTCATCAGATTATTTATTCACTTGATTCTTAGATTCACTTGTTGATAGATGCATATTTGTTGTTCATAATTAGTATCTTTACCTTTTTCTTCTTCTTCCTCTTCTTAAAGGATACCTTTCAGCATTTCATATAATCCTGGTTTGGTGGTGATTAACTCCTTTAGCTTTTTCTTATCTGTGAAGCTCTTTATCTGACCTTCAATTCTGAATGATAGCTTTGCTGGATAAAGTAATCTTGGTTGTAGGTTCTTGGCATTCATCACTTTGAATATTTCTTGCCACTCCCTTCTGGCCTGCAAAGTTTCTGTTGAGAAATCAGCTGACAGTCATATGGGTATTCCCTTGTAGGTAACTGGATTTCTTTCTCTTGCTGCTTTTAAGATTCTCTCTTTGTCTTTTGCTCTTGGCATTTTAATCATGATGTGTCTTGGTGTGGTCCTCTTTGGATTCCTTTTGTTTGGAGTTCTCTGTGCTTCCTGGACTTGTAAATCTATTTCTTTCACCAGGTAGGGGAAGTTTTCTATCATTATTTCTTCAAATAGGTTTTCAATATCTTTCTCTCATCTTTCGGCACCCCTATAATTCTGATGTTGGTACGCTTGAAGCTGTCCCAGAGGCTCCTTACACTATCTTCGTATTTTTGGATTCTTTTTTCATTTTGCTTTTCTGGTTGGGTGTTTTTTGCTTCTTCGCATTTCAAATCTTTGCCTTGATTCTTGCGCTCCTCTGGTCTGCTGTTGGGAGTCAGTATAATATTCTTTATTTCAGTCCATGTATGCTTAATTTCTAGTTGCTTCTTTATCATAACATCGAGGGTCTCATTAAATTTCTTGTTGATCTCAATAACTTTATCGGTGACTTCTAGACAGTTCTTGAGAGACCTTAAAAATGTGGTTCTGAACTCAATATCCTCCATTGACAGTTTTGTCCTGTTTCTTTGTCTCCTCATTTTTTATGCTTTCTTGGTGCACCCCCTAGTGGTCTTTGCACGCAGTCTTGTAGTTAAGCCTTGATTGTTGCAGTTAATACTAGGGGGATTTGACCTCCAGGCCAACTGGCTGTGAGAATCAGCTGTGTCTTCAGTGGGAAAACTTCTGTCCTCTAAGGAGGTGCTAATCTAGCCTTTGCCTGAGGCTATCTGGCAAATGGCTCTGCGCAGGGCTTGGGCGGGGCGGGTCACACTCACACAGGATCAACAGAGCGGGTGGAGGGAGCAGTTATGGCTGCCCTCAGTCCTGTCCCCAGAGGCTCTGCCTCTCAGAGTCCCAGCAACCGCTGCAAACCTCAGAGAGAAAGCTGCCCTCACGTTCCGACCTATGCCAGACAGTCCCGCTTCTCCCGTTTGAGTCTGGGTCCCTAGAGACTCTCGCAGAACTGGAGCTCAGAATCTGAGACTCCCTCCCGATTGAAAACGACAACCGCGCCCTCAGCTACCAACCCGCTCCACGCGTACCTCCGCACCTTTGTATTTTCTGCACTGTGCCTCCTCTGAGTCTCATATGCTGTTCTCTTTCCTTCTAGTTGAAGAATTTCCCCTCAACCAGTCTTCCTGTGGTTCTGGGCGATGTCCATTCAGTCTTTTAGTTGTATTTTTGAAGTGGTTGTTCGAGGCAGCTAACTCTGGTGGTTACCTATGCCGCCATCTTGGTTTCCAGACTAATGACTGATAAATTGATTAAACTTATTCTAATATCTCCTTGTATACCACATTAAGAGTGAAAACACTTTCAGAGTGCTTAACTTATTTCCCTTGTGATGAAGTATTTACAACTTTAACATTTATGTCACACGCTCTTCAAACTCAAGAGATAGCAACATATAACTGATCATGTCTGAAAATGGGTTCAGGTAGGAATATCCTTACTCTGTCTAGAGTTTGTCCTTGTGATTTATTAATAGTCATCACAAATTCTGGCATCACAGGACACTGCCTCGGTCTGGCCCTGGGAGGCTGGGCAACTGCCATCTGAGGCTTACCTGTGCCTTAGTCCAGCCCTGGGTGACTGGGGTGCTGAGGAGACTGGGGGACTCTGGAGGAAGGCACATCACAAGGCCAGGCCCACCTGGGGCAGGCCCAGCCTTGCCACATGCCTGCCGCCCCAGGAGGGCTGAGGTGACTGGGCGCCACCATCTTGTGGCTGTGGGCACCATCATCTTTGAAGGCGTGGCAGTTAATTAGCATATTACCTACTTATTGGCTGTGGGTGCCACCATTTTTGAGGGCGGGGCAGTCAATTAGCATATTCCCTCTTTATTGGCTGTGGCCACCGCCATATTTGAGGGCGGGGCAGTCAATTAGCATATCCCCTCCTTATTGGCTGTGAGCGCCGCCATATTTGTGATGGTGTGAGAGTCAATTATCATATTCCCTCATTATTGAATAGGATATAGATTGCCAGTTCGCATCATGTGTACCGTTCAGTTGTTCGGTTGGACGGTCGGATGGATGGTCGGTCACTTAGCCTTTTATATATTTAGATGTTGGGGTCCAACCCCAACAGGTCTAGGGGTCCCCAAAGGTGTTGACGGAGTCGGTGAAGAAGGAATGACACAGAGGCAGCATTCAGGTTATCATCATAGCCAGGTTCTGTCTAGGATCTCCAGCCAGGTTCTGTAGCCATGTTCTCTCTCTAGGTTCTCCAGCCAGGTTCGGTCACCAGGCTCTGTAGCCAGGTTCTTCAGCCAGGTTCTGTCTAGGTTCTCCAACCAAGTTCTGTAGCCAGGTTCTGTCCAGGATCTTTTGCCATGTTCTCTCCAGCGAAGTTCTTCTGTCTCTAGGTTCTGTGTCTAGGTTCTGTGTCCTGTTGTCTTGTTACATCTGTATTTATACCAGTTGATTCCAATCCTATCAATCTCTATTCCAAAGGTTAGGGCGTTTCTTATCTCCATTCCAGGGATTAAAGGTTATGTAGCTTAAGCATGATTGTTCATAGTTAAAGTGATTAATTACCTGCCTGGCACTTAGTTAAGGGGTTTTATTCCCTCCATAACTTCAGGGGGAAATCCCTACCTGGGGAAACAACCTTTTTCAGAGAGGTGACCTTGGTTAAAACACATAGTGCCAAGAAGGTGAGCAAACATATTAAGAACAGTATGCCATATATGCCAGGTCCCTTGAAACAGCAAGGATGGACCGGCTCCCGGCACATTCCCCCTTTTTTATTTTTTAAAAGCAGGAATTAAAAAGAAAAACCCCAAATGCTCTCTTGTATCCATTTTAAGAGTAGGATTAGCGCTTTCCGCTATTACCTGAGTCCTGATCTATCACCCCAGGGAGAGCTTGCCAATCCGGCACTTTCCCGGGGTGGAAAGGCTTCAGTGGGGTTAAGGATAAGGCTCCTTGGGCCTGCCTCCTCCCATGCCTTTACATTTACCTTTCTTCCTCAGAAAAGCATGGACATACTTCTTGTATAAAACGTTCTGTCTGACTGGGAGTAACCTTAATTCCTCTGCTAGCAAGCATATGTGTTAAAAGATCAAGACAGAGTCTTATTTCTTTAGACTCAGTATGGCACATCTTCTTAATCTAAAGATCAATACAGAGTCTTCTTTCTTTGGACTCAGTATGGCACATCTCAATCTAAGAATCAATACAGTGTCTTCTTTCTTTGGACTCAGTATAGCACATCTTCTCAATCTAAGTTCTGTACTATCCACCTTCTTACCCTACTTATCCTCTATAGGGGGGGTCTGCAGTACCCTGGTGGAGTCCTGTCCGTCCTGAGTGTGGGGTTCTCAATGGGGGGGGCTTACCTAGGGGAATCCTGTTCCAGGGGTTCCCAAAGGTGTGGACGGAGTCGGTGAAGACTATCCACCCTCTTCCTACGGTGGAGTCCTATCCATCACGAGAGTGGGGCTTACCTATGGGTCCCTGTTCAGGCGCCAGATGCTGGGGTCCAACCCCAGCACGTCCAGGGGTCCCCAAAGGTGTAGACGGAGTCGGCAAAGAAGGAATGGCACAGAGACAGCGTTCAGTTGATCAACAGCCTAGCCATGATCTCTAGCCAAGTTCTGGTCAGGATCTCCAGCGAAGTTCTGGTTAGGATCTCCAGCCAGGTTCTGTGTCCATGTTCTCTTGCTAGGTTCTCCAGCCAGGTTCAGTCACCAGGTTCTAGTCAAGTTCTCTTGCCAATTTCTGTAGTCAGGTTCAGTCCAAGATATTTTGCCATGTTCTCTCGCTAGGTTCTGTCTCTAGGTTCTGTGGCCAGTTTCTGTCCAGGATCTTTTGCCATGTTCTCTCCAGCAAAGTTCTTCTGTCTCTAGGTTCTGTGTAGGTTCTGTGTCTAGGTTCTGTCTATAATCTTTTGTATTTCTGTGGGGTCTATTGTTATTTCACCTCTTTCATTTCTTATTTTGTTTATCTGTGTCCTCTCTCTTTGCTTCTTGGTGACCCTAGCTAGAGGGTTATCAATCTTGTTTATCCTCTCAAAGAACCAGATCTTGGTTTCATTGATCTTTTGTATTTTTTTTGTCTCTATGTCATTTATTTCTGCTCTAATCGTTGTTATTTCCTTCCTTCTGCTCACTCTGGTCCTTTTATTATCTCTTTTAATACTTTAATTTGTAGAGTTAGATATTTTATTAACACTTCTTTCTTGTCTTTTGAGTTAGGCCTTTAATGCTATGAATTTCCCTCTCATGACTGCTTTCGCTGTGCCCCATAGATTTTGGATTGTTGTGATTTCATTGTCATTTGTTGACAGGATGATTTTTATTTCTTCTTTGATTTCTTTGGTAACCCAATCACTATTTAATTAATCCATGTGTTTGATTTTTTATTGCTTTTATTGTAGTTGATTTCTAATATTATGCCATTGTGATCTGAGAAGATGCTTGATATAATTTCAATCTTCTTGAATTTGAATAGACTTTAACAATTCTTTTATTGCCTGCTTGGTAGTGATAAACTTCCTTAGTTGTCCTTTTTTTTTCTTCGAAGGTCCTGATTTCCCCTTCAATTTTGAATAATAGACTTTCCGGATTCAGATCCTTGCTTTGCAACACTTAGTGTTCTTCATTCCATTCCCTTCTGGCCTGATGTGTTTCTGTTGAGAAATCATTTGATAATCTAATTGGAGATCCTTTGTAGGTAACACTGTGTCTCTCTCACAGCCTTTATGTTTCTATCCTTGTTGTTAATAATTGCCAGTGTATTGAAGATGTTTCTTGGTATGGGTATTTTTGGGTTTATCTTGTTTGGGGCTCTCTGTGCTTGAGTGACTTTTTCTTCTTCAAGTAGGGGAGGTTTATTGTCATTTTTTCTTCAAATAGGTTTTCTAATCCTTGCTCCTATTTTTGTCCTTCTGACACCCCTATTATACGTATGTTACTTTGTTTCATGTTGTCCCAAAGCTTCATTATACTCTCCTGCTGATTTCTAATGTTTTTCTGCAATTGTTGTTCAGATTGGATGTATTTTACTGCCCTATCCTCTAACTCACTGATTTCATCCTCTGATTCTTCTAGTCTACTGTTGAAACCCTCCATTGTGTTTTTATTGTAGCTATATCATTTTTGATTTCCTGCTTATTCTTACATAAATTGATTTTTCTCATCCAACCAGTTCATGAACTGTCTGACACTTACTCTGAATTCTTTTTCTGACATATTGCATGCCTCTGTTTCATTTATTGCCTTTTCTGGACAGTGCTCCTTTTCTTTCCTTTAGTGTTACTTCCTTTGTCTCTCCATTTTTCTGTCTCTTTCTGGCCCCGGCTTCCTTGCTTGGGGTCTGAGGGGTTGAAGCCCCTCACAGCCCAATGGTCCTGGACTCTCTAGCCCCCAGAGCTGGGTCTGCTTTGAGTTCCACACTTTTATTGTCTCTACTCTGAGTTGTACCCCCTTCTCCCATGGTTCAGGTCCCTCAATTATCTGTTTCTTTGGCTTGGAGGGGGCGTGTGCACAGTTACTCTGGTCTGTGACTCTCTGTGAGGGTACAGAGCCCTCTGGCATACAATTTGCTGTGCAGCTGCAGCCTCTAAGTTGGGATGGTGCCCTATTTCCCTCTGGCAGTGTACTTGCAGTGTGGTCCTGTGACCTGTGGTTGGGTACACCTGGTCACACAAGCAGCTCTGACCTGGGCTGAGGGTAGTGTTTAAGCCAGGTAATGGCTCTGTCTGTGCTTGGGGTGGGGTGCACACCAGCCAAAGGATCTATCTGTGCTGGTGGTAGAACACCCAATGGTCCAAGGCTCTATCTCTGCCACGTGCATAGCACACACTGGATAGCAGCTCTGTCTGAGCTGGTAGCAGAGCATACTCAGTTTGTACAGGGGTTGGGGTGCTTGCCCTGTGTGGGCTCTGTCTGCCGTGGGGTATGTTCAGTCTGTGCTGGGGGCAGGATGCTCATAGGGCAAGGGTTCTATCTGGGAATGGGGAGTAACACACATCCAGCTGTGGTTCTGTATTGGTATCAGGGATGGAGTGTAGAGTGGGGTACCCATGGCTTGCACTCACAGTGTGGGTACCTGAAGCATGGGATCCTGGGATCCTGGATTTAGGTTCCATCTAGGAGGCACAGCTCGGGAGCTCTGTCTGGTGTGCTCTCACTGCAGACATCAGGGACCCACATTTCAGTATCATACTGCTAAATGTTGGAGCACAGTGGTGATTCCATGTGGGTTATGGCTGTCAAGCAGCTCCCTGCACAGGTCTGGGGGTGCTGTTCAAAGTCATTCTGGATGTTGGTGTGGCAGCATTTCTGGCCTTGGTTGCTCCCCTCTACAAGATGGCATGTGTTCTGCACCAAAGCCAAGCTGGCCTAGGATACCTGCAGTAGTAACAAGGGCTCCCCATGTAGGCAAGTCCTATCTGCCAGTCTCTGGGACTCCTGAGATATCTATCTGTCCCTCGCTCAACCATGCACACACTACACACAGTAACACAAAGCCTTCTCAGTTCTTTACTCTGTCACACTCTCTCTTTCTCTGTTATCTTGTTGGCTGCCATGTTGGATGCCTCAAACTTTATTTTTAATTTTTTTTAAATGTATTTTTATTTTGATTCTCTGGTTATTCTTTTTTAAACATATATTTTTATTTTTAATTATAGTTGATTTACAAAGTTATATTAGTTTTGGCTGTACAATCTAGCAATTAGACATTTATATAACTTAAAAAATGATAACCTCAATAAATCTATTACCCATCTAACAGCATGCATAGTTATTACAATATTATTGACTATATTCCCTATACTGTACTTTATATCTCCATGACTATTCTGTAACAACTACTCTGGAGTTCTTAATCCCTTAACCTTTTTTCACCCATCCCTCACACCCCCTTCATTTAGCAACTGTCAAAATATTCTCTGTATCTATGAGTTTATTTCTGTTCAGCTTGTTCATTCATTTTGATTTTTAGATTACACATGTAAGTAAAACCATATGAATTTTTTTTTCCCTGTCTGAAATATTTCACTCAGCCAATACCCTTTAAGTCCACCAAGAATGTTGCAGATGGCAAGATTGAATTCTTTTGTATGGCTGAGACATTTCATTGTATATATGTACCAGTTTTTATGCACTCATCTATTAATTGACAGGTTGCTTTTATATTGTGGCTATTATAAATAATGCTGCAATGAACATATAAATATTTATGTCTTTTCAATTTAGTGTTTTGGTTTTCTTCAGATAAATACCCAGAAATGGAATTGCTGGGTCCTTCTTTGTCTCTTGTTCACACCTGTGTTTTTTAAAGTCTATTTTGTCTGGTATAAGTATCTCTACCCCAGCTTTTAATTCATTTCCATTTTCATGATTTCTTTTTCATTTTTTTATTTTCAATCTGTGTGTGTCTTTCAATCTGAAGTGAGTCTTATAGAACACACATGTAAGGGTCTTATTTTCTTATCTATTAGCCTGTTTGTTTGTTTTTCATAGAGGAATTTAATCCATTGTATTTAAAGGAATTATTGATAGATGTGTTTTATTGACATTTTATTACTTATACTAGAGGCCCGGTGCACAAAAATTTGTGCTCTCAGGGGGAGGGGAAGCCCCTCAGCCTGGCCTGTGCCCTCTCACAACCTGGGACCACTCAGGGGATGACCACCTGTTGGCTTAGGCCCGCTCCCAGGGGAATTGGGCCTAAGATGGCAATTAGACATCCCTCTGGCAGCCCGGAAGCCTTCGGGGGATGTCCACTTGCCAGCGGGGAGCAGGCCTAAACTGCAGTCAGACATCCTTAATGCTTCTGAGGAGGCAGGAGAGGCTCCCACCACCACTGGCAGCCATCAGTCTAGCTTGTGGCTGAGCAGAACTCCTCCCATGTGAAAGTGCCCTGACCACCAGAGGGCAGCTCCTGCATTGAGTGTCTGCCCCCTGGTGGTCAGTGTGTGTCATAGTGATCAGTCATTCCCAGTCTTTCTGCTGTTAGGGTCAGTTTGCATATTACCCTTTTACTATATAGGATAGAGGCCTGGTGCATGGGTGGGGCCAGCTGGTTTGCCCTGAAGGGTGTCCCGGATCAGGGTGGGGGTCCCTTTTGGGTACCTGGCCAGCCTGGATGAGGGGATGATGGCTTTTTGCAGCTGGTCACACCCCCTTCAGGGTGGAGGTCCCCACTGGGGTGCCTGGCCAGTCTGGGTGAAGGGCTGAGGGCTGTTTTCAGGCTGGTGGGTGACTGAAGCTCCCAGCCTCTCCTTTTTTCTTTTTTCTTTTTTATTCTGGGATTTATTTACCTTCTATAGCTGTCACTGGAGCTGAGAGCTGGCTCCAGCTCTGAGGCCATTGCCAGCTGAAAGCAGGTATCTCGATTTGTTTAGATTCTATAATTGAAACTCTGTTGCCATCACTGGCGGCTCTAAGCTCTGAGGCCCCGCTGGCTGAAAGCAGGTACCTGGGGTTTGTTTAGGTTCTATAATTGCAACATTGTTGCACCCAGAGCTCAGAGCTGGGCTGTGGCAGGCGGAGAACCTTGGCTTCCTCCGTCACTGGAGCAAGCAAGCCTCATGTTCGCTTCAGCTGCCTGGCTGCCAGCTGCCATCTTGGCTGGCAGTTAATTTGCATATCTTGCTGATTAGCCAATGGGAAGGGTAGCGAAGTTAAGGTTAATTACCATGTTTCTCTATCATTAGATAGGATTTTTAATCTTTTTTCCCTATTCTTCTTCAAAAAGACCCTTTAACCTTACATGTAATGCTGGTTTGGTGGTGATGAACTTCTTTAGCTTTTTCTTGTCTGGGAAGCTTTTTATATTTTATCTTACCTTCAATTCTAAATGATAGCTTTACTGGGTAGAATAATCTTGGTTGTATATCCTTGCTTTACATCACTTTGAATATTTCATGCCAATCCCTTCCAGCCTGCAAAGTTTCTGTTGTGAAATTACCTGTCAATCTTATAGAACAGTGGGGCCTTGACTTACGAGTATCCCGACTAATGAGTTTTTTTAGATAACAGCTGTCTCTCTGCCGATTTTTTGCAGAGTTGATAGAGTAATTTGAGTTAACGAGCTCCTTAACGAGCTCGGTCTCAGAAGGAATTAAACTCTTAAGTCAAGGCCCCTCTGTAGCTCCTTTGTAGAGAACTAACTGCTTTAGTTTTGCTTCTCTTAAAATTCTCTCTTTGTCTTTAAACTTTGGCATTTTTATTATGATATGTCTTGATGTAGGCCTCTTTAGATTTATTTTGTTTGAGCTCTCTGTGCTTTGTGGACTTGTGCGTCTATTTCTTTCACCAGGTTAGAGAAGTTTTCCATAATTATTTTTTCACATAGGTTTTCAATTCCTTGCTCTTTCTCTGCTGGCACCCCAATGATATGAATGTTGGTTTACTTGATGTTTCGAACTCTGCATTTCATAGATTGCTCATCTCCATTTTGTTTAGTTTTTTGTTGTTGCTGTTTTGTTCTGTTCTTTCATGTGTGGCATGTTTCTTTGTCTCCTTATTTTGGCAATCTCCCTGTACTGGTTTCTCTGTATTATGTTAAACTACTATGTTTCTCAGTCTTGATAGATTAGTTTTATGTAGTAAGTTTCCTGTAGGGCCCAGTGGCACAGCCTCCCTGATCACCTGAGCTGGATGCTTCAGGGGCTCCCTCTGTGTGGGTTGTATGTTAGTTTAGCCTAGGCACTGCTGTATAGCGGCCAACCCCACAGAGATGGACTTGTTTTAGCAGGGATCTGGTGCCTAAAAGTCCTCTCCTTGAATGTGTCACTCATGAATATAGTTAGATGGTAATGCAGCATTGTCTGAAGCTGCCCACTAGTTGGGCTGGCTCTGTGGCCTCCAAGGAAGTGCAGACCATGGTCAGCTGCTACATTTCCTCTGTTTGAGGTCACCCAGCTTGAGCTACAAAGTGATCTTCAGGTGGCTGATACTTGTGATGAACTTGGATGTGCCCAGGAGAGACCAGGCTGCAAAGTAGAACCAGCTGACCCTAGTGCCTTGGAGCACTTATCAAGAAGTATGGGACATACCATGACAGATACTGCTTGTTTGGAGTTTGTGAATCTTGGAGAAATTTTAGAAAAGTCAGTAGCATGAGACCATTTATAGAGAAAAGCTCCTGGAACTAGCTTAGGTGGGGCCACAATTTGAGTAGAGAAGGCTCTCATGGAATAATCAGAACAGGGTGAAGAGTGAAGCAACCTTGATGGAGACTCAGGTATGGCACCTGCCTGTGCTTGCCTGGGGAAGGCTCAGCAAAAGAACTATAGTCACTGCCAGAACTTCTGTCTTGAGAAAGCTGTCCCTCTAAGCCTTGCCCCAAAGACAGACAATTCAGTGTCTCCCCATATATCCCTGGGGCCAGCTTTTTAGTTGCTGCCACAGCACTGGAGTTCCGAGCAAGTGAGTGTGCATAGAGTCATTCACAGGCCTTTTAAGAGGAATGCCTGGGAGTCCAGCAGCCCTCTGTCTCACTCAGCTACAGTTCCTGCTGTTTTTCACAGTCAGAAGTTATGGGGAGTTCTCTTTCTGGCACTTTATTCTTGGACTGGCGAGTCTGGTGTAGGGCTGTAACTCCTTGCTTCTCAGGGGTGACCTCTGTAGCTGAGTATCCCTCCCAATCTTTAACCACCACACATGGATGTGGGACCAGCCTGTTCCAAGTCTGACTCCTCCTACCAGTCATGACATGCCTTCTTCTTTATAGACTTAGTTATAAGACTTATGTTCAGCTAGATATCAGGTGGTTCTGAATGATAGTGTTTCTGTAGTTTAGTTATAATTTCAACATGGTTCTGGGAGGATGAGAGTAATGCATTTACCTACTCTGCCATTTTGAACAGAAGCCTCACATATTGAGCTTTATTTTTTTTTCTTTTCTCCCAGCTTTTTTTAAAATTTTATTTTATTGTTTAAAGTATTATAAATAGTAGTACATATGTCTCCTTTTTTCCTCATTGACCTTCCCCCTGCCTCCCCTCCCCCCGGCACATGCCCCCATCCTACCCCCCAGTGTCTTGAATCCATTGGTTCTGCTTATATGCATGCATACAAGTCCTTCGGTTGATCTCGTATCTCCCCCCGACAACACTCCCCAGACTTTCCACTGTAATTTGACAGTCTGTTCAATGCTTCTCTGCCTCTGTATTTATCCTTTTGTTCATCAGATTATAATGTTCTTTATTATCCATAAATGAGTGAGATCATGTGATGTTTTTCTTTCACTTTCTGTATTTTTAACATTTAGAATACAGTCAGTCAAATGAAAGGAATTCAACAAATTTTCCTAGGCAGTGATTATATATATATATATATATATATATATATATATATATATATATATATATATTTAAATTTGTACTTTTTGCATCTAGTAGAGTTGGGAAATTGAAAGATACTTGATAAATTGACAGTTGGATGAATAAATAAGGATCAATGAAAAATGACTAAATTACTTGAAATAATTCTGCATTCTCTGTTGTAATTTTAACACAAAAATGTAAAACAAAGGATATTATTGGAAGTTGTGTGTAAATGGGCTGGATCCGGTAAAGTTTTTAACTTTTGGTAACATAAAATTATATGGAGGCTAGGAGTTTGTTTGGGCTGACAGAGAGCAGAGAAACAGAGACTTAGTGATATTTTTCTGCCTTTTGACATTATGTGACCACAGCGATATGTGGGTGAATTCTAATTTTATGTACATCAGCTACAGCATGTTTTTGAGAATTGGAAAGCAGCACTAGTTCTCTCCCCTCCAAGAAATCTACTTAGCAATGTGGTATAATCTCACTATCACTTCCATAAACTTGTTTTCATCATAAGTGAGTCTTTCCAAATTCATTTACAGTTAGGGAGTCCCCTTTGGTTTGGAAGAATATCTTCAGCACTCACCTCTAAAATCATTAAAATTATTTTATCTAGTACAACTATATGATATCAGCAAGAATAATAGACAAATTTTAAAAGGTTTGTAGATTATTATGGAACACATTCTTAAAAGTGTGACTTAGATAAAACTTAATATCTAGATGACTGTTCCTGTTACCATATTTTCCACACATAATGGGTCTCAGTGAATGTTTTCTTTTTTTTAAATGTTGGTGTGCTCTATACACAGTATGCTAAGATGGCATATAAAAATGACAGAGTTTTAGACCTTAGAAAATAAGTAAACTCTGGCTATTTCAAAGAGCGTATGGTCCGATGCATCTCAGTACTAGCTATCTTGGGAATAGATGGGATCTCTTCCCATTCCAATTTCTCTCAGTTGACCTCTGGATTAACTTGGCAGGGCCCACAAATAATATCTCTGGGTGACTGTAAATCAGACAGCTCTTGAAGATAATCACAAATTTATTTAAAAAACTTGTTGAGACAGCAGAGTAGACTTTTTGGGGTGTCATGATCTCAACAAGATTAACAATAAAGGTAATGAATTGATATCTGCAACCCCCATTTCTAATAGAATGTTGATATTTAAGAGACTTCACATAAAATCTTGCACCAGCAGCAGCAGACTTCTCTGATTCAGGTGCCTCATTTACTTAACAACAACAACAAAAATGTACTTAGCATATACAAATGTCAGAAAAGGTGCAAAAGACTTCATGTGTATTATTTAACTAATAACAATGGGTGAAAATTTAATTCCAACAGGAACCCCCAATTTGGATACTGGTGAAAGAAACTTTATCCAGCACAAACAGTTCAAGTGATATAGCATGACTGTGAGAGAAGCACAGCTATGGAACAGAAGAGCTGGAAGGGGGTCCCAAAGCACAACTCCTCTCCATCTAGACACCTCTGCCTTGCTCTGTGCTGGACTGCTTCATTCTTCTCTTCTCTTCCTGCTTTGCCCTGTTCTGGTCCAGTGGGTGTGAAATCCTAGGTGTTCAGTCTTTAGTGTTTCAGCTCCAGGCAGGAAAAAGCAGTCTTCAGTTTTTAGTGGAAAAGGAAAAGTATACTCTCTGGATCTAGAGAAGAGCCTACTTATATATGAAGAAGTGCCTGCCTGGTCCCTGATTTGTCTGTCCTCATGTAAATTAGGGCTCAAAATCCTCACAGTTTGATTGGTCCAAAAAGCATTGTCTTGATTGGTCAGAATGAAGACACTCTGATTGGTCAGTGAATATGCAGATGGGGATATAGTTGCATAGCTCCAATTGAATAAGGAAAATCTCAGCCCTATTGGTTAAAATAAAATTCCAGGAACTCCTTTAAAAGGTTAAACATGTGCTGGAATGCATTTCAGTGCAGGCTCCTCCTTAAAGTGTAGTTTTTGTGAGAGGCCCCTGTTTGGAAATACCTGCCAGACCCTGCTTCTAAATTTGAGCCCAGTTAGCCACAAGGATTCCTTCTTGGTAGGTATCTTCTTTCTCAGGGTCCACATATATAGTTAGTCTTATTATCTCCTTGGTATATTGATTGCCTTCTGTCCCTAACTGTTTTCTGCTTTCTAATTCCACATCTTTTTTGTCATATCAAAGTTCTAAGCTATGACCTTTATAATTTTGTAGCCAGGTGACTTAAGGCAGTAGTCTTAGCTCAAATATCTGAACTTCTTTGCTTTGCATAGATTCCATTCACACTGTTGCCATAGTTCAACATATTTTTTTTTGAATTTTTGTGAGTTTATTTGAGCCAAACTGTCGACATATGCCGGGAAGCAGAACCTCAAAGAATTGAGATAATGCTCCGGAGAATGGCAGGGTTACATTTGTATTTATACATTGCAATCAAAGGAAAGGGACTTAGGTGGTTACATGAAATTCATTGGGGATAGATTAAGGAGGAGGGATAAAGCAAAGCAGGGGAAACCCCTGGGATTGGATAAAAAGTAAAATGATAGACATATACTTAGGAGGGTGCAAGATCAATTAACATGATAATGAAGGAATTTGTGGTATCTGTTCTGGCTCCCAGCACATTTGGTTGTGCCCCGGGGCTCCAGAAAAAGGGAAGTTACAAGTTACCCATACATTTCAAGGGTGTATTATCATAGATGCAAAAAGACAGGCTCAGTTAAGGTAAAGGTTGACCTTGCAGGTGAAAATACCAGCCTAGGACGTAACTGCCCACCATAAATGCTTTAGTTAAAGTTTAATTTCAGACCATCCTTTGTGGTTACTTTAGGTCTCTGAGTTTGCTAGACTGCCATGCAGGCCTCCCCTGAGCTTATTAGGTCAGCATGTGGCCCCTTTCGTCCACACATCCTCCTTTTGGTCATAAATCAATCCAAAATATACACTGATGACCAACCTTTTGGTTGGATAATGGAGTCCCATGGTGCTAAGAAGGCTCATTCCTAGGATGTCTCAGTGTCAGCATGTCTTGCTGAACAGGTGGACCACTGGGGATGGGGCAAGACCAGAACCTTAGATGGCATTTAAGGTCGAATTATTATTATTTAAAAAGGGCAGGTAAATGGGAGACAGTCAGATCTTATATGCCCTTGTTAAAAAGTATTCTGGTTCATTTCTAATTTTTGGGCCACCGTGATCCGAGTCTTTTTGCTGTTTGTCAAGTTTTGTTTTTCTGCATTTAGTATAACATTTTACATATCAGGAACAAAAGTAACTAAACCAATAACATTGATTCGGAACAGAAAATGTCTAATACTAGAAGAGGAAAAGTCTGAGGGGAACAAGCATCCCAGCCAACAGAAAAACCCTTTACATGTATCATCATAATTTTTATTAAGCATGTATCATCATAAATTTTATTAAGCTAAGTATATGATTTCCTCCTTCATTCACTGTCAGTTGTACCTTATGATATGTTTGGTCAGATGAATTAAGACTCTCTACTATTTCATTATCTAGAAGCTCTAATTTTCTTCTGGCTACTTAGTTTCCATAGAAATGGCTTCATGGGGAGGAGAACAATTCCCCAATACATTGGTTTTTCAGTATCAATATTATCATAGGTTTTATGAACCTCAGGCAAAGTCATTCTTCCTATAATTTCAGTATTACACCATATTCCAGTATTATTCAATGTAAACTTGGTGAAATTACAGTAAAAAAATCACTTAGTATAACAGAAGAGTTTTTTAACCCTTTCCAGCAAAAACACCCTTTCCCATATACCATATATTGCTATTCATTGGGGTAGATACAATAGGTCAGGACTGGGTGAATTCAGTATTCCATATGGATTGGGGGCATAACCATTTACCTTTCTGACTTTCACAATCAGACAGTGAGATGGGTTCATATTGTGTATTATTTTTTTTAAATATGGCCCATCTACTTCCCATTGGAAGTATTCTAGTATTACTGAGGATGGTCCCTATGCTGGACAGTTGAACTACTGGGAATTTAAACTTAGGATTTAACCGAGGCACCTGGGCTTTTAAAACACAACTTTGTAGATTTCATTTCCCATCCAAAATTTTCCAATTCCAAGGGAACAATATAAGTCCCATAAGTGTCTGGACTGGGCTTCTGCAGCCATTATTCTTGGCCATTATTTCATAGACATAAAGGCCATGTTGAGTTATGGTACAGGCACGTTCCCATTGTTGGATTTGTGCATGAGTTTTTACAGTCTGTTGAGTCTGTTCTGTGCATGAAACTAAGGCTTTATTGTCTTTCCATGCTGTTTCCCACAAGCGTCCAGGATGCAAGGATGGTGAAGTAGTTAGATATATCTACCCGCCAAGTGATCCAAATAATTTCTGAAATGGGGATCCATTGATTTCTTTCTTATTTCACAGACATCTAGCCACAAGAGCATGGCTGGTGCATCTGAGGACAAGACTTACTATGACAGATAGGACAGGCTGCTGCAAGCCTTTGGCCATCATATCCAGGTGTTTTTCTTAGTTATTCATCATCCATCTCTATAGCTATACAATATTCATCCAGATTAGATCCATATACAATTCTACCAGTGGAATTATAAGGGAGGTATTTGCCTAAGGTGGGTCCTTTATAATAGATGTAGTCAGAAAAAAAATGTACCAAAGCTTATATTGATAGTAAGAGAAGACCAATGTGTGGCTAACAAAGCATTAATTTCACTATCATACCTGATAATCAGAACATCATTGTGCAGTAGGTGGGAAAGATTAGCAGGTATTCAAGTTAAATTTTTCATATCTAATAAGGGAGGAGGTCTGGGAGGCAGATATTGTTTCCACTAGGAAACCATAAGGAGGATAGTAATAATATGAAAATCATTTTATGTACATTCAATCAATAACAATCAGATGATATAAAAACAAGGTTCAAGCAATATCAGTTTATGAGCATACAGGCCTTGTTGACGTTGTCTTGGGATAGCTGTCTGCCTCCGTGGTCAGCAACTTCTTGTCCTTGAAGAGTCTCAGCTGTTTCTCGTCCTTGAAAAGTCTTTGATCTCTGCTGCAGACGGAGATGGGTGTCAGAGATGGGAGTCCATTCACAGTCAGGTGCTTTTTTAAAAATGAGAAATGTGAATCCATGAGCTAACTCCTTTAAGTTTAGCTGCATATGGGTTAGTTAGTAATACCTGGTAAGGTACCCTCCAACGAGGTTGGAGAGAGTCTTTTATTTGGTGTCTTTTCCAACACACCAAATCTCCTGGTTGTAAGCCATGATCTTTGAAATCTTCATCTCCTGGGAGTGCACTTGTGAAATGAATCTGTTACCAATTTGTTAGTTCCTACAATGCAAAATGTCTGCTCTTTACTTTTTCTTATATTTGGGAAACAAAAGATCTAAAATTCAACAATATTTTAAACAGAGTCATAAGAATAACTACCCTCAATTCATTTAGTACCATAGTAATTTTTGTTTATTTTGATTATTTGCCAGTAGTTTTTGAAATCAGTTATTCCTTGAAGTTCTATTTATCTTCATCCAGTTCAAAAATATGGCCTGCTTATAAGCCTGCAATTTAGAGTAAGTCAGAGTCCTTTTCATGGATTTTTCTAAACATATAATATACCTACAAATGCATCAGAATAAAGCTGTCCACAAATGACAAAATTTAAAACTGGCATGGTTATAGATTTGATTAAAAATATTTGCTTTTCTATAAAATATAACATTCCAAGACAACAATTTCTTGGTAAGTAATAATCCCTGTAAAATGACATAGAGAATATAAAACTTGTATACCTTTTGATTCTATTATAATTTCAACATATAAAGAATAAATAATATGTAAGATTTTAAAATGAGGCACATGGCTTATTGCAAGCAGTGTATTCAGCATTGAAAATAATTCATAAACTCCCAATCTGTGAGATGCAATTACCCAGAACATCACTGGTAGATGCCCCCACAGGGGATCCTGACTCTTGGCTTGCCCAGTGTCCCTGATAGGACACATGCTATCCTACCCCCCTGAAAGTTTCTTGTTTGAACTTGGCTCTGAATCTTTGCAAGTTCTTTCTGAAGCAGATGGCTCAACAATCCATGTGACCTGTTCCTTGCTCTTGATTGGAGCTCAGGCACATGGTCTTTCCCGAGTGGCTAATTCAAAGGGAGGGGTTGGCCTTTGCTGTTTCAAGATGGCAGCCCGCAGAGGAGCACCAAGCCATGTGGCCAACATGGTGGCTGCCAAGTCAGGCAGTCCAAAACGGCGGCTGTCTACGCTGTTCCTAAAAGATAGACAGCCAACATTATATTGCAGACAAACAGAAATCTCACTAGCTGTTTCTGGTGGCTGAACCCTGAGAGGCAGAGCAAGAAGGGACCCCAAGATGAAGAATTCTTGGCAGCTGCTGGGACGTTCTTGCAATCTCTCTCACACTTTCAACCCCACCACACACAACTAGGCTTCCCCAAAATGGGACTTGCCTCTTCTTTAAATAAATTAAACAAAAATAAAGAGACACAAAAACATCAACATTATTATATAGGTGCACAGAACACACTAAAAGATTACACCAGAGAATGTCCAGCATCAAAAATTACCAAAGCAGTGTCTTTTGTCCCTGGTTCGAGAACTGCCCCTCTCTAGAATTTCAGTATATTCCCAATGGACTATTCAAAAAACAAACAAACAAAAAATGGGCTGAGGTCTTTTCTAGTTGCCTCTACCTCCCTTTGTCTGGGGGAATCTTCTATGAAGATAAATCAGAGACATGCTTCCTACAGGGAAAAACAGGGTGTAGACATTTATTAACTTCAGAAGAGTTCTGAGACAGTCTCTAAAATTGTTTATTAATTTCCATCTTATTGGAAGGAATTTTTTCTATGCTTTTTCTTAAAAGCTTCTAATTTCCAAACCAAGATACGCTTCCCATATACTCATTCAGTTTAATTTCAGAGCCAGCATTTTCTAATTTCTGCATGCAAAATATTAACATAGGTATCCCAAACAAACTGCATTTTGGCCATTTCTCAGTTAATATTTTCTAGTTAAATCTTCCAATTTCTGTAAAGTACTTGCAAGTAAAGGCTTCCTATCAGGAGTATTAAATGAGGGCTGGGGTCTTGGGAGCTTCTGGCCTTGGAGGTACAACTTCCCATGTTATTTATTTATTTTTATTTTATTTTTTGGATACCTGTAGTCTCAGCAAACTTTCTAAACATGTTATGTAGTGGGTCAAATGTGGCCTCAGTTTCTTTCCCAGCTGTCTAAAACCACAGGAAAGGTTTACGGCCTGGGTAGACCAAGCCTTATGGTGGCCCCCTAGATGAGCCATTTAGTTAATTACAGTTGTGTCGGGACTTCCCTATAGGGCTCCAGCATTTCTGACACCTCCACAAACATCGTTAGTCACCTAAGAAAACCCCAGAATTGGACTATCCTAAAAAAAAAAAAAAAGAAATGTTGCCCCTTTGTCTTTAGAGCTGAATGAGTTCAGCTCATTTATACGGTGAAGGTTATTTTTGCTCAGACTCTCAGCAGTTTCAATTGAAAAGCCAAAATCAAAACCAGCCACCCATTTTTTTCCTCTAGTCCCACCTTAGCCTGAGTTCTTTCAACCCTTAACCTGGTGTTCTATCAACCCTGGTTCCACCTTGAGGATTTTAAAACACCGCTCAAATAAAGTCAGACCCTCTACCAAAGCAAGGGAAGGTCCTGGATCCAAGAGACAACTCACCCACGTTCACCCAATGGGCAGAGAACCGGCGGGCTCAATGGGCCCTTTGCTGGATCCTAGCACCGAGTCAAAGTCCAAGGGATGGTCCTGGGTGAGCTTCTTTGGAATCCTGATGACTGCGCCAAGTAATGTTAACGTAAAAAACCATTGAAACCTGTAAAGAATTTTTGTGAGTTTATTTGAGCCAAACTGTCAACATATGCCTGGAAGCAGAACCTCAACACATTGAGATAATGCTCCCGGTTCATAATATTTTAAGGTTGAACATTTCTGACACTTCTTAAAGACCTAAAATGGATATACACAGGCCAGCTGCCTTCATTGTTAGCCTTTTTACTCAAGAATCGCTGGGGGAGACACAGTTGTTGGGAGCTTTACACACATATAACAAATGTAATAATAACTAAAGTTCCCTATATGGCAGGTACTACTGAAAGTACTATGTGTAGATTGTTTAATTTTATTTAAGCAGTGTTTCCTATTCTCCCCTCTGTTAATACATTAAAAAAAATCTTACATAATCAAAAGTCCAAAGTAGACCAGTTCTAGGATTGGTTAATTTGTTGACTTAACCAAGTTCTTTTCATTTTCCTTTCTAAGTATATTGGGTTGGTCCTCAGGTGAGAAAACCTGTGTTAACAGCATGCCTGCTGCAGTTTCAGCCATCATATCCTATCATGACATTTTTCAATGGAAGAGAAGAAATGATTGCTTTCTCTGTGTGTCTTTTTAAAAATTTATGTGCATTATTCAATTACAGTCTACATTCAATATTATTCTGTACTAGCTTCAGATACACAGCACAGTGGTCAGACAACCATGAACTCCACAGAGTGGTACCCCCAAAACCTCAAGTACTCACCCAGCCCCACACAGACATCACGACATTTCTGACTACATTCCCCATGCCATAATTTACATCTCTGTGACTATTCTGTAGCTACCAATTTGTACCTCTTAATCCCTTAACTATTAAACCTAGTCTTACAACCCCTCTTCTTTCTGTCAGCTGTCAGTCTGTGCTCTCTATATCTTTGAGTCTGTTTCTGTTTTGTTTACTTATTTTGTTCTTAGATTCTCTATATAAGTAAAATCATATGGAATTTGTCTTTCTCTCTCTGACTTATTTCACTTAGCATAATATCTTCTAGGTTCATTCTTTTTTATGGCAAAGTAGTATTTTATTGTGTATATGTACTACAGCACTTTTACTCACTTATCTATGGATGGGCACTTTAGTTGCTTCCATAAAATACATATAAAAAAGTGAAACTAGACCACCTTCTTATACCATATATAACAATAATCTCAAAATGGGTTAAAGAGTTAAAGGTAAGTTTCAAAACCATAAAACTTCTAGTAGAAAACATATACAATAAAATCTGTAACATTTCTCCTGCAATATTTTTAATATATCCTCTCATGCAAGGTAAACTACAGAAAACATAAACAGATAAGACGACACCAAACTAAAAGTTTTGCACAGCAAGGGAAATCATCAAAAAGGAAACAAGAAGATAACCTACTGAATGACAGAACATATTCACTAATGATACAGCCAATAAGGGGTTAATATACAAAATTTACAAAGAAATCAGACAAATCAAAACGACAATGTGGTACCATCTCACACCTGTCAGACTGGCTATCGTCAACAAATCAACAAACAATAAGTGTTGGAGAGGATGCGGAGAAAAAGGAACCCTTCTGCACTGCTGGTGGGAATGCAGACTGGTGCAGCCACTGTGGAGAACAGTATGGAGTTTCCTCAAAAAACTAAAAATGAACTCCCATTTGACCCAGTGATCCCACTTCTAGGAATATATCCCAAGAAGCCAGAAACACCAATCAGAAAGGATATATGCACCCCTATGTTCATAGCAGCACAATTCACCATAGCTAAGATTTGGAAACAGCCTAAGTGCCCATCAGCAGATGAGTGGATTAGAAAACTGTGGTACATATACACAATGGAATGCTACACTGCGGTAAAAAAGAAGGAATTCTTGCCATTTGCAACAGCATGGATGGAACTGGAGAGCATTATGCTAAGTGAAATAAGCCAGTCAGAGAAATATAAATATCACATGATCTCACTCATTTGTGGAATATAGAAAAAAACATAGACTGACGAACAGGTACAGATCCAAAGACAGAGAAACAGCGATCAGACTATTGATCACAAGAGGGAAAGTAGGGGAGGGTGGGGGTAAGGGGAAGAGAACAACCAAACGACTTGTATGCATGCATATAAGCCAAACCAATGGACATAAACAACAGGGGGATGAGAGCATGAGTGGGGGAGAGGTTGGGTGTTAAATGGGGGGATGAGGACACACTTGTAATACCTTAACCAATAAAGACATTAAAAAAAGAAAAAGAAATCAGGCAATTCAACACCAGAAATAAAAACAATTAAAAATGTGCAGAGGGAGAGACAGGGAGAACCAAGATGGCGGCATAGGTTAACGCCGGAGTTTGCTGCTTTGAACAACTACTTCAAAAGTGAAACCAAAAAACGGAAGGGACATCACCCAGAACCACAGGAACGCTGGCTGAGTGGAAGTCCTACAACTAGGAGGAAAGAGAAACGCATACGGACACTCAGAAGAGGCGCAGTGCTGAAGTCAAATTCTGAGGTGCGGAGTGCGCAGAGTGGGCTGGCGGCGGAGGGCGCGGTTGTTGTTTCCAATTGGGAGGGAGTCGCAGACTCTGAGCACCAGATCCGGGCGAGTCTTTAGGGACCCAGACTCAAACGGGAGAAGCGGGACTATCTGGCTTCGGTCAGAGCGAGGGCAGCTTTCTCTCCCAGCTTTGCAGCGCGTGCTGGGACTCAGAGAGGCAGAGTCCCTTGGGACAGGACTGAGAGCCGCCATAACTGCTCTCTCCGGCCCACCCTGTTGATCCTGTACGACCCGCCCCGCCCAAGCCCTGCATGGAGGCATTTGCCGATAGCCTCAGGCAAAGGCTAGATTAGCACCTCCCTAGAGGACAGAAGTTCTCTCACTGCTGACACAGATGATTCTCATAGCCACTTGGCCTGGAGGTCAAACCCTCCCTGGAATTAGCTACAACAATCAAGATTTATCTATAAGACTGCGAACAAAGACCACTAGGGGGTGCACCAAGGAAGCATAACAAAATGCGGAGACAAAGAAACAGGACAAAATTGTCAATGGAAGAAATAGAGTTCAGAACCACACTTTTAAGGTCTCTCAAGAACTGTTTAGAAGCTGCAGATAAACTTAATGAGATCTACACGAAAACTAATAAGACTCTCGATCTTATATTGGGGAACCAACTAGAAATTAAGCACACACAGACTGAAATAACGAATATTATACAGACGCCCGACAGCAGACCAGAGGAGCGCAAGAATCAAGTCAATGATTTGAAATGCGAGGAAGCAAAAAACATCCAACCGGAAAAGCAAAATGAAAAAAGAATCCAAAAATGTGAGGATAGTGTAAGGAGCCTCTGGGACAGCTTCAAGCGTACCAACATCAGAATTATAGGGGTGCCAGAAGATGAGAGAGAGCAAGATATTGAAAACCTATTTGAAGAAATAATGACAGAAAACTTCCCCCACCTGGTGAAAGAAATGGACTTACAGGTCCAAGAAGCGCGGAGAACCCCAAACAAAAGGAATCCAAAGAGGACCACACCAAGACACATCATCATTAAAATGCCAAGAGCAAAAGATAAAGAGAGAATCTTAAAAACAGCAAGAGAAAGAAACTCAGTTACCTACAAGGGAATACCCATATGACTGTCAGCTGATTTCTCAACAGAAACTTTGCAGGCCAGAAGGGAGTGGCAAGAAATATTCAAAGTGATGAATACCAAGAACCTACAACCAAGATTACTTTATCCAGCAAAGCTATCATTCAGAATTGAAGGTCAGATAAACAGCTTCACAGATAAGGAAAAGCTAAAGGAGTTCATCACCACCAAACCAGGATTATATGAAATGCTGAAAGGTATCCTTTAAGAAGAGGAAGAGGAAGAAAAAGGTAAAGATACAAATTATGAACAACAAATATGCATCTATCAACAAGTGAATCTAAGAATCAAGTGAATAAATAATCTGATGAACAGAATGAACTGTTGATTATAATAGAATCAGGGACATAGAAAGGGAATGGACTGACTATTCTTGGGGGGGAAAGGGGTGTGGGAGATGTGGGAAGAGACTGGACAAAAATCGTGCACCTATGGATGAGGACAGTGGGTGGGGAGTGAGGGCGGAGGGTGGGGCGGGAACTGGGAGGAGGGGAGTTATGGGGGGGGGAAAAAAAGGAACAAATGTAATAATCTGAACAATAAAGATTTAATTTAAAATAAAAAAAAAATGTGCAGAGGACCTGAATTGACAATTCTCCAAAAAAGACATACAGCTGGCCAATAGACAAATGAAAAGTTGCTCAATGTCACTAATCATCAGAAAAATGCAAATCAAAACCACAATAAGATACCATCTCACACCTATTAGAATGGCAAATACCATAGTATTTTGATTACTATAGCTGTGTATAATTGTTTGAAAGCAGAAAGTATAATACCTCTGGCCTTGTTCTTTTTTTTCTCAGGATTGCATTGGCAATTCTAGGTCTTTTGTAGCTCCATACAAATGTTAGAATTGTTTTTTTTTCTACTTCTGTAAAAATGTCATTGGGATTTTGATAAGGATGGATATTTTAGGAATATTAATTCTTCCAATTTATGAACATGGTATATCTTTCCATTTGTCTGTGTCTTCTTTTATCAAAGTTTTTTAAAATATATTTTCTTGATTTTTTACAGATAGGAAGGGAGAAGGATAGAGAGTTAGAAACATCGTAGAGAGAGAAATATCAGTCAGCTGCCTCTTGCACACCTCCTACTGGGGATGTGCCCACAACCAAGGTACATGCCCTTGACCAGAATCGAACCTGGGACCTTTCAGTCCTCAGGCCGACGCTCTATCCACTGAGCCAAACTGGTTAAGGCATAATCAAAGTTTTATAGTTCTTAGTATATAGATCTTTCACCTCCTTGGTTAGGTTTATTCCAATTAATGCTATTGTGAATGACATTGTTTATTTTTCTCAGATATTTTCTTGCCTGTGAATAGAAACACAACTGTTTTTTTGTATGTTGATTTTGTGCCTTGCAACTTTATAAAATTTGTTGATTAATTCTAACAGTTTTTTTTTGTTTGTTTGGTTTTTTTTTTGTGTGTGTGTGTGTGTGTGTGTGTGTGTTTTTGGTGTAGGCTTTAGAATGTGTATTTTAGGATATGCTATCTGCAAACAAGGACCATTTTACTTCTTCCTTCCCTATTTAGATGCATTTTATTTCTTTATCTTGCCTGATTGCTCTGCCTAGGACTTCCAGTACTATGTTGAATAAGAGTGGTAAGAGTGGACATCCTTGTCTTATTACTAATCTTAGAGAAAAAGCTTTCAGTTCTTCACCATTGAATGCGACGCTGGCTGTGAAACTTGGTTTTGGCATAGATTTCCTGAATATGACATCAAAAGTACTAAAAACAAAAGCAAAAATAAGTAAGTGGACCTACATCAAACTAAAAGTTTCTGCACAAAAAAAAGGAAACACTAAAAAATGAAAAGGCAACTTATAGAATGAGGAAAAAAAAGTTTGCAAACCATGTATCTGATAAGGGATAAACTTAAAAACTATATGAAGAACTCATGTAACTCAATAGCAATAAATAAATAAATAAATAAATAAATAAATAAATAAATAAATAAATAAAATAAATAACCTTCTTTTCTAAAAAATGGGCAGAGGAACCGAATAGACAGTTTTCCAAAGAAACATGCAAATAGCCTACTGGTGGATAAAAATATGTTCTACACCATTAATCATCAGGGAAATGCAAACCACCACAATGATATATTACTTTATATCTGTTAAAATAGCTACCATAAATAAGACAATACATGTTAGGAAGGCTGAGGGCAAAAGGGAGCTCTAGTGAATTGTTGCTGGTATTGTAAATTGTTACTATTTATGGAAAGTCACTATGAAAAACAGTATAGAGGTTCTTAAAAAATTAATCATAGGATTACCATAAGATCCAGCAATCCAACTTCTGGGTATTTATAAAAAGGGATTAAAAATCAGGATTTTGAGGGGATACTTGTACTCTCATGTTCATTGAAGCATTATTCACAATAGCCAAGATATGGAAGTAACCCAAATGTCAATTCACAGAAAAAGGGATAAATAAAATATGGTATATGCATACAGTAGAATATTATTCAGCCTTAAAAAAGAAATTCTACAATTTGCAATATCATGGATGAAGCTAGAAACATTATGCTAAATGAAATAAGTGAGACAAAGAAAAACATGATGTGCTACCACTTATACGTAGAATCTAAAAAGCAAAATTCAGAGAAACAGAAAGTAAACTGGTAGTTACCCAGGGATTGGGGGAAATGAGATGATGTTGGTCAAAGGGTATAGACTTTTGATAATAACATTAATAAGTGTGGGAATCTAATGTACTGCATGGTAATAATAGCTAAAAATACAGTATTATATATTTAAAGTTTCAAAAAGAGTAAATAAATAGTCTCCCTACAAAATAGTTAATTATGTGATGAGATGGAGATGTTAGTGCTCTACTGGCAATAATTTTTCAATGGCATGAAGTTAGCAATCAGCTACAATTAAAAAAAAACTCAAAATACTTAAATACATGGAGGCTAAGTAGAATGTCATTAAAGAATGAATGGGTTACCAATGAGATCAAGCAAGAAATTAAAAACTTTATGGAAACAAATTAAAATGAACACACAACCACACAAAACCTATGGGACACAGTGAAAGCAGGCCTGAGAGGGAAGTTCATAGCACTACAGGCCTACCTCAAGAAATAAGAAAAAGCACTAACATTTTTAATACTGTCAATAATGAAAATATATTTAAAAAGCAAGCAAAAAACAAATCAATGTTTATATACCATAAACTTATGCAATGTTTTATGTCAATTATATCTCAATAAAACTGGAGAAAAACACACAAAAAAGAGGCTTCCTCAAATTTTTGGTATTTGATAATTGACAGGTTTTAGATTTCTACCCCTCTGTCCTGCCTACTTCATATCTAGGACAAACAAAATAAGAAGGCCACCTCAGTCCCCACATTCCAGCAGACATTTCAAATAGCTCAACTTCTACCTGAGCCCAGGAAGACTTCCAAACTAATTCCACTAAACATCAATAAAAGTCTGAAACCACTCCGAATACTCTTCCTTTATTTACCTCCTTATCAGAACCCTCAGTAAGGCCTTTCTTTCCTAGGAATCCTCAGCTTGCTGTGAGTGCTGTATATAATTTATTCCTATGTTTTGGTGATTGTGTTATTTTATCTTCACCAATATTTAACCAAATTTCTTTGTGGGAGATCATGCCAACCTCTGGGTACATTTTTAGAAACCCCAGGGCACTTTTCTGTATTCCAATTTTTTCAAGAAGACTTTCATTCCATGCAGATAATCTGTGTTCCCAACCCCTTACTGTTCTAATATGTATTGCTACCAGCTTTGTTTTCCTTATTATGTGTATACCATGCATTTTCTTCACTTGGCTTAGTGACTTACTATATATGTCCATTTTTATGTAACATCTGTCCTCTTTCCATTTGCTTTCATTCAGCTAATGGTTTTGCATCTTTAATACTCAGCTTCATAGATTTCTATGCAGCTTCCAATTCAAAATTTAAATATTCATATTCCTTACATTCCTTTGAGTTTCTCTGTCACTCTACCCTAAATACGGCCCAAGATACCTTTTACAGTCTGTGAATTCTCCTCAGAGAAAAGATCCAGAAGGCATAATCTGGGATGAGAAACTGGGTCTTGAATAATGAACATTTTCTCCTAAAAATGTGAAAAAATAATAATTTCCCCTAACATTTATTCATTTCCATTTCTGTATTTCTATGCTATTTCAGCCTGGGTCTTGTGAATGGGTGGTCAGGATGTCATTTTAATTTAGCTCTATCTTCATTATAAGAGCGTCTGTCCAGAAGTTACATTTTCAAATTATTTTTTAAAAATTGTTTCTAAATAGATAGATGTTCTGTGTACTGCACTGATAACAAAAATCTGGGTGTGCACATGCAATATTTTCCCCTTCGTGTTTCTTTATTTGCAAATGTTTATAGTGCTTTTTGGGTTCAAAATAGTTTTATGCAATGGGTTGCTTTACACAAACACAATTTTTCTCAGCATTTTCTGACTTCAGCATGGACCAGGCATAAAAATATTGAAAACAACATCTTGTGGCATCATTCAAAATGTAGATTTATCCCACAAAACCCCAGTGCCACAATGTCCTGAGGCAATATGAGATGGTAATTAGGAGCACAGACTTTTTCATTAAGTAGATTTTGAATCAAATACACATTTATATTTGCTAGCTGTGTGACCTTGTGAAAATTACTGAACTTCTCACATCAATTTCCTAATAGGTAAAATGGAGATGCATTAGTTATCATTTCTTTGTAACAATGCATCCCAAACCTTAGTGGCTTAAAACAATAATTGTTACAACAATTGCACATAATAAACTTAGCTTATGATTCTGCAATTCTGCATGCTGAAAATTTAAGTTCTGCTGAGTAGTTATTTTATTCCATTTGGACTCCCTAATGCATTAGTTGCCAGCTACAGGTTAGCTAGAAAGCTATTTTTCTGGAGTTCAACTAGTGCTAGCTAGCTTTCTCTCATGTGGTCTGTCATCCTCCAGCAGGTTAGATGAGTCTTAATCACATGGAAATGAAAATGGGGGACAGGGAGAGAGAGAGAGAGAGAGAGAGAGAGAGAGAGAGAGAGAGAGAGAGAGAGACTCATACTTTAAATATGCACAATATTTCTTCTAACATGTCTTATTGATAAAATCAGTTGTCAAAGGAAAACTCACATTTAAAGAGAGAGGATATTTACAGAGACAGAGAAACATCAATCAGACCATTAAACCTCAGAGGAAAGGTAAGGAAGGGCAGGGTTAAGGAGGAGAGGTCAACCAAAGGAACTGTATGCATGCATATAAGCCTAACCAATGGACACAGACACCAGGGGGTGAGGGCATGAGTGAGGGGGTGGGTGAGCAATGGGGGGATAAGGACACATATGTACTACCTTAATTAATTAAGAAAAAATTAAAAAAGAGAGATAATGTAAAAAATAAATTTTTACTAGGAATTAAAGGTAATGGAATTGATGATTTCCATTTGTTTTCTAGATGTGAGTAAACAGGTGGCAGTAACATTCGTCCTGTGATGAAAGAAAACTAAAGAAAAATCAACTCTTAGGATACAGGACTAAAGTAGAGATGCCACCAAGAAATATCACATAAATGAAACCTTGGCATGTGTCCTGAGTAGCAGAAGATTGACAATATGTTTATCTACAGGAAGAAAAAAAGTCTTAAATATAAAACTGAGCAAGCAGATTGCTGCTCCTCCAACTCCAATCCTCGGGCCATGGTTACTGCAGATTTTTCCTCTCCTGCATTTCAACATATCAAACAGTCCCAAGAATGTAGGAAATAATGAATGGCTTCCAAAGCTATTAGCAATATATTCAGAACAAAGGAGCCTACAAGGCATACTAAAGGCAGGCAGAGGATTTATATTTTTTCAAGCTAAATGTCTATCAGAAAGTTTTTGCCAATATACAGTTTTGCAAAGTGCTGACTCTGGAAGGCCATTCTCCAAGTGACACACCTTTTATTTGGTCATTCAGTCATCCATTGGCCCTTTGGTCTGGGGGTTAATAACACATGATTAAGAGAAAAAATGTCTCCCTTTGGAGAAAAAAATTGAATTTCTGCCAATCAATCCTTTTTACTCCAGGTTAAAGAAACTTTCTCAAAAAGGGCAAACTCCTGCCACAGGAGTGGCAATCCCAACAATGTTGATTACAGACGCAGGCTCAGACTTTTAAAATTCAGCACCTCTAGTTTGCTTCAAATGGAACTCTGCAGGTAGAAAAGATGCACAGCATGTATATAGGAATACAAATCTCTCCTACTTAGATTTTATTGCTCAGTGGCAGTATTTATCTTGCATTATAAGTTTAGCAAAGATCTTATAGGCTGCAAAATAGGAGACTTCTATCTCTCTCTATGAAATTAAAAATTACCACTTTTTAAAGGGCCTTTACTACTGATGGGTAATATCATTTTCATATTTTTTTTCAAACTGGGTAAAATAGACATGATGTATCTAGTAATGAAGGAACTCATAGAGAATATGGAAGTGAAGAATATTAATCCTTTATATCAACAGATGAAATCTTTTCTTTTAATCATGTAGAGCCAGAGTTCACAGATCAAGCCTAATCTTTTAGCTTTTCTCATCCACACTGTGTCTTATTCTGTATTACATTTGCTGCATTGTATTAGTTTCTGCATTTCAAGGTAAATGAATGTCATACTGACCTCCTGTGGGACCCAGAAACAGGGATATAGTTCCAAACTAGGAAGGTATAACAAAGTTTAGGATCAGAATAAAGACATTATAAAGACATTATAAAAACCCAAAGAAAATAAAATACCAAGTGTTAGAATGAGGTAAAAATCAATACTATTCATGCTGTTGTAAAAGGTAAGACTTCTTTCTTTTATATACCTGAGTGGTATTCCATAGAGTAAATGTATCAAGGATTTTAAAAAATCTTTATAGTTGAGTGTATTATAGATGTTACCCTTTCCCTCCATTACTCGTCTCCACCTGATTCCTGACCCACACCAGGCCTTCATCACCCTACTGTCTGTCTGCATAGGTATGATGTTTGGTTACTCTCTTCTTGTTCCCCTCCCCACTTCCCACTGAGATTCATTTAGTCTCTTCTATGCTTCCATGCCTCTGATTATATTTTATTCAACAGGTTATTTTGTTAAGTTAATTTATTTATTTTAATTTTTAGATTCATTTGTTGATAGATATGTATCTGTTGCCATTTTATTGTTCACATCATTTATCTTTTCTTCTTTTTCCTCCTCTTAAAGAATATTCTTCAACAACATTTCATGCAATACTTGTTTGGTGGTGATGAACTCCTTTTGCTTCTTCTTGTTTGGAAAGCTCTTTATCTGGCATTCAATTCTAGAGATAGCTTTGCTGGGTAGTATAATCTTGGTTGTAGGTCCTTGCTTTTCATTACTTTGAAAATTTATTGCCACTCCCTCTAGCCTGAAAAGTTTCTGTTAAGAAATCAGCTGACAGTAGTATGGGCATTTCCTGGTAGGTAACTAACTGCTTTTCTCTTGCTGCTGTTAAGATTCTCTCTATGCCTTTAACCCACATTTTAATTATGATGTGTCTTGGTGGAGTCTCTTTGGGTTCCTCTTGTTTGGGACTATCTGTGCTTCCTGGACTTGTTAAGTCTATTTCTTTCACCAGGTAGGGGAATTTTTCTGTCATTATTTCTTCAAATAGGTTTTTAATAGCTTGTTCTCGCTCCTCTCCTTCTTGCACACCCATAATTTGAATGTTGGCATGCTGAAAATTGTCCCAGAGGGTCCTTACACTATCTTCATATTTGTGGACTCTTTATTCTTTTTGCTGTTCTGATTGGGTAATTTTTGCTTTCTCATATCCCAAATCATTGATATGATTCTCAATCCTCTACTATTGAATCCCTGTAAATTATTCTTTATTTCAGTTAGTGCATACTTAATTTCTGACTGATCCTTTTTCATGTCTTTTCCATTCTCACTAAGATCCTTGAAAGTCTCATGAAGATCCTTGAGTAACATTATGACCATGGTTTTAAACTCTGTATCCAATAGTTTGCTTGTTTCCATTTCTTTCATTTGTGACATGTTTCTTTGTCTCCACATTTTGGCTGATTCCCTGTATGTGTGAATATGCATTAGGTAGAGCTGCTATGTCTCCTGGAATTGTAGAGTGGCCTTGTATAGTAAGTGTTCTGTAAGAATCACTGACTCAGCCTCCCCAGTCACCTTAGCTAGGCACTATAGATGTGCCCCTGTGTGGACTCTCTGAACAGTCTTGTAGTTGAGCCTTTATTGTTGTTGGTTTCACTGAGAGGAGTTAACCTTTAAGCCAATTGGCTGTGAAGACCAGCTATGACTACAGTAGAAGAGCTGCTATGCAGGAACCACCACTATGGAGCAGGACTTGCTTCAGTGGGGCTTTGGTGCTCACTGAGTCTGCCTCTTGAGTGTGTCCCTTGTGGATGTGTAGAGTTGTAATCTGGTATGGTCTGAAGCTGTCTACTGTGTGCACTGGCTCTTGGATCTCCTGGGAGGTACAAAGTCAGCCACTGTCTGGGGCCACCTGTCAGGAGCTACAGAGAGAACTGCAGATGGCGGTTCTTTATTATTTGTATTGGACTTGGAGTTGCCCAGCCAAGGCCCACCTATGAAGCAAGGTAGGCTGGTGCTAGTGTGGGGTTTTGGGCATTTTATTGACAGGTTTGGGGCATTCCAGTTGCTGCTTGTTTTGAGAGAATTTTGCAAAGTCTGAAGCCTGAGGTAGGGCAGGCCATTCATTTAGAAAAGCTGCTGTAAACAACTTGGGTGAGGCTGCAAATTGTATGCCATGGTGTCTCAGGGAATCCCCAGGGTGGAGCCAACAGGTTCTCCAGGCTGATGGAGACTCCGATATGGCTGCTAGTCAGCCTTAGGACACGGGAGGTCCCAGCACAAGAACAATGACCACTGCGAGCGCCCACATCTGAGAGAAAGCCAACCCAGAGTTTATGCTCTGATGCCAGACAATTCAGTTTCTCCCCATATGTCCATATGTGTTTGGTTCCCCTGGTGCTGGAGCTCAGAAGAAGTGGGATGGTGTAAGTTTGTGCATTGACCCTTTAAGAGGAACACCTGGGATTCCAGCAGCCTCCTTGTCACTCAGTCACAGTCCTGGTTTTTGCAGCCTGTACTTGTGGGGACTTCTATTCCCAGCTCTGGAACCCTGGGCCAGGAGTCTGTGGTGAGGCCAGGACTCACTGGTAGCCTCTGCAGAAATGATCTCCCTCCTGATTAAAAAAACAGCACATGTGGGTGTTGGATCAGCCAGTTCTGTGCCTTCACTCCTCCTACTGATCGCAAAGTGCTTTCTTCTTTACTTCTCCAGTTGTAGGACTTCTATTCAACCAGCTCTCAGGCGGTTCTGAATTATGGTTGTTTTGTATTTTAGTCATAAATTTTCTTGTGGTTGTGGGAGACAGCGAGTACAGGTGTTTGCCTATGCCAGCATCTTGGTTCTCTGCATCATAGCTTTTTTTTGTCCATTCATCTAGTGATGAGCACTTGGACTGCTTCACTTTCGTTTAGTTTCTAAGAAGAAGAACGGATATAACTGGAAACCAATGCTAGTTAAACCTTGCTCTTCCTTAAATGAAGACTTCCCAGGAGATTATATGGCCTATCCATCATATTCCAGGAGTGAAATATAATAGCTTATTAACCGATAGTCTATTCCAGAGAAGCAATACAACATTTCCTTTATCTACATTAACATTTAAAAGTTTGATAACAGCCTAGATTCTGTCACATGGTTTGAAGCAAAAAAACACCCCAAAACACACAACAAAACAAAACAAAAAACAAACACAAACGATTTTTTTTAGTTTCTACCATGTACTAGTCACTGTAGTAGGCTTTTTTATATGTATTATCTCATTTAAGCATCACATATAGCCCTTCAATCATATTTTTATGAATTGAATATATTGTTTCATAATTGCTTTCGCAGTGTTCATTGGCCCTAAGTCACATTGAAATAGGCAATTTTTGAAAATATCTTACAAAGCAGCAATAAGATCCAGATTAGCCTTTGGGACATGAAATTGTACTTGCAAACAAAACAAGATTGTTGCATTCCTCTAATATTCTCATAAAAGCTGTTAAGTGTAACCAAAGTTAAGGATAATTATTGTAGTAGGCTATTTCCAATAATGTGAGAGCATTTCACAAATTCAGTTACTACCAATTAATGTTTATAGACATTTTTTGCATTGCACAGTAACTTACATAGATTTAAACATTTGTATCATGATATAATGTACATAGAAACCAGAACTTTTCAGTGCCATATATGTATGTCTGTATCTATATAGAAACATATACAGAAACATACATACCAACCATTTGTTATGCATAGAACCAAATATGGGTAAATTTCTTAGTCCTATCCTCCCTATCCCAACACACAAACTACATAAAAATACCAGATGTGCAATCTCATTACATTTCAAACTCAGTTGAGATTCTACAAAATGTTTGTTATACTGCAATCCCTGATACATATTACCTAAGAATAATTATTACATACCATTTTAGTGGGTAAAAATAAGCAAAATCAGTGCTGTTAATGGAGTTGCTACTAGATATATTTTCGTGCAAGGGATCTAACATGAGAACTGAGACCCAAGATTTCTTGTCTGTTTCCTAAGTGCCAGTCACTCATTAGGTAACTCTTATTTTCAGCTTACTAGCTGTAAACTGCATTGAAAATGCTCTGAGCTCAGTCGAGTAGTGTGAGCCTTTAATTGATACTTGTAATATGCTTTGAAGTTCTGGGGTAAAAGGCAAAGGCCATTTCTATTCTTATTCTTCTTGTGTTGGTAGGAATGATTATCTAATTCTGTTGGATTAGATAATGAAAGTAATGGTTTGTGGAAAGTACTGCAGAATAAATGTGTTAGATAAATGTTAGTTTGTTCTTCTTTATTAAATTGACTGAATGTCAAGTTTGCCTTTGGGCAGAATTTTGTGCCTGGTTATCCTGAAGACAACATGGCCCTAGGTGAATTGACTGGAGACTACAGCCTTTGGGGATTCTTCTGGTAGGAGCCCCAACTTGAGTCTTATTCTGTAAAAGTTTCTATTGATCTCAAAATCCACCCATAATTGGTGTTGGCTTACTTTTTAGATTCTCTGTATATACTGTTAGCCAAAAGCTCTGCAGCACTTCAGCTAATCAATGTCTCAAGCTGATATTGTTTGAACCACTGTTTGCTGCTAGGAAGGGAGGCAGTGCAGCATAACGGCTAAAATTGTGAACTCTGAAACACTTACTGGCTATGTGTCCTGAGCAAGTTTTCTTTAAGCTCTTTGTAATTCAATTTCCATACATGTATATTGGAATAAAAATAATAAATATCTCATTGTGGGGTTTTTTTTGTGTGTGTGTGTATATTAAGTGAACGAATCCATGAACATTTTTAGCACAATTCCTGGCATGCATGAATTGCTCTATACATTAGAGTTCTTATTATTAGATACCTATAAAAGCCATCTCCTTTGAGCAAAAAGTTTCTTATATATGAGAGGGAAATCTCCACAATGTTCTACAAAGTGTTTGACCTAGAGTTACTTGCATAACTGCTCTGATATCAGTTTTCTTCTCTGTAAAATGAAGATAATACATGAGGCTGCTTCACAGTTTTGCTGTGAAAGCAAATGGTTAAAATATGTAAATTGCTTACAAAATATCTGGGGACATAGCAAAATTATAATTCTTAGCTATTCTTCAGACAAAGCTTGAAAAAAATTTGTAAACAAGAAAAAGCCTTTTCATTAACACAGGGAATGATCCACACACTCCCCCCGCCCCCCCCCCCCCCCGCCCCCGCGCCACTAGGCTATCCATGTATACTCTCTTCCTGTTTTCCCAATTTTTTTCATTAAACACATAGGAACTTGTTATCAATTCCATAGCTTTTTTCTCAATTTCAAGTTAGTTTTATTCATGCCACTTGTCCATATTCTCTAGTCTAGTTTATAGTTGTCTATTGTTGATCTACTGAGTAATCCTCAATATTTATTTGATGAATCAGTGGACAGAACAGATTGTTTACTACAACCTTTAGAATATTCCATTGTATCTTAGTATATATCTGCTACTGATACATAGCCATCTATTTGGAAGTCCTAGAAAAAGTTATTGTGCCCCAGCATTATATCATGTTCAATTTTCTAAAAATTCAATTCAAAACCTACCTCTTTCCTTGATGGGACACTATAGCATACAGGTTAAATATACAAGTATAAAGTAGGCCTGACTTCATTTTCATTTCTGCTGCATTGCCTTAGTTCATGCCTCCATCATTTCTGTACAAGAGTATTTCCATAGCCTCTTAAAGGTTTCTCACTGTCTAGTTTTTTCTGCAATGTTATTCATATGCCTGAGTGATGATCAAAATAAATCTGATATTATTCTTTTACAATATTTCAATAGTTCCCCATCTCTTACAGGATGAGGTCTAAATTTGTTAACCTGACAAAGGATCCTTTAACTTAGCTACTGGATTAGTACAGTGCCATTAATTGGAAATAATATGAAAAACATAGATTGAATAATGGATGTGCCCAGTAAGTGGGCACTGGGGGAAGGAATGATGATGGAGAAATGTGCCACATTTTAGACATTTAGGATTGAGGGTACCTGACAAATTTTCAATTTTAAACCTTTTGTTTTCAAATTCTAACTCCACCACAGCATCCAATACAATACTTTGCACACACAGGAAATAATTTCAAAGTGAATTAGTTGTAGAGCTATTCAGAAAATAAATTTGACTGGACCTAATGATTGGTTGATGGGGTGTAACTGATGATGAATCTGAGATTTGCAACTTGTGAATATATAAAATACCTATATCAGTATTTGCTTCTATATGTGTATCATAAAATGATAATACAGCATAGAAAGAGGTTTGATGTGTAAAAATGAAGAGTTCAGTTTATTCTGGGTGAGTTTGAGGTAATTGTGGAATACTCAGTTAGCATTGTTTATTAAGCAGTTGAAACTGTGATCATTTTAGCTTCTGTGGATCCAATTATACTGGTACTGAATTTACCATCTGTTGTATGGGATTTCACATTTGATTAAAAGCAAACTTTGGTTGGTGGGATAGATGTAGGCAATACATTTTTTAGTACTTATTCACTAATCCTTTGTCATAAAGATAATTAAATAAAGGAGATATGAAAATACTGAAATAGTGCCATTTAAAAATAACCATTAGTAACCATATGGTATTTTTCTATTCAATCTTCACATTTTTTAAATAATACATTTGTGTGTGTGTTTTAAAATATATTTTTATTGATTTCAGAGAGGAACTAAGAGAGAGAGATAGATAGAAACATCCATGATGAGACAGAATCATGGATCGGCTGCCTCCTGCAAGTCCCCCACTGGGGATCGAGCCCACAACCGGGGCATGTTCCCTTGACCAGAATCAAACCTTGGACCTTTCAGTTCGCAGGCCGATGCTGTATCCACTGAGCAAAACCAGGTAGGGCTTCCCCTTTTTTCAAAAGAAAACTGTGGGTTTGTGGTAATAAGGTATATATTAAAGTACAGATACAGATTTGGAAGTCAAGGATGCATTGATATTAAAGACGGGTGATACTAAAGACAGGGGGTAGCCCTGGCTGGTTTGGCTCAGTGGATAGAGTGTCAGCCTGTGGACTGAAGGGTCCTAGGTTTGATTCTGGTCAAGGGCACATGACTGGGTTGCAGGGCTCAATCCCGAGTGGGGGATATGCAGGAGGCGGTGAATCAATGGTTCTCTCTCATCATTGATGTTTCTATCTCTCTCTCCCTCTCCCTTCCTTTCTGAAATCAATAAAATTATTTTGTAAAAAAAGACAGGGGATGGTGAAATCTTACACAAATAAAAAGTGTATATATCAATTGTTTTGTACAAATTTGTTTTTTCTTAATAGATATAATCTTATGGGAAAAAATAGAGAGATCCCTGAGGTCGGGAATTAGATTTGGAAGCCGGAGAACAGACAAGCCAGTAGGGTTCACTTTTAATACTTATCCAAATGTCCCCCTCAATGGTATTGTGTTCCCTCAGATTTCTGATCAGGAAAATATGTTTAGGTAGAATTACTTTGCCCTCATTTCCACTCATCAGTTTCTTAGTATGGTGTTATATATGCTATGGATATTCAATAAATGTTATAATGGTAACAAAATGAAAATATGAAGACCAGTACTTTTTGTATCCTGCAAGAAATAATTAATCATACATGGCCAATAGTTGATTCCAAGAGGTTATGACTTTGAAGCCATTATAAATTTATGACATTAAAATAGCTTTGCTTGGGAGGAGAAAACATGCCTTTGCTCTCAAGGGGCATGCAACTTATAAGCCCTACATGAGAGTGTGCAACAGTTTAAAACTAAGTTATACAATCTCTGTTGGTGAAAGGAATTGAGACTTACAGATTCAAATTGGATGTCACTGTCTGATAATCTGTAGTTTTAACAAGTAGATGCATTGAGCATTAGAAATACGCATTTGTTTGTTTGTTTGTTTTTATTTTGCACAAGTATCATTAGATCCTTCCCCCACTCCCTGTTGGAATATATCCCACAAGAACTATTAGTTCCAAAAGAAAAATATATATATTTGCTAATTTTATGGCTTAAAAGCAGAAATAAACATTATAGCTGCCTGCTGGGACAAGGCCCTCTTCACACCTCATTTAATCCAGATTTTCAAAGTGAAAGATTCCAGAAATTGAAAGAATAACTGACAGTTCTATACTGTAATGTGATCAGATTTAGGGAAATTTATGCATATATTAAATAATAAAGCAAACCCTAAATACTTTGTGTAACTTGCAACATAAGACCTGCTTCAGCTTGTAATATCTTATAATTCTGAGTTTAGCCATACTGTTTATCAGTAGAAAAATATATGTGATACCTATGTCTTCAAAGGGACTTATATTTTCTAGTTTTCACCAAACTAATGATGAAGTTCCATTACATATTAAGTACTGATGCAAATTAATAATATTTCAATTTTTATCTGATCTTAGGAAAATAACCTGTTTAGTGACCGTGCAGACCAGTACCGGGTTAATTCTCAATTAGAAAATAGTCTGTCTTGTCTATGTCCATAGTCAAAAGGTAGGCATTGGCTTTTGAAAGTACATGTAATCCTTTATTAATTCAGTAAATATATATTAATCAATGGCTATGTTTAGAGCATATTGTTGAGTAAATGAATAACTCTAATACAAATCAGCATGTGCTAGTGCTGTAAGAGTAGTACAAATGGGATGCTATTGAAGTGTAGAGTAGTGACTACATTAAAGACTTCACTGAGTAAATTTTGAGCTTGATCTAAATATTTATAAAAGAAAATGAATTAACATTGGAAAAGTGGTTTAGTTTGAATGAATTTAGAGCATCATCCTTTGTGAGATGGATTAGACAGGTAGTCAAATATGAAATCATGGAAATCTTTTACTAAGAAATGTGGGCTTTATTTAATTAGTTGATAAGGGAATATTTCTGAGTGTAAGAAGTCATAATAAGACCTACATTTTAGTGGTATTTCTTGGGCAACTATGCCACAATGAATTCCAATGAGGAGAAGTTGGAGATAGGAAAGTTGCAATGAGGTTTATAACAATGGAAATGAAAAGCTAGGGAGAAGATAATTAAGATTCAGCAGAGTATGGAGGATAGAAGGGGCCTACTTTAACAAAAAGACCCCCTTTTTCATATAACTTTTTAAAACTTATCTTTCATTCCACTAGTGACTTGGAGTATTTAGTAAGATTTCTTCCACAGTACAGTATTTAGTGTTACACTGTGGTCATAGGGAAGAGTTGAAATACAACTGTTTGATTATTAGTTTTTTTTAAAAAAAGCAACAAATGACCAACATGTAGGAAACCTAAGCTTTCTTTGCAATGTTCTAATGATCTTGCTAAAAGGATCTTAATGATCCTTTGTTTTTCTCTTGTAACTTGTAACTTGGCTTTAAAAACGTTTTTTGTTTGTTTTTGTTTTGTTTTTTGCTTTACTATGTAGCAAATGACTAGAAACATTTTAGAGGCTACAAGTTTTATGACTTTGAAGGGGAATCTTAGAGAGATTATATGAGGGTAAACTAATAAGAAAAAGTAGAAAATACTACTTTTTGCTTTCTCAGTAAAGACTAAAATGGCAGGAATGTAACCAAATCAAATGGCATGACTTCAAATTATGTACCACCTAAATAAAATTTTGTTTCCTTCTTTTCCCAGTAGCAGATCACTCCCATCTCCTTTCCTTCCAATTTCTGTCACATCAGCAAAAAGTCCCTTAAATGCAGTAAGATAGGTCCTTTTTGTTCCTAGATTCCTTAAAAGTATTGGGATTTGCTGGTGTGTGTGTGTGTGTGTGTGTGTGTGTGTGTGTGTGTGTGTGTGTGTGTGATTTTGTTCATTAGATTTCTTGTTCATTTTTTAATTTTGAGATTCCATTGTTCATAGATATGCATTTATTGCCATTTTATTGCTCATATTTTTGTAATTTCTTGTTTTTCTTCTTCTTCATCCTCCTTTTCTTAAAGAATGCCATTCAACATTTAATGTAATACTGGTCTGCTGGTGATGGACTCCTTTAGCTTTTCCTTGTCTCTGAAACTCTTTATCTGAATTCAATTCTAAATGATAGCTTTGCTGGGCAGAGTAATCTTGATTGTAGGTCTTTGCTTTTCATCACTTTGAATATTTCTTGCCACTCTCTTCTTGCCTGCTAAATTTCTGTTGAGAAATCAGCTAGCAGCTGTATGGACACTCCATTGTAAATAACTAATTGCTTTTCTCTTGCTGCTTTTAAGATTCTCTCTTTATCTTTAACCTTTGATATTTTAATTATGATGTGTCTTTGTGTGAGCTTATTTGAGTTCCTTTCGTTTGGGACTTTCTGTGCTTCCTGGATGTGTAAGTCTATTTCTTTTGCCTGGTAGGGGATGCCTTCCATCATTATTATTTCCAATAGGTTTTTGATTTCTTGCTCCTTCTCTTTTTCTTCTGGTACCCCCATGGTGCAAATGTTAGTAAGCTTGAAGTTGTCCCAGAGGGTCCTTACACTATCTTCATATTTTTGGTTCTTTTCATTTTTTACATTATATTTTTATTAATTTGAGAGAGGAAGGGGGAAGGAGATATAGAGAGAAACATCAATGATAAGAGAGAATCATTGATTAGCTGCCTCCTATATACCCCACACTGGGGATTGAACCCACATCCTGGGAATGTGACCTGAACAGGTATCAAACTATTCCCTCCTGGTTCATAGGTTGATGCTCAACCACTAAGCCATGTCAGCTGGCAGGATTTTTTATCCTTTTTGCTGTTCTGATTGGGTGTTTTTTGTTATTTTATATTCCTAATTCTTGATTTGGTTCTCCATGTCCTCTACTCTACTGTTGAATCCATTCCTGTATTTTTTTCTTTATTTCAGTTTGTATAGCCTTCATTTTTAATTGGTCCTTTTTATGTTTTTGATGTTCTCACTAAGATCCTTGAAATTCTAAGTTCCTTGAAGTTTTCATTAAACTCCTTGAGCATCTTATACCCATTATTTTAAACTCTGTACCTGGTAGTTTCTTGCTTCCATTTCATTTAGTTCTTTTTCTGGAGATTTATTCTGCTATTTCATTTGTGACATGTTTCCTTATCTCTGCATTTTAGCTGCTTCCCTGTGTTTGTTTCTGTATATTAGGTAGAGCTACTATGTCTCCTGGAATTGGTAGAGTGGCCTTGTGTAGTAGGTGTCTTGTAGGGCCTAGTCATTGAGCCTCCCTATTCAGCTGAGCAGGGTACTCCAGGTGCACCCTTGTGTGAGCTGCGTTCACTGTCCTATTATAGGTTAGCTTTGATTTATGTTGGAATCAATGGGAGGGATTGACCCCAGGCCAATTGCTTGTGAGGATCATTGCAACTATAGACAAAGAGCTGCTGTGCAGGAGCCAACCCTATGGAGCAGTACTTGCTTCCGTGGGGATTTGGTGCTCATTGAGTCCACCCCTTGAGTGTGTTACTCTTGGAGGTGATAGGGATGTAATCTGGTGTGATCAAAGTTTTCCACTGGGTGCACTGGCTCTGGGGCCTCCCAGGAAGTGCAAAGTCAGCCTCTGCCTATTCTCTGCCTGGGGCTATCAAGCATGAGCTACAAAGCCATTTGCATATGGCTGCAACTTGTGTTGAGCTTCAAGGTACCTAGGAGAGGCCAAGCTGTGCATCAAGGTGGGCTGCCACTAGTGCCAGGCCTAGGCCCATTTATTGAGGTACAGGACATGCTGATGTCACTTGATACTTGTTTGAGAGATTTTAGGAAGGTACATAGCATGAGGCAAGAGAGGCCAGTTGCATGTAAAAGCCACTGGAAATGGCTTGGATGAGCCTGCAAATAGAGAGGGGGTGGGTCTCCAGAAATTACCAGGGAAGGGCAAAAAACATGAGCCAGGTTGATGGAGATTCAGATATGGATCAGCCTGTCAGCTCTGTGGCAAGGAGTGCTCAGAAAAAAGGAACAGTGACCTCTGCCAGCACTTTTGTCTGAGAGAAAGCTGCCCCTCCAGCTTTTGCCCTGATTCCAGACAAGTTATTTCGTTCCTGAATATCCCAGGTTCCTTTCAATCTGATGACCCAGTGCTGGAGCTCAGAGGGGGTGAGTCCAAGTAGGTCCATGCACTGGCCCTTTAAAAGGAACAATTCCCTGCTGGTTTTTCTCTTCCTTGCATTGTAACCCTGAGCTGTGGGCCTACTGTGGGCCTAGGAAACTTCCTCCAGGAAACTTGGACAGGCAAGATATACCTCCAGATTTTAAACCACCACAAGTTGGCTACAAACCAGCCAGTTATGAGATTCTGCCCCACCTCTCTGCCCCCTTCTACTAGTCTACATGTGCTTCTTCTTTAATTCCATATTTATAGGACTTATGTTTAGCTAGATTTCAGGTGGTTCTGAATGATGGTTGTTCTGTATTTTACTTGTAAATTTTGATGTGCTTTTGGGAGGTGGCAAGTACCACATTTACCTACTTCTCCATCTTCAGGCATAAATATTTAAAATGAGCAGATGATACTCTAGTATGTAAATGTTAATTATTTTTAAGCTGCCCATCATATGAACCAATTAAGGAGGGAGTGTTTCTACTGGTAGTATCCAGTTCCCCAAATTGGTGATAATCAGTTCCAAGCTGTGATATTTGTGCCCAATGATGACAACAGTGGCATCTTCATGGAACCATCTGTGCACCATGATTTTGGTGGTGTTTCTGAGTTAACAGCCTTCAGGCTTAGCACTGCATTTTTTTCCTTAAACTAGAGTTGGCTTCTGCTATTCTGGAATGGAGAATGAGCTACAAAACAGATTTCTATGAGCTATGTCTTATGTAAGCCAAGCTCAGAAGAAGGACTTATTCAGTTAATGAAAAGACATTGACTTGTTTGTCACTCACATTTGCACAAATTTAGATTATCAAAAACAAAATTTTCCCCTCACGTTTATTATGTTCTCTATTTCAAACCCTAGCAATGAATGACTTCGGGAGTAGGAGAGATGAAACAGAACTACAACCATTGTCTCTAAGAGACCAGTTGGAAAAAAAAAACCTACATAAAATGTTGTTTGTTTTATCCTCAGCCTGAAATTAAGAAAACACTTACCTATAATAATATTAATATGTATAATAATTATGTTATTAATATTAACAATAGGAACACAAGAGCTAAAATATATTGAGTACCTTTAGGTATTGGGACAGTCACTATCCTCTAATTTGCTTATTACATTCAACAAAAATCTAAGAGGTAGATGCTATTATCATCTGTATTTATAGGTGAAGAAACTGCAACTTCCCCCCCTCTCATTTAATTAATTATTTTATTTTCAATTACAATTTACATTCAATATTATTTTGTATTAATTCAGGTATACAGCATAGTGGTTAGACAATCATATGCTTTACAAAGTGTGCTGCATCTTAGCCAGGTTAAGGAACTGACTCAAAGTTTCACAGCTAAGCAGAGAAGCTAAAATTGGAAACTAGATCTGCTGGATTTCAAAAGCTATACTTCTAACCATTTTACCATCTCGAAATGAAATGGACAGTAATATATTTTGCATATATGTATCTCATAATGCATCTTTTTTAAAGAAGAGTAAGATAGATGTGAAAGAATAAGTGTAAGAGGAAAGGAAATTGCCTTTTTAGAGAAATAATTTCAGTTTTAGCTTTTTGAAAAAACCAACAAAATTTTAAAACTGTTAATATATGTAATTAATAAAAAACACATATAAAATTAGAAATGGTAGTCCCTCAAACTTATTCAGCAATAATTTTGCAAACCATAAGACTAAAATTTATAAATATATGCTAATAAAATGAAATGCTTATAAAATTGCCAATGCTTAAGCAAATGTCAGATTAAAAATTACCTTAATAAGTAAAATTCCAACAAAATTTAAATTAAACTGGATGAAACAATTTTTTTAAATTGCAAATACCACCTCCAAATAGATTCTATGGCCTTATTAATTTACTAGTGAATTTTTACAAAATTACAAATAACACAAATTATATATATAATGAAAATTAGCTGGGATGCCATAACAGAAATGACCACTCAAGAGGAGACTCTGTGCGCAGGTGGGCGGGAGGGTCTGTGTGCACAGTGAGGCAAGCCACAGATGGCACAGGCCCACAGTGGACACACACAGAGGGGGCCTGCCCAAGCTGCCACGTACCAACAGCCCCACCTCTGCATGTGAGCTGCAGAGGAAACACCTTTTCTGACCACTCATTATCCCTGTATGCCACTTGCAGTGTTCTTGGTAACTTGGGTAATAAGAATACAAGAAGGTGATCTAGGGTTTTTCCACCTCACTCCTGGAGGAAAAAACTTAGACCCACTGATGGAGTGGCTAAGAAATGTCATATCCTGCCCTAGCCAGTTTGGCTTAGTGGATAGAGCCTTGGCCTGCAGACCACAGGGTCTGGGTTTAATTCTGATCAAGGGCATGTACCTAGGTTGCAGGCTCTTCCCTAGCAGGGGCCCAGGTCAAGGCTCATGCAGGAGCAAACAATCGAAGTGACCTCTCACATTGATGTTTCTCTCTGTCCCTCTTTCTTCCACGCTCTCTAAAAATCAACGGAAAAATATCCTCAGGTGAGGATAAAAAAAAAAGAAAGAAATGTCATATCCTATGAAAGAGCCATCTTGAAAATGCCTAAAGAAAGTTGTCATTTTTTCATGGTGAAGTGACGGGTGTCCATGTTGATGAAAATGCCTTGGTGGTTGTGGCAGCCAGCAGTGGCAGCAGCAGCAGGATGATGGGGGTGGCGCCTTCCCCTGACCAACACGGTTGCCTCCTGCAGAGGAAGGCCAGACTGTGGCTAGTGGGCCTAAGCCATCAGGACATCCCCTGAGGGCTCCTGGACTGTGAGAGGGCAGGCTTGGATTAGGGACTCCCTGCCGGTGCACAAATTTCATGCACCAGGCCTCTATTAATTATATATTACATATCATAACATAGTAGAATGTAAATATAAATAATATGTAGGTAATATTAGATAGATAGATAGATAGATAGATAGATAGATAGATAGATAGATATAGATAGATATATAGGTATAGATATAGATATAGATATAGATATAGATATAGATATAGATATAGATATAGATATAGATATAGATATAGATGATATAGATATAGATATAGACATAGATATAGATATAGATTGGCATATACAGAGAATAACATAGAGGTTCCACTCAGAATATAACCTGCTTAATAATACTGAAAAGTGGCAAGTAACTAAAAAATACTAGAGATTACCCTTTATTTGGAACATTCTTCCAAATTACCAAATAAATAAAGTATTTATTTTACGAAATAAAAGAAAAAACTTCCAACTATTCAAAGATCATATAATGTTACCAATTCAACTGAACAGAGAACAGGTGGTGGAAAAGGATTCAAACACAGGCTTTAAAGTCTTTTGTGGACAATTGGGGTGATCTTAAAGCTTACATTATCATCACACTCATTTTTTAATTCCTACAATAGACTGGGTGTTCATATACTGAACACATTTGCCAGTTTGCACAAAGGGCTAACTGGTCATGTTTAGGTGGTGAGACTATGGTCATTTTGTTTTTATTTGTATTTAAATTTATTGAATATTTGTTCATTGTGAACATAATATCATATGAAATGAGAAAATATAAGAGAACCAAGGTGGCAGTATAGGTAAATGCTAGTACTTGCCACCTCCCACAACCACATCAAAATTACAACTAAAATACAGAACAATTATTACTCAGAACTGCCTGAAATCTGGCTGAAAGGAAGTGCTACAACTAGAGAAGTAAAGAAGAAAGCACATTGAGACTGCTAGGAGGGGTAGAGGCATGGAACAGGCTGGTCCAATACACACATGTTGTGTCTTTTTTAATCGGGAGGGATATCTCCCCTGCAGAGACCTCCTATGAGAAGCAATGGATTCCAGGCCCATGCCAGACTCTTAGCCCAAGCTTCCAATGCTGGAAAGAGGGGTCCCCATAATTTCAGGATGTAAAAACCAGCAGAGCAGAATTATGGCTGAGTGACACCATGCTAGAGTGCCACACAGTTCCTCTTAAAGGGACAAACACAAACCTATATGGTTCCACTTCTTCTGAGCTCCAGTGCTGGGGAAACAGCTTGGGGGAAGCTAGGGGCATATGGGGAGGAGCTGGATTGTCTGGCATTGTGGCAGGAATTCAGAGGTGGCTTTCTCCCAAAAAGGGGTGCTCTCAGGGATCATTGTTCCTGTGCTGGGACCTTCCCCATCACAGAACTCATTGGCAGCCATAACTGAGTTTCCAACAGCATGGTCCACACTGTTCTCTCTGCTCTGGTGATTCCCTGAGACCCTGCCCAATCAAATTTGCAGCCCCACCCAAGGTGTTTGTAGTGGCTTTTACATATGAATGGCCTGTCCTGGCTCAGACTTCAGACTTTGCTAAAATATCTCAAACAAATATCAGCTGGCATCACCATGCCCCAAACCTATCAATAAAAGGCCCATGACCCAGCACTGGCACCAGCCTGCCTTACTTCACAGCTGGGCCTCACATGAACACTTCCAAGCCCAATACAAGTAGAAACCATCTGCAGATTTATATGTAGCTCCTGCCAGGTGGCCCCAGGCAGTAGCTGCCTTTGAACCTTCCAGGACACCTCAGAGTCACTGCATCCAATTTACAACATTAGATATAACAGATTATAACTCTATACATCTACAACTGACATACTCAAGGGGCAGACTCAGTGAGCACCAAAGCCCCACTGAAGCAAGTTCTGCTTCATAGGAGTGTCTCCTGCACAGCAATTTTTCCAGTGTAGTCACAGCTGGTCCTCACAGCCAATTGGCCTGGAGGTCAACTCCTCCCAGTGACACCAACAGCAATCAAGGCTCAATCACAATAAGACTGTGCACACAGCCCACACAGGGATGTACCAAGTGCCCAGCTCAGGTGACTGGAGAGGCTGAGCCACTGGGCCCTTCAGAACACCTACTACACAAGGTCACTCTACCAATTCCAGGAGACATAGTAGCTCTATCTACTACATAGAAACAAACACAGGGAAGCAGCCAAAATGCAGAGACAAAGAAACATGTCACAAATGAAAGCAAGCAAACTACTGGATAAAAAGTTCAAAACAACAGTTATAAAGATCCTCAAGGATCTTAATGAGAGCTTCAAGGGACTTAGTAAGTCTTTCAAGGATCTTATTGAGAATTTCAAAGACATAAAAAAATGACCAGTCAGAAATTATGCATACATTAACTGAAATAATAATTTACAGGAATTCAACAGTAGAGGATTCTGAGAATCAAATCAAGTATTTGGAATATAAGGATGCAAAAATAAAATCAGAAGAGTGAAAAGAAAAAAAGAATCCAAAACTGTGAAGATAGTATAAGGAGGCTTTGGTACAATTCAAGCATGTCAACATTCCCATTTGGGGGATGCCAGAAGTAGAAGAGAGAGAGCACAATATTGAAAACCTATTTGAAGAAATAATGACAGAAAACTTCCCCTACCTGGCAAAAGAAAGACTTACAAGTCCAGGAAGCAGAAAGAGTCCCAACCAAGAGGAACTCAAAGAGGCTCACACTAAGACACATCATAATTAAAATGTCAAGGGTTTCTCTCATCGATGTTTCTAACTCTCCATCCCTCTCCCTTGCTCTCTGTAAAAAAATCAATAAAGTATATATTAAAAAAAAATGTCAAGGGTTAAAGACAAAGAGATAATCTTAAAAGCAGCAAGAGAAAAGCAGTTAGGGAGTGCCCATATGGCTGTAAGCTAATTTCTCGGCAGAAATTCAGCTGCCTTCAAGAGTCTCAGTGTCTGGCCATCGGAAGGTGTGTGACTTGCGGATCATTTTTTTTGTGTGTGTGGCTGTGGACACCTTTCAGCACTGCTTTCTTTTCCTTCAAAGTCTTTGCTTTGACTTCAGCTTTGGGAGAGACAGGGGTTTCCTTCTTAGCTTTTGGCACCATCTTCCTCTCTGTTTTATTCTTGATGAATCTGGTTCTATCAATCTTGCTTATTTTTTTTTAAAGAAGCTCTTGGTTTCATTGATTTTTGTTATCATTTTTAAGACCCTATTTCATTTATTTCTGCTACGATTTTTATTATTACTCTGGGCTTTGTTTCTTCTTATTTCTAGCTCCTTTAGGTATGAGGTTAAGGTTGTTTCTTTGAGATTTTTCCTGTTTCTTGAGGTGGCCTGTATTGCTCTGAATTTCCCTTTTAGGACTGCTTTGCTTTTGTCCTGAAGATTTTGGGTAGTATTTTGTTTTCATTTGTCTCAAGGTATCTTTTTATTTGTTCCTTGACTTCATTATTAACCTATTCATTGTTTAGTAACATTATTTGCATTATTTAGCCTCCATGCCTTTGTCTATTTTAGATTTCTTTATGGTAATTGGTTTCTAATTTCATACCATTGTAGTTGGAGAATGTGGTTGATATAATTTATTTTTTTTAATTATTGAGACCTGTTTTTGTTTTGTCTTAACATGTGGTGAATCTTGGAAAATGTTCCATGTGCAAGTGAAAAGAATGTATATTCTGCTACTTTTGAATAAAATGCTTTGACAATACCAATTAAAATCATCAGGTCTAATGTTTCATTTAAGGTTTCTATTTCCTTATTGATTTTTCATCTGGAAGATCTATCCATCGATGCCAGTGGGGTGTTAAAATCCTCTCCTATGACTATATTACTTTCAATCTCTCCCTTTATGTCCATCAATATTTACTTTATATATTTAGATGCTCCTATGTTGCTGCATAAATGTTTAGAAGGGTTATATCCTGATGTTGGATTAATCCCTTTATAATTATGTAACATCCTTCTGTCTCTTATTATAGCTTTTGTTTCAAAGTCCATTTTGTCAGATATAAGTATTACTGCCCCAGCTTTTTTTGAGGTTACTACCTTTTTAATATGCCAGTCACTGTACCTCTTTAACTTGTTTTATCTTTACACTAACCAAGAGAAGCATTATACACATATTCTAAGAAACTGAGATTCAGAAAGGTTATTTAAGTTTTATTGGGTTATAGAAGTCTTGATTAATCAAGTCAGAACTTAAACTCTTGTATGCCTGAATAAAATAGAAGCAAGGTGGTTATTACTAGTCTCTTTAAGTATTTTCTCTCTTATTTGTCTACTTCGGGAAGTGGCCAGGTTGTTAAGAAAGCCAGCCTTTCATATATATAAATTTTAATGAGTGAGGAGAGAGAGAGAGAGAGAGAGAGAGAGAGAGAGAGAGAGAGAGAGAAAGATTGTGAGGAAAAAGCATACTCATATCATCTCTATATTGAGCCACTCTAAATTATTATCTTCAAATAAAGAAAACTTATATTTTGGTAACAACCTTATATTTTATGTTTGTTTCAACTCACAGACAAAACTTGATTTCTTTCTAAAAAGGGAAATATTAATCTCAATTATGTGTAGCAATTTATAATTTGCATGAAGTTCTGCTCCATGACAAAATATCTCTGGTCTCTGAGTGGGAGATCCAACAATGGGAAAGACACAATGTTGAAGAATATTCTTAGGAAAGATTTATAGAATTTTTAGTTTAGGATATTTCCCTTCACTCTTCTGGTTCCTGACTTAGCATTGCATGTATTAAATTATCAGTTTTGATAATTTAAATTAACTGAGTCCAGTGCTTTATTTTTCAAAGCTGCTGCTGCCATTATTTAACAACTAGGGGCTCAGTGCACGAATTTGTGCACCTTAAAAGGAACTGTGGGCTGTGAGGCTGTGGTAGGTACAGGGGCAGGTCTCAGCCCATCCTCTGCACCCCCGCCCAGCCCCTCCTGGCACAGCCCCCAGTCCTCTGTCTGCCTGACAGTCCCGCTCCCACCGCTGCTGCTCTTACTCACTGGTGGCACCAGCAGTGGGTGTGAGTGGGGCGGGCACTGTCAGTGGGTGTGAGCAGCAGCTGCTGCCCAGATCGCCCCTCAGGAGTAGGGGGAGGTGGAGAAGCCCTCAGGGGCAATCAGGGCTGGCAGCGGCTGCTTGCACCTGCTGATGGCACCAAGGGATTGGGACCAGCTCCAGGCACTGGCAGCAGGTGTGAGCAGTGGCTCTAGCACTGGCTGTGGGTGCAAGTGGGGCCAGCACTGGCAGTGGGTGCGAGCAGCAGCTCCGGCACCGGCAGCAGGTGCAAGCGGGGCTGGTGCCAGCAGCAGGTGTGATTGCCAGGCAGGACCGTGGTGCGTGGGAGTAAAGAATTTTCAGTAACCACCAGAGGCTCTCCCCAATGACAGCGACCAGCGCCTGCTTTGGTCTGGTGCCCCCACTCACCTGCTCCACTGTCCCTCTGGTGGCCAGGGCATGTCATAGCAACTGGTTGGTTGTTTGTTCCAGTTGTTCCGCCATTGCATATTAGCCTTTTATTACATAGGATTTTTACATATTATTATAAAACACCAAATAGGAGTTCAGAAGACTACTCTTTACTTTCTTTGCTTTCTCCAAGCTTCTAAAATTCATAACCAGTCTTAGACTCCTTTGCTTGCCTGATATTGCTGCATTATAAAGAAAAGAGGCAATATAATTGAGGTCATAGACAGTAGAAGCATTTATAGAAAAATAGTAAATGCTTGAGGAATGTGAGTAAAGGATGGTAGATGTGGGTCAGCAGACTGATGGAGTGGAGAGTGCATGCTTGTAAGATAGTTGCCTAAGTTACCATTCCAACTTCCATGTATCAGCCCTGCAACTAGCACATAAAATACATGGATATTCATCTTTTATTTCATTGCTGTTTGGGTTATGAGTTGTAAAACTTGATTGATATTCACTATAACTATCCTACCCTAGTTTATTATTGTAAAATATAGAGCCTATGAATGATGTTCTATGGGTGCTATTTTGGCCAAAATTTACCTAGTAAATGTTGCCTGACTTTCTAGTTTAAAATATGCAGTCATTTGAATGAAATATATATTTTAGGTTCCAAGTGGCCCAAACATAGAGAGGGGGTCCAACAGACATGAATGCTATTATTAGTATGAAGTTTTTTCCTTATGCTAAGTTCCAACAAATAATGCAAAAAAAAAAAAAAGTTGGAAATGGAAATGTAAAGAACCATACCACACAGCTAAGATGAGTGAGAGGATTAATAAGCGAAAGGCTGACATTTCTAAAGGGATTTTAAAGATTAGGAAATATAAAATTCTGATAATTAATTCAATAAATATTTATTTATGTCATACATGCTGAACACGCATCTAGTTTCTGATTTGCAGCAGGAACAAACTTGACTTCTTTTCTTAGGGGGCATACATTCCAGCAGAGGAGATGGAAAATAAACTAATAAATAGGTGTATAATAAAATGTTATGCAGTGATAAGTGCTATGAGAATATAAGCAAAATAAGGGGGAAAGAGTGATGGAGGAGAAGGAAGGGTGAATTATATTGGATAGACTGTTCAAGGAAAACCTTAATGAGCAAGTCACACATAAACCAAAACCTAAATGATAGGAAGGAGTTAGCCCAATGAACACCTGGCTGCAGAGTATTACCAGCAGGCATACAAACAAGTTTGTGTTCATTGAGGAGCAGAAAGATGACCAGTATAGCTGGGAGTGAAGAAGGGAGACACTGGTAGAAGACGAAGTTACATAGAAAAGCAGGAGCAGATCCTATACCAGCGGTTCTCAACCTGTGGGTTGCGACCCCTTTGGGGGGTTGAATGACCCTTTCACAGGGGTCGCCTAAGACCATCGGAAAACACATATATAATTACATATTGTTTTTAAGATTAATCACTATGCTTTAATTATGTTCAATTTGTAACAATGAAATTGGGGGTCACCAAGGCATGAGAAAATGTATTAACTGCATTAGGAAGTCTGAGAACCACTGTCTATACAGACCATGTTAACACTTGCAGATTTTTTTCTAAATTTTATGGGAAACAGATAATCAATCACTACTGTAAACCTGGATAACTCTATATAATCAATAAGATAACTGCCTGAGTAGGATTTTACTGATTAATCTATGTTAACAAAAATATGGGAACTTTTATAAAGACTAGGTTCCCTAAATTTTATTGTTCTCAAGCTTTGTTGAGAAATAATTGACTTATAATGTTTTGTAAATTTATGGTGTGCAAGTGTGCCAGAAGCTGGTCCATCCTTGCTGCTTGACACGGTTGCTGCAGGGAAGAAACATCTGCACAGCATATGTTTCAAGGGACCTGGCATATATGTTCTTAATATGTTTGTTCCCCTTCTTGGGACTATGTGTTTTAACCAAGGTCACCTCTCCATGAAAGGTTGTTTCCCCAGGAAGGGATTTTTCCCTGAAATTAGGGAGGAAATAAAACCCCTTAACTAAGTGCCAGGTGGGTAGTTAATCACTTTAACTATGAACAATCACGCTTAAGCTACATAATCTTTACTCCCTGAAATGGAGATAAGAAACGCCCTAACCTTTGGAATAGAAATTGATAGGATTAAAATCAACTGGTATAAATACAGATGTAACAAGACAATAAAATATAAAACCTGGTGACCGAACTTGGCTAGAGAACCTGGATAGAACCTGGCTAGAGAACCTGGCTATGATGATCACCTGAACGCTGCCTCCGTGTCATTCCTTCTTCACCAACTCCGTCCACACCTTTGGGGACCCCTGGACCTGCTGGGGTTGGACCCCAACACAAGTGATGATTTAATGCACATATATATTATGAAATGATTACCACGATAAGGTTAATTAATATATCTATCACCTCATATAACTATTGTAGTTTTGAGAATATTTAAATTCTATCATCTTAGCAACTTTCAAGCATATAATGCAGTGCTGTTAACTACAGTTACCATGCTGTATTAGATCCCCAGAACTTATACATCTTATAACCAGAAGTAAGTACCTTTTGACCAACATCTCCTCATTTCCCTCATTGCCCACCCCCTGGAAACTATTATTCTATTGTTTTTATAAGATGACTTTATTTTTAGATTCTACATATAAATGAGATTATACAGTACTTACCTTTCTCTGTCTGAGTTATTTTACTTAGCATAACACCCTCAAGGTCCATGCATGTTGTTGCAAATGACAGGATTTCCTTTCCTATGGCTGAATAATATTACATTTTCTTTAACCATTCATCCATTGATGGATACTTGGGCTGTTTCCATACCTTAGCTATTGTGAATAATGCTGCAATAAACATGGGAGTGCAGATGTCTCTTTGAGATCCTGTTTTCAATGCCTTAACCCAGAAAAGGGATTACTAGATATCTGGTTGCTCAATATTTAAATTTTTGAGAAACTTCCATAGCATTTTCCATAGTGGCTGCACCAATTTATATTCTCACCAACAGTGTACAAATGTTACTTTTTCTCTACACTCTACGAATATTTGTTATCTCTTGTCTTTTTTTTTTATAGCCATTCTAAAAGGGTGAGGTGATATTTCATTGCAGTCTTAGTTTGCATTTCCCTGATAATTAGTGATGTCAAGTAGCTTTTATGTACCTGTTGACTATTTGATATCTTCTTTGCGAAATGTCTTTTTAGTTCCTCTGTCCATTTTTAAATTGGATTATTTGGTGTTTTTTTTTTGTTGTTCTTTTGTTTTTTGCTTTTGAGTAATATAAGTTCTTTACATGTTTTAGATATTAACCCTTCATGAGGCATATTATTTGCAAAGATTTTGCCTCTTTATTTTGATTGCTGTGCAAAAGTCTTTTAGTTTCATGTAATATCACTGATTGACTTTTGCTTTTGTTGCCAGTGCTTTGGTGTTATGTTAAAAAGAATTGTTGCCAAGACTGATGTCATGGACATTTTTCCTTATGTTTTCTTTTAGGAGTTTTAAAGTTTCAGGTCTTTTATTTAAGTTTTTAAACTATTTTGGGTACATTTTGTGAGTGGTATAAAATAGAGGTCTAATTTTATTCTTTCATATGTGGCTGTTCAGTGTTCCCAACAACATTTATTGAAACAAAACAAAACAAAACAAAACTATTATTTCCCTAATAATTTGAGTATTCTTGACTCCCTTGTCAACTATTAACAGTGCATACATGGGTTTATTTGTGGACTCTCAATTCTGTTCCATTAGTCTACAAATATAATAATGTTTTTTTCTCAAAGCCAAGGAATTAAACTTAAAAACAACTATTTACACCATCAATGTCCCTCTCAGTCTTTGCTCTCCCTGAGTCCCTATCTAAAGTGCTAGATATTATAATGTATTTTTTTTGGCCTGGTATGGGCTCTATTTTGGCATCTAATGTTGGTTGATGTAATTGGAGAAGAAACACTGTGTAATGATTTACAGAGAGGGAAAAGAAAAGACACATGATGCTCATGAAAAAAATAATCATTATAAAGTGTTAAAATTTGGAAATTTTAGTATTGTTGCTCAGATAAGTCTGGCCATCTCACCTTCAAAAATGAGAGCTAGCATTTCTTAATCTTTCAGAAGTTAATGCTAAAATCTTTCATGTAATTCCTGAATAGCTTTCAAAGGTGCTGAATCTTGAAAGGTATAATTAAAACATTATTTTCTCTTTTTCTACAATCTGTTAAGTTATAGGAAGAAAGAATTTTTTCTTTACCCAGTGAAAGTATTTGCTAGATCCTATCTAATAAAAGACAAAAAAGGTAATTAACCGTACCTCCACTATGCTTCCCATTGGCTAATCAGGGTGATATGCAAATTAACCTCCAACAAAGATGGTGGTTAATTTGCATATGCAGGTTCCAAGTGGTGGAGCGAAGCCAAACAGCCCCAAAGCCCCGCTGAGCAGCGAGGCCTCACCACCCCAGGATCAGCGGAGCAGCAAGGCCTCCCAGCACTGGGATCAGCGGAGCCGTGAGGCCTCCCGGCACCAGGATCAGTGGAGCAGCAAGGCCTCCTGGCACTGGCATCAGCGGAGCTGGGAGGCCTCCCGGCCCCTGGAGCAGTGTGACAGGGGGCGGCGCCACAACCCTCAGATCGGCCCTGCTCTGTGGGTGACAGGGGGTGGCACCCCAACCCCCTGATCGGCCCTGCTCTGTGCATGACGGGGGGCAGCACCCAACCTCCCGATCTGCCCTCCTCTGTGTGTGACAGGGGAAGGCCCCCCAACCCCATATCTGCCCTGCTCTGTGCGTGACAGTGGGTGGTGCCAGAACCTCCCCAATTGGCCCTACCCTGAGTGTGACTGGGGGTGGCATCGCAACCTCCCGATCCACCCTGCTCTGTGCATGACAGGGGGCGGCGCCCCAACTCCCCAATCGGCCCTGCTCTGAGCCTGGCCAGGGGCTGCACCTAGGGATTGGGCCTGCCCTCTGCCACCTGGAAGCGGGCCTAAGCCAGCAGGTCGTTATCTCCTGAGGGGTCCCAGGCTGTGAAAGGGCACAGGCCGGGCTGAGGGACACCCCCTCCCCCGCCAGTTCACAAATTTTTGTGCACTGGGCCTCTAGTTTAAATATAAATTGTTCCTTTATATATTAAAAATTCCCTCATACCTCTTTGAATCAAGGGATGCTGAGTTACTTTCAAACAAAAATTTAAGCATTTTAGCAAAAAAAGTCAATGGAGAGATTCAATGCTATCATGAATATGATAACAGAAAACAGAAAAAGTTTAAGTTTAGGCTGAACTAGTGAGATAGTTCTGCTACAATTTACTATCATGTCTAATATGCATACATATTAGTATATCATTATTACCATTTTATGTCCTTCACTTTTCCACATTACGAATCTCTTCTGTTGGGATTTTCTTCTTTTCCCCAGTGATTTTGGGAAATTAGAAATATTAAAATGACTCAGACATACTGATTAACATTTTGTTTTTTCTGTTACCTACCAAAAATGACAGATTGAGATTCCTTTTCAAAAATGACTATTTTGCAGCCATTATTTATTTTGAAATATTTATTAATTTACAAATAATTATTAAGTGTTAGGTAATTTTAAAGTTTCTTATTGAAGACATTATTGTAAGTACAGTCCATTCCTTTCTGTTTTCTCCAACTTTCTGTCAGGGTCAAATATTTTGGCCAAATAATAATGCGATGGCATTATAATTTTATTAGGAAAGCATAACTTTTAAGATAATTATGCCCTTTTGGAAAGGAGAGATTTATAAGAAACCTTATAGGTATCATGTTAGATATTTGACTCATCTACCTCCAGGACCAATGGACACTTTTTTACCCTATCCACAACTGTGGTGGTCAAATTGAAGTGAGAACTACCCAACTTCATACCAGAACAACCCAATACTTATCTCATCCTCAAACCACTTGCCTCTAAATTCATGCTCCAGGAATTTGCCAGGTGTGAGGTGCCACAAGACCTGATCTGTGGCTATGTATGCACAAAACATAGTGCAAGGAACTAAATGCCCCCTGGAGTAACATTATGCCAATTACAGACAGAAGCCAGTGCATGGATTCTTCTCCCTTTTTTGCCACATAGTCCTGTGATGCAATAGTTTATATGAATTTTCAAAAGATGATAGTAAAAGATTAAGCAATCTGTTGGGCTTGATACCCATCAGTGGGTATCCTATTATTCTTAATTAATATATCAACTGAGAATTACTCTTCTTTTTCTCCTACTTCATTTCCCTTTGCCCTCATCCCTACCACCATGAAATTGCACTTTCTAAAATTTTAATAACACATAACTTTTACATCAGATTTTAATTTCTGGGAGCCCAGGATAAGAAAGGGTATTGAAGCAAAAGCAATCAGACCTAATTTTTTTTAAGTGCTGCAATCTGACACAGACTCCTAATTTTCCTGTAAATTAGATGAGCATCTGTGGTAGTAATTAGGGCTGTTCATAAATATTCCAGATCTCATCATTCTCAGCACATGGTAGAATTGCACTTCCCAGTCTTCTTGAAATGTGAGCTGAACCTACATGTGTCTTTTTAAGACAGAAGCTTTAATAGCCAGTGCACGATTTTCCATATTTCCTTCCCCTACCATACAGTTGAGATAAAATCTCTGGCACTATGATTCATGGCGACTTATTTTCACCAGCTTGGGAAATCACTAGTACAAGCTACTAGAACCATTTCCGTATATGTCTTAAACAAAGAACATTAAAATATTATTGGCATCAGTGAATATTTTTTCAATTACTCTGAAATAGGTTTCTATATTGCTCTGTATTCTTTGACAAATTATTGACATTAAAACTTCCATTAAAAGTAAAACTCAAAATTAGATTGTTTTTGAACATGTCTTGATTTCCAATAGCAAGAAAACTTATATGATAAAAACACATGTAATAAAAACCAATTTCTTCAGGAGACAAAACTGTCAGATAGATCTCATGAGCACATTCGGATGAGTAAAATCATATATCCTGGCAATGAAGTGAATACAAAGCTCCCTTCTGTGGGAGAATTGGTCCCATTTAAAATCTTATAAAAGGCTCAAAGAATTTGTGTAAGATTTAATTTTTCATTTAGCAAAAACACTTGTTTTATCCTATGTTCATTAGTACTAGTATTTATTTTTGACCCACATACAAATAATAAAATCAAGACCTAATCTCCTTTGGCTTCCTCTGCCCTCCACTGTCATCTCCTTTTAGCCTCCAGGCAGTTTAAGAGCACAATACAACTTCCTTAAAAAAGTAGTAACAAATACCTGTACGGTGCTTTCTGTGTTCCAGGCACTATGCTAACTACTCTTTAATACTTACAACCCTATGAGTTAGATATTAATGTTATCTCCATTTTCATCTTAAAGTTGCAGAAACTGAGGCTTAGAAATTTTGAGTCTCTTGTCCAAGGTCAAGAAATGAAAAAGCCTGGTTTGAAGCTCAGGCAATGTTTTGTGAAACCATATCCATGGAATTTAACCCTTGGATTAAGTACTTAAGTGTTCCAAAGGAAAAGCCCGAGGGAGGAGAATGTGTGACCAGTAAGAAACCTATTTCTGGAAATGCAGGCTAAATTCCTTAATGGCCAAACATATAAGTGGGAACCCTGGTGCAGGATAGTGGAAAGTAGTGTGGCTGTAATAAACTGAAGACAATATGTGCTTTCTAACATCAGCCAAAAGAAACAGTTTTCAGCCAAAAGAAACAGTTTTCCTTCTTGGCTTTTTTTCTTCCAAGAGTTGTCTTTTGTTTCAATTAATACCCACATTGTTGTCATTAAGTATGCCCAGTCTACTTAGAAGGAGAGAAGCACCAAATACCATAGTTTTTCAGTGTTTTTTAACAAAAAAGTGCACACACTTAATGTATATAATTTGATAATTTTGGACATATACATACACAGGTGGTACTATCATAAAAATCATGACCTCCAAATGTTTCCTTGTGTCCCTTTTTTTGTCTGTGTGATAAAAACACTTAATATGATATCTATCTGAACAAAATTTTAGGTTAACAGCATTGTGTGGTAACTATAAGCACTATCTTGTACAGCAGACTCTGAAACATACTCATCTTGTATAAATGTAACTTTATACTCATGGAAAAGCAACTCCCCATTTCTCCCTCCTCCCACCCCTTGGTAACTACCAATTTATTTTATACTTCCTTGAGTTTTATTATTTTAGGTACCTCATATAAGTAGAATCATGGAGTATTTGTCTTTTAGTAACTGGCCTATTTAACTTAGCATAATGTCTTCTAGATTCATCCACAGTGTTGCTACTGGTAGTGTTCCCTCCCTTTGTAAGAATGAATAATATTGCATAATATTTCATTGTATGTATATACCACATTTTATTTATTCATTTGTCTGTTGATGAACATTTGGTTTACTTCCATGTCTTGGTTCTTGTGAATATTGCTGCAGTGAACATGGGAGTGTGGATTTCACTTTAAGATCCTTATTTCAATTGTTTTAAATATATACCCAGGAGTGGGATTGGTGGATCATATGGTAGTAGTACTTTTAAAATTTTGAGAAACTGTTTTCCATAGTGGTTGCACAATTTTGCATTCCCACCAATGGTGTACAAAGATATCTATATCTATATCTATATCTATATCTATATCTATATCTATATCTATATCTATATCTATCTATATCATCTATATCTATCTATATCTATCTATCTATCTATCTATCTATCTATATATCTATCTATCTATCTATCTATCTATCTATATATCTATATATCTATCTATCTATCTATCTATATATATATATATATATATATATATATATATATATATATATCCTGGCCCTTATAACTCCACAGAATCAATCACTGATTTAACAACTATATCCAGACTACAATACCTCAGATAGAACCCGAGAATTAAGTTAACATGTTACAGCATCCTAACCAAGAAGGGCCTCATTGAAATATATCTATATGAAGAACAATTTTACTTTGTCTGTGTTTTCCCCTTTCCCAAGTTGCCAAAGCTCAGCACTAAGAGAGAAATTCTTGTCTGTTTCTCTATTAGGTAAAGCAGATAGTGAGGTATGGATCCAGTATAATGTTCCAGTTTAATTCCTTCAAGGTGGCCTGAAGATTAATAGAAAGTGGAGTTATGGAGAACCAAGATGGCGGCATAGGTTAACGCCGGAGTTTGCTGCTTTGAACAACTACTTCAAAAGTGAAACCAAAAAACGGAAGGGACATCACCCAGAACCACAGGAACGCTGGCTGAGTGGAAGTCCTACAACTAGGAGGAAAGAGAAACGCATACGGACACTCAGAGGAGGCGCAGTGCTGAAGTCAAGTTCTGAGGTGCGGAGTGCGCGGAGCGGGCTGGCGGCGGAGGGCGCGGTTGTTGTTTTCAATCGGGAGGGAGTCGCAGACTCTGAGCACCAGATCCGGGCGAGTCTTTAGGGACCCAGACTCAAACGGGAGAAGCGGGACTGTCTGGCTTCGGTCAGAGCGAGTGCAGCTTTCTCTCCGAGCTTTGCAGCGCGTGCTGGGACTCAGAGAGGCAGAGCCCCTTGGGACAGGACTGAGAGCCGCCATAACTGCTCTCTCCGGCCCACCCTGTTGATCCTGTGCGACCCGCCCCACCCAAGCCCTGCACAGAGGCATTTGCCGGATAGCCTCAGGCAAAGGCATTTGCCGGATAGCCTCAGGCAAAGGCTAGATTAGCACCTCCCTAGAGGACAGAAGTTCTCTCACTGCTGACACAGCTGATTCTCATAGCCACTTGGCCTGGAGGTCAAACCCTCCCTGGAATTAGCTACAACAATCAAGATTTATCTATAAGACTGCGAACAAAGACCACTAGGGGGTGCACCAAGGAAGCATAACAAAATGTGGAGACAAAGAAACAGGACAAAATTGTCAATGGAAGAAATAGAGTTCAGAACCACACTTTTAAGGTCTCTCAAGAACTGTTTAGAAGCTGCCGATAAACTTAATGAGATCTACACGAAAACTAATAAGCCCCTCGATCTTATATTGGGGAACCAACTAGAAATTAAGCACACACAGACTGAAATAACGAATATTATACAGACGCCCGACAGCAGACCAGAGGAGCGCAAGAATCAAGTCAATGATTTGAAATGCGAGGAAGCAAAAAACATCCAACCGGAAAAGCAAAATGAAAAAAGAATCCAAAAATGCGAGGATAGTGTAAGGAGCCTCTGGGACAGCTTCAAGCGTACCAACATCAGAATTATAGGGGTGTCAGAAGATGAGAGAGAGCAAGATATTGAAAACCTATTTGAAGAAATAATGACAGAAAACTTCCCCCACCTGGTGAAAGAAATGGACTTACAGGTCCAAGAAGCTCGGAGAACCCCAAACAAAAGGAATCCAAAGAGGACCACACCAAGACACATCATAATTAAAATGCCAAGAGCAAAAGATAAAGAGAGAATCTTAAAAACAGCAAGAGAAAGAAACTCAGTTACCTACAAGGGAATACCCATACGACTGTCAGCTGATTTCTCAACAGAAACTTTGCAGGCCAGAAGGGAATGGCAAGAAATATTCAAAGTGATGAATACCAAGAACCTACAACCAAGATTACTTTATCCAGCAAAGCTATCATTCAGAATTGAAGGTCAGATAAAGAGCTTCACAGATAAGGAAAAGCTAAAGGAGTTCATCACCACCAAACCAGGATTATATGAAATGCTGAAAGGTATCCTTTAAGAAGAGGAAGAGGAAGAAAAAGGTAAAGATACAAATTATGAACAACAAATATGCATCTATCAACAAGTGAATCTAAGAATCAAGTGAATAAATAATCTGATGAACAGAATGAACTGTTGATTATAATAGAATCAGGGACATAGAAAGGGAATGGACTGACTATTCTTGGGGGGGAAAGGGGTGTGGGAGATGTGGGAAGAGACTGGACAAAAATCGTGCACCTATGGATGAGGACAGTGGGTGGGGAGTGAGGGCGGAGGGTGGGGCAGGAACTGGGAGGAGGGGAGTTATGGGGGGGGAAAAAGGAACAAATGTAATAATCTGAACAATAAAGATTTAATTAAAAAAAAAAAAAGAAAGTGGAGTTATAATCTGTCAGTAGTAGCCTCTGGTGGAATGAATTTTAACCTCTATCTGACGTGTGCATGTGTGTGTTCTGTTCAGTATATCAGAAGCAAGTACCCATTTCTTTGTATCTGTATGTGTATGTCTGATCGTCCTTGCCTCTAATGGATGTGAACAATTAGAGTCCCAGTAGTTGCGTGTTTTTTTATAGCTGAATGGGGTTTTAATTAATGATTCTTAGTCATGCATAGGTAGCTCATAGAACATTGATTAGCATTTTTTATCTTTCTCTTCTGTCCCTCTGTAAAGTTTCCCCCAATTCATTTAAGAAAGTAAATCATGAATTATTCATAACTAAGTGCACTAATTTGATCAATCTTTTCAAATAACCCTGGGTCAATTGAAATTTGACTTATGGGGCAAAAGTCTATAGGAAGTCAACAGAGGCATCTACATTGTAGTTTTCTCCACTGTCATATCACAGGTTCATAAGCCCACAGAAAAAGTCAATCCCTAGAGGTGAAAAGGATGTTAAGTATCTGTGCCCATTCATTCCAAAAACAGCACAATCAATGTAGATTAGAAATTGGACAGACTTATTTCTCACAGGTGACAATACATCATCACATAGTAATAGCTTCTGGTTATCACTCATTTGATATAGATTTGAACAAAAGGTTCATAGTTTAACGACTATATTTCTTATTAATTATCCTTCTTTCTCTTGCCTTCTTTAGAAAAGCAACCCAGCACAATTCTCTTCAAAATGTTATGTCATATTTACACATTTCTTTAGCTATCCTATCTAATAATAGACAAACATGGTAATTAACCGTACCTCCGACATGCTTCCCACTGGCTAATCAGGGCGATATGCAAAGTAACTACCAACCAAGATGGCGGCCGGCAGCCATGCAGCTGAAGCGAACAGGAGGTTTGCTTGCTCCAGCGATGGAGGAAGCCAAGGTTCCCCGCCTGCCGCTGCCGGCCTCTGAGCTGCAGTCTAAGAAACAATGTTGCAATTATAGAATATAAACAAACCCCAGAAACCTGCTTTCAGCCAGCCAGGCCTCAGAGCTGGAGTTGCAACAGTGTTTCAATTATAGAAGCCAAACAAACCCCAGAAACCTGCTTTCAGCAGCCGAAGCCTCAGAGCTGGAGCTGAGCCTCAGAGCTAAAGCAGGCTCTCAGCTCCAGTGACAGCCATAGAAGGTAAATAAATCCCAGAATAAAAAAGAAAAAAAGGAGAGGCTGGGAGCTTCAGTCACCTGCCAGCCTGAAAATGGCCCTCAGCCCCTCACCCAGACTGGCCAGGCACCCCAGTGGGGACCCCCACCCTGAAGGGGGTGTGACCAGCTGCAAACAGCCATCATCCCCTCATCCAGGCTGGCCAGGCACCCAAGTGGGACCCCCACCCTGATCTGAGACACGCTTCAGGGCAAAACAGCCAGCCCCCACCCATGCACCAAGCCTCGATCTTATATAGTAAAAGGGTAATATGCAAACTGATTCTAACAGCAGAAAGACAGGGAATGACTGGTCACTATGACTCACACTGACCACCAGAGGGCAGACGCACAATGAAGGAGCTGCCCTCTGGTGGTCAGGGCGCTCTCACATGGGAGCAGCTCTGCTCAGCCAGAAGTCAGTGGTGGTGGTAGGAGCCTCTCCTGCCTCCTCAGCAGCACTAAGGATGTCTGACTGCAGCTTAGGCCTGCTCCCCGCTGGCAAGTGGACATCCCCCGAGGGCTGCTGGGCTGCCAGAGGGATGACTGATTGCCATCTTAGGACCAATCCCCCGGGGAGCCGGCCTAAACCAGCAGGTGGTCATCCCCTGAGGGGTCCCAGACTGCAAGAGGGCACAGGCTGGGCTGAGGGACCCCCCTACCTCTGAGTGCACAAATTTTTGTGCACCGGGCCTCTAGTCATATAATAATCTCCCAGGCAAGAATTGCTGCACATTTTTCATATTGCACATTGAGAAAGCGTCTTTATTTTTGTCCAGGTCATTCAATAGTTTAACATAGTCTGGAAAACAAAATGAGGATTGGGTTTAATTGCGGCATTCTATGTTCCATAGCAAAAGCTAATATTATATCAAATGGATTAGAAAATATTGAAAATATTTTGTATGAATGGTTTCTCTTTGGAGTACCTCAAGGTATATATGTAAATTTTGTAGAAAAACAGCAATTTCTGCCTATATAGTAAGACAGTGTTGACATGCCTTCCTTCACAGAGAGTCATATGTTATGGACTGGTTGGGGGGGGGGGCGGTAAGAGATCAACTGAAGGACTTGTATGCATGCATATAAGCATAACCAATGGGCACAAGACACTGTGGGGTATGGGAGGCTAGGGGAAGGTCAAGAGGAGAAAAAAAAAGAGACATATATAATACTCTTTATAATACTTTAAGCAATAAAACAATTAAAAAAATGTAATCATTGGCAGTTGTATTATGTGATGCTTTCTGGAGCAATTTAATTTTTTTTCCATATGAACCCTAACTTTGAGATCCCAGGAAGTTAATAGTTTAATTATGACAGTCACTAAGTGAATATATATATATATATATATATATATATATATATATATATATATATATATAATCTCATATTAGTTTTCACTATAAATCAATTGTTACCTTAAGCAGTTTTCAACTGATAACTTGATTTTGGTTTAAAAAAAATAATGAGCGTGATGCACTTACCAATAGATAGGTTTATCTTATCCTCAGAACAATTAAGAAGTGTTAGCAAGAACAAGAAATCACAAAAACCTGTTGCAGAGATAAAATAATTGAAATAATTGAGGTGAATAAAGGTCTCAGACATTCTCCCACATCACTTGGTGAGTCCTTGGTACTATGAAAGCTAATAAGCAAAATTTTTGATTCCTAGCACTGTCTCCTGTATATTTATTCAATCTCTCTGTTACAATTACTGTTTCATCAACATTTTGAGTTACTTGATAAAAATGGTTTCCTTAATGATTAAATTTAGTTTTCTAATGTCCATACTTGACTTTTTAAAGTACTAAAACAACCATTAGAATAATAATCAACTGGTCAGAAGGCTTGCAAATATATTAAAGAACTATTGTAATGTGACTTTAAGAACAAACCTTGACTTTCCAATGTGAGAGATATATGAAAAAAATGAATAAAATTGAGAGAAGATGCACTGAAATATAAATGTGTTTGAAAAGTAGGAATATGGAAAGACTAAAAGACTTGAAATTATTTAATAGACATTTAAAAGTTATGAAATATATAAATTGATAAGTTTGCAAGAATAGGGTGGTGCATTTTATAGATGAAGATCAACCAACATGCTTTGTTTTCCTGGAGCCTGGATGACAGGAAAATTCAGAATTAAGAAACATATATATTACATGAACCAATTAAAATGTATTGATCTCTCACATTGTAGCACACTGAATTCTAAGATGCCCCCCTCCAATTCCTGCCCTCTGGTGTACATGCCCTGTATAATCTCATCCTCTTGAGTGTGGGTAGAATCAATAAATACAACGAGATATTATTCTCTTGATTATCTTGCATTATATGGTAAAAGGATTAGTTAAGTGAATTAAATTCCCCAATTAGCTGACTTTAAGATAGGTTGATTATTCAGATGTGCCTGATATAATCACAAGAGCCCTTTAAAGTTGGGTCTACAGTTCAGAGTGAAGTCAGATATTTGAAACATGAAAAGGATTTATTGTCATGTTGATGGCTTGAAGATGGTGGGGATCATGTGGCAAGGAATGTGAATGACCATTAGGAGTGGTCCCTGACAGCCAGCAAAGAAATGAAGCCCTCAGTCCTACAACCACCAGGAGCTGAATTCTGCCAATAAGAATGAGTGTGGTACCCCTAACTGGTTTGGCTCAGTGGATAAAGCATCGGCCTGCGGACTAAAGGGTCCCGGGTTCGTTTCTGGTCAAGGGCATATACCTTGGTTGCGGGCACATCCCCAGTAGGGAGTGTGCAGGAGGCAGCTGAATTGATGTTTCTCTTTCATCAATGTTTCTAACTCTCTATCCCTCTCCCTTTCTCTCTGTAAATAATCAATAAAATATATTTTTTAAAAAAAGAATGAGTGTGGTAGAGGCTTTTTCTTTACATCTTCCATATAAGAACCCAGCCTGGACAACCCCTTGATTTCAGGCAATACCAATGAAAACTGTGAGATAATGAATTTATGTCCTTTTAAATTGCTAAGTTTTTGGTAATTTATTATGCAGAAAAAGAAGACTAATACACACAGTGTATATAGTAGTGAAATTAGTTAGAATGCATATTAAAATGCATACCATAGGAGAGACAACAGGACGGACATCCATCAGGTTAATTGAAATAACAGGGTTGCTATTGCTCTATTATGGGAAATGGTGGCAATTTCCCCTAGTAATATTTACCAGGAGAATGACTAGACAGATATCTGTTTGCATCAGCTTGGAAAAAGCTTGTCTGTGAAACAGGGCTAGAGTGAGGGCCTTTCAGCCATATGACTTTAAAATTCGGTTCATAGAATTTACATTGACCACATATACATTTTTAAACTCTGAGATTTATTTTTATTCCTAAGCAAAATTCTTTTGTGCTAATTGTTCTCCATTGGTCCTCCAGATTAACTCTTTTTTCTGCTCTGCTTTGTGCCTTGAGAAACTGACACCAAATAACTGTCCTCTTGGATCTCCTGCTGTCTAGTTTCTATGGCTTTCAGTCAATGGGAGACAAAAACAAGGGGTTGGAAGGAAGAAAGAGAGTGAAGTCAAGGCATTTCTGTACTTATTTCCTGCTCCAGCCTCACTTCTCAGGCAACATCTGTGTTCTTCTGTCTTCCATGAGGTAGTTCCTCCTTATTCCATTGCTCCAGCTTTTAGTCTGTTCAGATAACACTATATTTCTCTAACCTAGAATTGATACTAGATTTCCACTGTTATTGTTGTTGGAGTGTCTCAACATTTGATGTTCACTTAACTATGTGCCACAAAATGAATGTTTGTATCCCCACCAAATTCCTATATTGAAACACTAACACCCAATGTGATTGTCTTTATGAGGTAATTAGATTTAGATTAGGTCATGAAAATGGGATACTCATAAGATCAGTGCCTTTAGAGCAGTGGTTCTCAAACTTCCTAATGCCGCAACCCTTTAATACAGTTCCTCATGTTGTGGTGACCCCCAATTTCATTGTTTCAAATTGAACATAATTAAAGCATAGTGATTAATCACAAAAACAATATGTTAATTATATATGTGTTTTCCGATGGTCTTAGGCAACCCCTGTGAAAGGGTCATTTGACCCCCAAAGGGGTCGCGACCCACAGGTTGAGAACCGCTGCTTTATAGGAATCCATGGGTACTCAGAAAGAAAAAGTAATGTGAGCATGCTTTAAGATAGCAGCTGCCTGTAAACCAAGAGAAGAATTTCTCAGAAAGAAACCTTGCAGGCACCTTGATCTTGAACTTCTAGCCTCCAGAAGTGTGAGGAATACATTTCTTCTGTTTAATCCACTCAGTTTATGGTTTTTTGCTATGGCAGACCTAGCTGACAAAGATTACCTTAATACACATTTATAAGTAGTATCCTCTTAAAATATGCTACTATAAACCATCTTAATAAATTCTGTTCCCTACCAGGATCCTGAACTGTGAGGATCTTGCCCAGCTGGCAGCTAATATTGTCTTTTAAAAACATGTACCTTGTCCTTTTTGAAGCCTAGAAGTTAAAAAACATTAAGATACTGCATTTTAATTTTCAGTGTTGTGTCCTCAGGTGGCAGTAGTGGGTGGATGGAGATAGATGTTGATATGTTTGAGTTGGCAAAGCTACTCTTCAAGGACTACTTAATTTCATCTATGTAGAAGAAGTTTTACTAGCTATATCACTCCTTGCTTCTCTTTGTCTCCTCACTCATTCCTCTACTGGATACATTCAATTTATACATTTGAATAAATAAATAGAGCAAGACACTCAGCTTCTGTTTTACTCTAGGTAGTTGGCCTTCCTGCAAAATGGATGCATTCTCTTCTGCTCCCATATGGCAACACTTCTCTAAGTCAAATGCTGTTATAACTGGGAGCATTAAACTGATTCTGAAATTTAACATTAGAAAACTGTTTTCATTTTAAGCTAAGCCACATTCTCCAGCTAGCTTTTAGAATAAATTAATGTGGTGAAGAAGAATGCTATTTATTTGGGCCACCCTTGGACCTCAAATGTCCCTTTGCCTGAAAACTGCCACCAAATTAATCTTCCTAGACCAAATGATCTTTGGTACTTTTATTTCTTAGAAGCCCTCTTCTAAATGACCAGATATGTATATTTGAGGAGTTATATATGCCTATAACTGCAAGAAGAAACTTCTTACATGCATTTAAAACAATAATTTTTCTACAAAAACAGTTTCTTTTTTAATAACAAATATGTGATATTCAGTTAAACTGGAAGCAATGAACTATTTAATCAAAAAGTAAAGAAATATAAAGATATAGACATAATTTAGTAGTTCTTTTTGAACTTTAAAAAACACATTTTAAACAGATCACAACTACATTTTCAAATGACAACATGCAGCGATTTCACAACAGGAAGTGAGAGGCCAGTAAGATAGTAGAAAACAGGGAAAAAATTGTTGAGAGAAGTGATCCTTCTTTAGCACAACTTTCACAGCTTGTGGCCTAGTAATTGCTTTAATTTTTTTAGGGTATAATTTTGGGGAAACCTCAATGGCAGGTAGTTATCTTTATTTTTAACTTCCAGTAATCAATTTTCTTGCTTACTCCCAGCAATCTAATCTTTTAGAATAATTAAATTTTACGGAGTCATCACTTGCTTCTTGTAGGCTGGTGACAGTTTCCTTCTCTTCTATAGACATTCTGATTTTTGACACTCTGCACACTTCTGACCTAGTTAGTTGTGACTTTCTCTGGTGTCTAATTTTCTGTAATGTTCCCTTTAAACTTTTGACCCTGTTTGGGAATGGTGGTGCTCATATTAAGTACAGAATTTGATAATCACAGTGTAGCATTCAGATATTTTTGTTACTACTCATTGCATCAGTCTATTGCTTGAGGCTTTTTTCCCCTCTAATGTAGATCATCGAAAGTCTATGCCATATTATATCTCATTTTGAACTGCAGAGCTGAGAATGTATCATTATGTGTTGAAATTCTTGGACTCTTCTCCTGAAATTATTCCATTTCATCTCACAACTGCATTTATTATACAGTAATGCAATTACATACATCATTCTTATGGGGATTTGAAGTGTTCACTTCAAATGTCTGGAGGAGGCGGCATTTTCACCAGGTTTTAAAAATAGCTGGAAAAATAGCTTGAATTACCAGCATCTGAACATTGTATACCAATTTAGGGCATAGATTCTATGTCCAAATAACACTAACACTTTACAGGAAGGACAATCAAGCAATAAGCTTTTGTTATAATGCCAGTAGCAGAGGGTTTGGATGGCTTTTTGCCATTTTTATTACTGAACATTGCCTATGTCCTTAGAGATGTGTAGCATTTAGAACCACTTTTATTTTGCCTTCCTGTCTAATAATCTAAAATTTTTCTGAAAATTACAGAGGGCTTTGCATCCCAAAGAGTTTTACAAACTACACATGTGTAGAAATGACTTACTGCAACATTGAAAGTCATCTTGCTCTGGGGAATGAATCTAGGGCATCTTTCTAGACCACAACTAGCCAGATCATTGAGTTCATGACTCATTCTAAAGGCAACTACAACATATACTTTAATTTTATAACAGTTTGTCTCTATACTGAGCAAAAGGAGAAAGGTCACATGTAAAACTGAACTGTAGCATCTAGAATATATTTTATGAGGAGGAGAATCAGATGGCAGCATAGGTAAACACCTGTACTTGCTGCCTCTAACAACCACATCAAAACTACAGCTAGCCCTAGCCGGTTTGGCTCAGTGGATAGAGCGTCAGCCTGCAGACTGAAGGGTCCTGATTCGATTCCAGCCAAGGGCATATGACAGGTTGCAGGCTCGATCCCCAGTAGGGGGCATGCAGGAGGCAACCAATCCATTATTCTCTCTTATCATTGATGTTTCTATCTCTCTCTCCCTCTTCCTTCCTCTCTGAAATCAATAAAGAAATATATTAAAATAAAAAAAGTACAGCTAAAAGAGAAAATAAATATCATTCAGAACCATGGAAACACTGGCTGAGTGGAAATTCTACAACAAGAAGGAAAGAAAAAAGCACAGTGAGACTGGTAGGAGCTGCGGAGGTACGGAGGTGCACAGATGCAGAGGCATGCATGAAATGGGCTGGCAACTGGATGCACTATTGTTTGTTTGTTTTCAAATCAGGAGGGAGATACAAGCTCCCGATTGGTCTGAACTTCAGTTCAGGTCAAGACTTTGGGGACTCAGACTCATACTGGGAGAAACTGGACTGTAGGGCATTGGGATAGGAATGTGAGGGTGGCTTTCTCTCAGAGGTGCTCACAGCGATCATTGTTCTTGTGTCGGGGCGCAAGACACAGAGATGTGAAGGCTTGGGGACCTCCCCAGTGCAGGCTGACTGGCAGCCATTGCTGTTTGCTCTGCCCTGGAGATTCACTGAGACCCCGCCCCACCCAATTTACAACCCCACCCAAGCTGTGAGCAACAGCTTTTGCATATGAATGACCTGTCCATTTGCAGCCTAACCTAACAAACTATAGCTGGGTTAGAGAGCTTCAAAGCTTCCAAAAGAAGACCCAAGGCTCAGCAGCAGCAGCAGCCTGCCTTCCTTCACAGCTGGGCCATATCTGGGCACTTCCAAACCCCAAACAAAGAGGAGGAATCTGAAGATCTGGCTGTAGCTCCTGCTGGGTGGCCTCAGGCAGTGGCTGACTTTGCACCTCCTTGGAGATCCAAAAGCCAGTGTACCAATGGTCAGTGTGAGAACATACCAGATTACAACTCTTCACATCCATAAGTGACAGACTCAAGGGGAAGACTCAGCACCAAACCTCACTGAAGCAAGTCCTGCCCCATAGGGTGTCTCCAGCACAGCAGTTCTCCCATTGTAGACAGAGCCGGTCCTCACAGCCAATTGGTCTGGAGGTCAATTCCTCCCAGTGATACCAACAACAATCAAGGCTTAACTACAACAAGACTGTGCACACAGCCCACAAAGGGGTGCACCAAGACTGTCCACATCAGGTAATTAGGGAGGCTGAGCCACTGGGCCCTATAGGACAACTAGCACACAAAGCCACTCTATCAACACAAGGAAGCAGCCAAGATGCGGAGACAAAGAAACATGTCACAAATGAAAGAAATGGAGGAAAACAAACTACTGGATAAAGAGTTCAAAACCATGGTTATAAGGTTACTCAAGAATCTGCTAGAAACCGCTGAGAAATTTAATGAGACCCTCAAGGATATAAAAAAGAACCAATCAGAAATTAAGCACACACTGACTGAAATAAAGAATAATATACAGAGATCCAACAGCAGACTAGAAGGCCCCAAGAATCAAGTCAAAGATTTGAAATATGAAAAAGCAAAAAACACCCAACTGGAAAAGCAAAAAGCAAAAAGAATCCAAAAACATGAAGATAGTATAAGGAGCCTCTGGGACAACTTCAAGCATACCAACATCCAAATTATAGGGGTGCCAGAAGAAGAGAGAGAGCAAGATATTGTAAACCTATTTGAAGAAATAATGACAGAAAACTTCCCCTACCTGGTGAAAGAAATAGACTTACAAGTCCAGGAAGTGCAGAGAACTCCAAACAAGAGGACTCCAAAGAGGATCACACCATGACACATCATAATCAAAATGCCAAGGGCAAAAGACAAAGAGAGAATATTAAAAGCAGCAAGAGAAAAACCAGTTAGTTACCTTCAAGGGAGTACCCATATGACTGTCATCTGATTTATCAACAGAAACTATGCAGGCCAGAAGGGAGTGGCAAGAAATATACAAAGTGATGAATACCAAGAACCTACAACCAAGAATACTCTACCCAGCAAAACTATCATTCAGAATTGAAGGTCATATAAAGAGCTTCACAGACAAGAAAAAGCTAAAGGAGTTCATCACCACCAAACCAGTATTATATGAAATGCTGAAGGGTATTCTCCAATAAGAGGAAGAAAAAGGTAAAGATAAAAATTATGAACAACAAAGTGACAACAAATACATATCTATCAACAAGTGAATCTAAAAATCAAGTGAATAAAAAATCTGAAAAAACAGAATAAACTGGTGATTATAATAGAATCAGGGGCATAGAAAGGGTGTGGACTGACAATTCTCATGGGGAAAGGGAGCATGAGGGGTGCAGGAAGAGATTGGACAAAAATCTTACACCTATGGATGAGGACAATGTGGGGTAAGGACATGGGGTGGTGTGGGAACTGGGTGGAGGGGAGCTATGGGGGAAAAAGAGGAACAACTGTAATAATCTGAACAATAAAGATTTATTAAAAATAAATAAATAACTTCTGAATATTTCAGTTGTGTCTAAAATTTTGAAATCTGTTTAAAAAGATTCTGCTAATAGAATACTAAATAATTACATATACGTATATGTCACCTTATTTTGAAGCTAAGCATAACATCTCCATTTTTGGCCTTTTATACTTCTCAAATATCAGCATATTATTTGTGTATGGATCTCAGGTATGGTCAGACCTAAGATAAAATTGTTGAAAGTCTTTTGGGCACCTGAGAAAATTGGTTATTAATCAAGAATTACTTTTACTACAATGAGGCATGGACCATTGGATTGGTTGTGAGAATTTTTATGGAAAATACATAATAAAAGATTTTTTTTGTTTTACCAATTAAATGTCATGTAGCTTTATAAAGTAGGTCAATATCACTAAGTTGCCATAGGTGGAAAAGGCTAATTGATTTTGCTGCCACCTATGAGCCCAAGTTAGCAGCAGCCTCATATTGCTTACTGGTTACCTTAACAGAGTGTGTGGTTATTTAGCATTATCAAACTCAAGAAAAATTATTGTAGTTTTACATTGCTTTATTACTCCTAATGGCTTATTTCAACAAACAATTCAGCCCCTTGAAACAGACAGGATGACTAATGTTGTCTGTTGGCACAGACTCTGGCAGAATGCTGTTCTCAGCATCAAATCAAACAGTTGTTGAGTTCTCCTCAGAATACATGAGACCGCAGAACACTTGTCACCGTGGGGTTTATGCTATTAGTGTAAGACATAGTCCATACTCACAACATATTTAAAATATTACCACACATGGATTTATGGGGATGAAATAGAACAGACACACACACACACACTCACACACACACACACACACACACACACACTGATTACTCCATGTACAGAGGACATCCTTATCAGTGTAATCTCTGAGATAAAAATGGAATATTTTGTAATTCAGAAAAGCACAAGTTCCAGGGTACTCATATACTGTTGGCAGGGAGGCAAGGTATATTGATACAAACCCTTTGGAAGACAATCAGTAAGTATTCATTAAATTTTAAAATATTCTAAGCCATGAACCAGGGGGTAAAGGTGGGCTAGAAGAGTTCAATGGAGGAAAAAAGGGACATATGTAATACTTTCAACAAGAAATATTTTTTTTAAAAAAAGAAAGAAAAACATGTGCTTTTAAATTGGAAGGTGGGTTCAGGCTGACCACCCAACTAATTCTACTGTGCAATTTTCCAGAGGAAGTGAAATTTATTTATGTATTGAGAGCAATATGTAGCCATCTGTGTTCCCTCCCCCACCCCTATATAAACATATGAAAATAAAAAAATAAAAATGTACCCTATGGAAGAGGAACCAGACCTTTAAGTTTGATTAGAGTTTGGTCTCTGAAAAATTAAAGGCCACGAAGAATGAAAAAAAATAATAAAAAACAATAATAAAACACATGATTAAAAATATTTTGTACAAAAATAACTATTAAACTATTTTTGTAATAAAACAAAAACAAACAATACACCAGGGAAGAGCTTAAATATTCATTAATAGGGGAATGATACAGCTATTAAATGGAATATTAGGTAGCGTTATAAAGGAATGATGTAGAGCTATATATACTAGTCTAAAATTGTCCATATCTTATTATTCATGAGAATGGAAAATTATAATATAATCTCATTTTTGTAAGTGGCACATATATTCTCGCAAATTTATGGCTAAACATCTGACATTGATGCCAATATGAGTATTTTTTATGTATATAAAACCATACAGAAATAGAAAGGACAATAAGCAAACAGTGCTTTCCTTTGAAAAGTAGGAATGAAATGGTTTGATCTGTGGCTATAAGGGTTTTAATATACAAATATACATACATAAATATACTATACACATATTGATGTGTATTATATTTTAGTAATTTATGGGTGATTTTAACTTATTTTTATATATTAAAATTTTTGAATTTAATTCATTCAAAAGATGTTAGAGACCTGATCTTGACTGAAAATTTGATTATTTGATTACAATTTAAAATCATAAGAAAACTGTTATTCATAGCTTTTTATGAGTACCTGGGTAGCATTTTTAAAAATTCAGTTTAGGATTTATTAATATAGGTATTGAGACAGAATGAAATGAACGTGAAAAACCAATAAAATCCAAAAATTTAATTTTAACCAAAATTAACACTCTCAAACTATTATATCATTTATCAAGACTGTAAAATAGTAGTCAATGAGATTTGTTAACATTTCAGTTTACTCTTTTTCTCTCTATGCCCTTTGACATAGATGCAAATGAATAATGCAATGGCTGGACATATTGAAACAGAAGGATCTCTGATTCTTAATAAGCCAAAAACCAGAGAATTGGATGACAGTGATCAATCCTCCTATACAAATAAGAACTGATCCCCCTTTAAAATAGTAGAAAGAAATCTGGTAGTTGTATTTTAAAACTAAAAGGGATAATAAATATGCTTTGTAAAATGCAGAGTACTGGAGCTAACCTTCTTGAATCACTAACTGGAATTCACTTTTGGGTGATAATGCATATAGAGGACTCCAAATTTAAACATTTTCTTCAATATTTTGCTGTTGTTAATGAAACTTATCATACATAATAAAACATGAAAAATAGCACATGCAGAAAAAACTAATTTTTGATAAAGTGATTATGTACTGAATGGCCCATCCTACATTCTATATAAATCTGATAAAATTATCATTGCATTAGATCCCACATATGAGTGAAATCATATGGTACATGTCATATTCTGACTGGCTTATTTTATTTAGCATAATGTTCTCCAGGTCCATCCATGCTGTCACAAAGAGAAAAAAGTCCTGTTTCCCCAACACATTATGGAGCTATATTGCTTAGCCTTCATTGCTAGTATAGATAGATTTGGAGTAATTCTTGACTTACAAATAAACTACAAGTACACATAAGGCCATATATTGGAAAATCTTAATATGGATCTACCACTCCTCATAAGAGCAATCACCTTGCTTTGGGCCTTGGGAATTTGACCCAAATGGCTATGTGAAAGCATATCTTTGTCTTCTGGCTTCATTTTGGGTTAGGACAAACAAAACATAAAGAAAGTAATCAGATGAAGGCAGTGAGATTGCAATAGTTATTCTCTATACCCCCATATTTAGGGTCACCATGGAGTAGCTGCATCTGCAAACAAGCCACATAACTATGTCATCTCAATGTTGCTGTCACCATTCATTTCTCCTGGTTTATTTTGGACCTCTTATAACTCTTTACTAGCCCCAGAGTTTTGCCTTACTGTTTCCTGTGGTGTTCATACTTACTGCCTATTACTTTGAAAATATTCCCCTTTTCAAGCTCTCCTCCAATTATATAGTTTCTGTGAAACTGACTGGTTTAATGTCCAGACGCTGATTTATGTACATGTTTATCCCTCTGTAAACCAGGCACTTGATTAAAAAATAACATCATTCCATTCATCTGTTGATGGGCATTTAGGCTGTTTCCAAATCTTAGCTATGGTAAATTGTGATGCTATGAACATAGGGCTGCATATTTCCATTCTGATTGGTGTTTCTAGTTTCTTTGGCTATATTCCTAGAAGTGGGATCACTGGATCAAATGGAAGTTCTATTTTTAGTTTTTTGAGAAAACTCCATACTGTCTCCACAGTGGGTGCACCAATCTGCATTTCCACCAGCAGTTCATGAGTGTTCCTTTTTCTCCACATCCTCGCCAGCACTTGTCATTTGTTAATTTGTTGACGATAGCCATTCTGACAGGTGTGAGATGGTACCTCATTGTTGTTTTGATTTGCATCTCTCAGATGATTGGTGATTTTGAGCATGTTTTCATATATCTCTTGGCTTTCTGAATGTCCTCTTTTGAAAAGTGTCTATTTAGGTCCTTTGCCCATTTTTTTATTGGATTGTTTATCTTCCTTTTGTTAAGTTGTATGAGTTCCCTATAAATGTGGTACATCTACACAATGGAATACTATGCTGCTGTAAAAAAGAAGGAATTCTTACCATTTGCAACAGCATGGATGGAACTGGAGAGCATTATGCTAAGTGAAATAAGCCAGTTAATGAAAGAAAAATACCACATGATCTCACTCATTTGTGGATAATAAAGACCATTATAAACTGATGAACAAAAATAGATACAGAGGCAGAGCAGTATCGAACAGACTGTCAAACTACAGCAGGAAGACCAGGGAGGGTTGCGGGGGGTTGGGGGGTAAGAGATAAACCAAAGGACTTATATGCATGCATATAAGCATTACCAATGGACACAAGACACTGGGGGGTAGGGGAGGCCGGGGGAAGGCCAAGGGGGAAAAAAAGGAGACATATGCACCACTCTTTGTAATATTATAAAAAAATTAAACAAAATTAAAAGAAGAAAGAAATATCATCATCTCAGAGAAAATTAAATTGTTTTAGGTTGAATGTATAGTAGATATTTCTTGATAGTTTCTCTAAGTAATTTTTAAAGATCCAAATCTTTTCTTCACTCAGAGCTTCTCCTTTTTCCATTGTATCAGTTTGATGTCCTGTAATAACCCTAAGCTTCGAGTATAATAGAAGAAGCTTTTTGCCTATCCAGAAGTAGTGCGAGTAAAGGGCTTCAGTGAAAGATTAGTCCTCTACACTTTAATGGGAATCAGAATCTTTTCTTATCAACATTATATCACTCATCTATGTTGTGACTAGACAAGTGAGGCTAATCTTTTTTGCTGTTATGAACCATCATGTTAATCACTGGCACAGGCTCTGAGTCAACTTTTTTCCTCAAAGTGCTTTTATAATTGACTAGAGGCCTGGTACATGAAAATTCATGCACTGGAGAGGGGTCCCTCAGCCAGGCCTGCTCCTTCTCATAGTCTGTGAGCCCTCAGGAGCGGGAGGTGACCTGGTGATCATGGGAAAGCAATGCCTCATCACACCTCTGCTGCTGCCACTGCCGACCTGGTTACCTGAGCTTTGGGCAGCCCTGGGTGGCTGGGGAGCCACCATCCGAGGCTTGCCTGAGCCTCAGGCTGGCCCTGGGCAGCTTGGGGGATGAGGGAACTGGGAGGCTCCAGAGGCATGTGTGCGGAGTGGCCAGGCCCGCCTGGAGGTGGGCCTGGCTTTGCTGTGTGCCTGCCGCCCCAGCAGGGCTGAGGGGACTGAGCTCCACCCTCTTGTGGCTGTGGGCACTGCCATCTTTGAGGGCAGGGCATTCAAAAAGCATATTCCCTCCTTATTGGCTGTGGGAGCTGCCATCTTTGCGAGAGTATGAGGGTCAATTAGCATATTACCTCTTTATTAGATACAATTCCTATGTATGGTTTCTGTACTTGTTTATCAGAAGCAACATGGTAGCAAAAGAATACTGTATTTTATATATAAAGTTTGTCAGAACCTTATCTCTAAAAGCTGGTCAGATTAATCTATTCCCTGTTAATTCATGAGGTATTTGTGAAACAATATATACCATGATATGAATACATTACATAAACTCTATAGTATTATTCAGGTGTTTGTGAGGCTGCTGCTGCAACTATTACTAATGATCTGTTAAAAAATTCCCATTATACTTGCCTTTTAGATTTTAATTTCTATGTGGGTAGATAACAACTAACAACAATAGGGTACATGTTTATTTATCATAAATTTTTAATTAATAAGTAGTGAAGTGAATAAGACACTTTAAAATATCGTTTATTACATACTACAATAAACAGATGTGTTGTAAATTCAGAAACTCAAACATTTACAATAAAATGTGCTTACACATAAATATGACCAAATTTATTTAAAGCCCCTGTTAGATCGATCCTTAGTACGTTAAATACCATGTAAAAACAAGACTATGAAGTTCTTAATCATGTATTTTCAAAAACTGCCATTTATAAAATGACATTCTAAAAACCTACATTTGGAATTTCAAAACATCTCAATTCAGAAAGTTTTTTTTTTTTTTTGCTTTATTTTATTTATTTTTTTTAATTTATTTTTTTTTATTGCTTAAAGTATTACAAAGGGTATTACAATTCAGAAAGTTTTTGACTACTGTTTTACCTCAGCCCCAACTTCAAATAATTCATGAAAAACATTTGACTTTGGAAGAAAATCCAAGGTATGGTATAATTTTTAGAAAAAAAAACACACTGATTCCAGAACCTTTAAGACCCACAGTCAGCATTAAAAATCATTTTTCATATTCTCATCCATTATTTTTCAATGTCATATTAGAGATGAAAAATATTTAAGCCCATAACTAAAAGATCAATAAACATGGTTTTATTATATCACCTTATTTTGTCATTGGTACTGCCCAAAATTTTACACAAGGAAATACATACAAAATGTTAAAGTATTCATTAAATTTCAATTCAAGGGTTCTGTTTCAAAAATCTACTTTTAATATATTCCATAAAGATAAGCACAGCATGGCTCAGTGGTTGAGCACTGAACTATGAACCAGGAGGTCATGGTTCGATTCCCAGGCAGGGAACATACCCAGTTTGTGGGCTCCACCCCCACTAGGGGGTGTGCAGGAGGCAGCCAATTGATGATTCTCTCTCATCATTGATGTTTCTCTCTCTCTCTCTCCATCTCCCTTCCTCTCTAAAATCAATAAGAAATTTTTAAAAAGATAAGCACAAATTAGTCATTTAAAATACATTTCCAACTACTTTTTAAAAATTTTATCTTTTTTATTCTTTATTGATTAAGGTATTACACATGTGTCCTTATCATCCCACTGCTCCCAGCCACCCCCCTGCTCATGCCCTCAACCCCCTAGTGTCTGTGTCCATTGGTTATGCTTATATGCATGCATACAAGTCCTTTGGTTGATCTCTTCCCCTTCCTCCCAACCTCCCCTGATTTCCCTCTGAGGTTGGATGGTCAGATCAATGCTTCTGTATCTGGGTCTGTTTTTGTTTATCAGTTTATGTTGTTGATTATATTCCACAAGTGAGTGAGGTCATGTGATATTTATCTTTCTCAAAATGACTTATTTCACTTAGCACAGTGTTTCTCAACCTTCTGGCCCTTTAAATACAGTTTCTCATGTTGTGACCCAACCATAAAATTATTTTTGTTGCTACTTCATAACTGTAGTGTTTCTACTGTTATGAATCATAATGTAAATATCTGATATGCAGGATGGTCTTCGGAGACCCCTGTGAAAGGGTTGTTCGACAGCCAAAGAGGTCGCGACTCACATGTTGAGAAGCGCTGATTAGCATAATGCTCTCCAGCTCCATCCATGCTTTTGCAAATGATAGGAGTTCCTTCCTTTTTATATCAGCATAGCATTCCATTGTGTAGATGTACCATGGTTTTTTAATCCACTCATCTGTGGATTTATCCTGGGGATGCAAGGATGGTACAATATCTGCAAATCAATTAACGTGATACATCACAAAAACAAATGGAGACATAAATGTCACATAGCTATATCAATTGATACAGAAAAAGCATTTAACAAAATCCAACACCCTTTCTTGATAAAAGCCCTTAGCAAAGAGGTAATAGAGGGATCATACCTCAACATAATAAAAGTTTTCTATGACAAACCTACAACCAACATCATACTCAATGGGCAAAAACTAAAACCATTCCATCTAAGAGCAGGAATGAGACAGGGATGCCCAATTTCACCACTCCTGTTCTACATAGTACTGGAAGTACTAGCCATAGCAATTAGGCAAGAAGAAGAAATAAAATATATCCAAATTGGAAAAGAAGAAGTAAAACTGTCCTTGTTCGCAGATGACATGATATTATACATAGAAAACCCCAAAGACTCCATCAAAAAATTATTAGACTTAATAAATGAATTTGGCAATGTAGCAAGATACAAAATTAACACCCAGAAATCTATAACATTTTTATACACCAGTAATGAATTTACAGAAAGAGAGATTAAATAAACATTCCCATTTACCATTGCACCAAAAAAATTAAAATACCTAGGAATAAACTTGATTAATGAGGTAAAAGGCCTGTACTCAGATAACTACAGGACACTAATAAAAGAGATAGAGGAAGACATAAACAGATGGAAGAATATACTGTGTTCATGGATTGGTAGAATCAACATCATTAAAATTTCCATATTACCCAAAGCAATCTATAGTTTCAATGCATGCCCCATTGAAATACCATTGGTATATTTCACAGAGCTAGAATGAACTGTCCAAGAATTCACCTAGAATAAAAATGGACCCTGAATAATGGCAGCAATCCTGAGAAAGAAGACCAAAGTATGAGGGATATCAAGCTATATTACACAGCCACTGTTCTCAAAACTGCCTGGTACTGTCACAAGAATAGACATATAGTCCAATGGAATAGAACAGAGAACCCAGAAATTGACCCGAACCAACTACTTTTGAATATATATATAAATACTAGAGGCCCAGTACACAAAAATTAATGCATGGGGGGGGGGTCCCTCAGCCCAACCTGCAACAACGCAAGCGTTCCGTGCCTTGCTTGGCCTGAGGCCCTCAATGGCTGGGCACAGAACACTTGCCTCATCGCAGGGGAGACAAGTAAGCATCCCCCCACCCGGGCATTCTGTGCCCACTACACAGAGGCCCTCCGTGGCCAGAGTGGAATGTTTGCCTTGTCACCAAGGTGGTGAAGGAAGCATTCCGCCAGGCCAATCATGCTGCCCGCTCTCAGAGGCTGCCCCCTGGGACTGGGGGACTCTGGCAGGGCTGAGAGGAATGGGCGCCGCCATTTTGTGGCTATGGGCACCACCATCTTTGTGATGGAGTGATGGTTAATTTGCATATTACCCTTTTATTAAATAGGATATATATATATATATATATATATATATATATATATATATAATTACTAAATATCCATCGTGAGGGGCTTGCTCCTGCACTTCAGTATCAGTATAAGCAGGTTCAACATTCCAGGCTACTACCCATTCATGCTCAAGTGCAGTAGATGATTTTACAAAATTGCTCTGGTGCTCTGGAAACTAGAGACCAGTTTAGGTCTCAAACAGTATTATCTAGCAACAAAACATTTACAGTTGTGCAAGAAGAATAATTCCATTTTCATAACCAAATAACAAAATAAAACATTTGTGTGTAAGATAACTTACATATTTGGACTGCTAGAGAAACTTTTTAATTATGAACATCTTACCTAATAATAGACAAACATGTAAATTTACTGTCCCTCCGTTATGCTCACCAGCCAATCAGGAGAGCATGCAAATTAACCCAACAAAGATGGTGGTTAATTTGCATACATAGTCGCAAAATGGTGGAGCGAAGACTGAAGGCTCCTGCCTGGGTCCTGGGTGCCGGAGGAAAACCAGTGCCGGCAGCCAGCGGAAGGGAAGGTCTATTGCACGAATCTCTTCATGCAACTGGCCTCTAGTTTTAAAATAAAAGAATAAAGAACTCTTTTATAATGTTCTTGTTTGTTTTCGTTTCTGTCTTTCTGTGTGAAAAGGAAAATGGAGGGTATTGCAACCTAGTTAAAACTGTATCTGGTTAAAACTGTAGTCTTACTTCCCCCAGGGCCCCACCACAGCTGAATTGGGCAGAGCTGCAGGGACCTTCAGGGGCCACCACAAGAGGAGATATATAGGTCAGAGACTCCCCACAAGTTCAGTTCAGGCTTTGGATCCGGAGTTCCCCTGGCTAGCAGATCTGTGAAATAAAGGTTAAACTTTCCTCCCTCAGAGTGCTGGCTGATCATTCTCCCTTGCATTCTGCCACAACACTGGTTCTTACTTTAAATACTTCATAAATTTCATATTAAATAAAAAATAGAAGTAGATCAACTTCAGTTCTTTTTACAAGACCAAAAGTATTGTAAAATTAGTTCTAAACCAAGTAGGAAGACAGGTAAATTATTGTATACCCTATTCAAAGAGAGATTATATTATTGGATGTACTTACTGGAAAAGTAATATTTTTAGTCCCAATTTAGAGATTTCCCCCTGGATTTCAATAGCCTCTCCTACCCTAGACCTGAATAGATAAAAGTGTGGGTTGAGACCCAGTCTGTAAAAAACAAAAGCACACACACACAAAAAACAAAACACGCAAAAAAACAAAAACATAAAAAATAAGTAAGTTGTCATTGGGAAGTTGATGTTTAATGTAAGGACAGTAAAGATGGTGAAAGTTCCCTTTTGTTTAGGTTGTCATAATCTTGAAGATGGTTAGGGTTACTGGGATGACCCAGCTTTTACTATGGCAGGGTTACTTTTCTTGTTTTCATTGTGCTATCTTTTGTATAGATGAACTCTATCTTCTTATAGATGCCCATGGAATCAGGGCAATAAATGGGTAGTTCCTCAAGAAGATAGCAACAAAAGTAAAATATATAAAAATTGAAGTGGCAGCACTTGTAACTCAGCTTACTATTTTCATTATAATAACCAAGACAAATTTAGGTAATTATATTGGTAAATAACTGTTTTGTTGGTTTTGAATCTCACGTAAATAAGTAGTTTCATTATTATTTTAATGGCGGAAATATGAATGTTGAACCTAAGTTGTTTTCCACAAGGGATAGCTCCTCAAGTGTTTAAAGAGATACTATACACCTGCATGTATGTTATGTACTAGTCTGGACCACAGATATATTAATAAGACGAAAAATAATTATGGAGTTGATATTATGTTGATTGATAACCTGAGACAACACTACTACAGGTAGGTAGAAATTTAAGGGCAATGTGATTTGTTTAAATAAACTTAAGCAAGAGATTCAAGGGACTTTATGTTGTTAAGATGCTATTTTGTACAAAATGAAGAAGAGTAATATAAGGAAACTACAAGTGGAAGAGGTTTAGCTTTCCAAGATCTAGTGATAGTCAGAAAAAGAGGGGGAAATGTATGAACAACAAGAAAATGTGCTGGGCATGCAGGTGGAAGAAACATTCTCAAGGATTTCTGAAGATGAGTCAAGAGGGACAAAGTTAAGAAATAGTAAGATTGCATTTCTTTCAAATCTGCATGTTCTGCAGCCCTCAAGACATTACCTGTAGATGAGGAGTTCCAATAAAATTGATTTAAAAACTCCTTCTGGCTTCCTCCAGATGCCAGACACCTGGGCTTGCCACCACACATTATTTAATATGGGCTTGACGGTTCCAATTCCATTCCTGATGCCTGATGCCTGGTTCAGCTTTTCTTCACTAGGTAGCTCTTTCTGTCTGTAACTGACAAGGTGTTGCTAATGATTGGAATTGCTCTAATATTTTCCACTTGTTTTGTCATATATTTATTTTACATTATCCTTGTTTTACTTTGGTTTCTCCTTTATTTTATATTTTTTCATAAAATAAGTGTTATCTTCCAACACTTAGCATTCTTGCTGAAATAATATTGAAATCTGGATTTATTAGATTCTATTCTATTTTATTTTTTATTGAATTGATTGGGGTGACATTGGTAAACATGATCATATAGTTTTCAGGTATGGTTTCTATGTTATAAGATCTGTATATTACACCATGTGCCCACCACCCAAAGTCAAATCTTCTCTTGTCACCATATTTTAGGATCCCCTTCCCTATGGCAACCACCACACTGCTGTTTGTGTTAACAAGTTTCAGTTTTATATCCTACATATGAGTTAAATCATATGGTTGTCAGCTTTCTCTGACTGACTTATTTCATTTAGCATAATGTTCTCAAGGTCCAACCATGTTGTCACAAATGGCAGTATTTCATCCTTTCTTATGGCTGAATAGTATTCCATTGTGTATATGCACCACTTCTTCTTTATCCAGTCCTCTACCACAGGACACTTTGGTTGTTTCCATGTCTTGGCCACCATGATAATGCTGCAGTGAAGATAGGGGCCCATATATGTTTTCAAATACATGTTTTTGAGTTTTTTGGGTATACACCCAGGAGTGGGGTTATTAGGTCATATGGTAGTTCTAGTCTTATTTTTTTTTTTGAAGAATCGCCAGACTGCTCTCCTGTGCTTGTACCAGTCTACATTTCCACCAGCAGTGAATGAGGGTTCTTTTTTATCCATAACCTCTCCAACACTTGTTATTGTCTGTCTTGATAATGGCCACTCCAACAGGTGTGAGGTGGTATCTCATTATAGATTTTATTTACATTTCCCGAATTGTGAGTGAGGTTGAACATCTTTTCACATATCTATTGTCTGTTCATATGTCTTCTTGGGAGAGGTGATTTCCAGGTACTCTGCCCACATTTTGATTGGATTATTTGTTTGTTTAGATACTATTTTAGCATGTCACCTAAAAAAAACAAACAACAACATCCTGTTAAAAAAAGGAAATTATACAAAGCACCTTTCTTATTCCCAAGGTAAGAAGTCTCTGGTATCAGGGTCATGCTTATTTTTTTTAAATGTAATTTTTAAAAAAATCAAAATATAATTGACATACAGTATTATATGCATTTCGGGTACAATCACAATGATTTGATATTTGCATATATTGAAAAATTCAACCACAATAAGTCTAGTTAATATCCATCATCATACATAATTACAGAATTATTTTTTCTTGAGATGAGAAGTAAGTTGTACTTACTGAGCAATTTTGAAATATGCAAATGCATAGTCTATGCTGCAAATTACATTTCCAAGGCTTGTTTATTTTATAAATGGAGCTTTGTACCCTTTGACTCCTTTCACCCATTTCACCCACCCACCAACCTTCATCACTGACAATCACCAATTTGTTCTCTGTATCTATGAATTTCTTTTTTTAATTCCAAATATAAATGAAATCATATGTTATTTGTGTTTCTCTGTCTGACTTATTTAACTTAGTATAATGCCTTCAAGGTCCATTCATGTCACAAATGGCAAGATTTCATCTTTTTTATGGCTGAAAATAAATATATATATACTTTTCTTTATCCATTCATCCATCAATAAACACTTAGGTTGTTTCCATAGTTTAGCTATTGTAAATAATGGTGCAATTAATATGGAAATGCATATTTGAACTAGTGCTTTCGTTTCCTTTAATAAATACCCAGGAGTGGAATCAGTGGGTCATAAGGCAGTTCCGTTTTTAATTGTTGAGGTAACTTCATACTTCTTTCCACAGTGGCTACACCAGTCTTTATTCCACCAATAGTGTACGGGGATTTCCTTTTTCTCCACGTCTTCACCAATACTTGTTGTTTGTTGATTTATTGATGATAGTTTTAATTAAAATATCTATGATGATTAATGATGTTGACCACCTTTTAATGTACTGCTGGTCATCTCTATGTACTCTTTGGGGGGGAAAAGGTATTCAGCATCTGTGCCCATTTATTAAAATCAGAATGTGGGTTTTTTGTGATTAATTGTAAGAGTTCTTTATATATTTTGGAAATTAAACTTTATCAGATATGTGATTTTCAAATGTTTTATCGCATTCAGTAGGTTGCCTTTTCATTTTAATCGTTTTGTTTGCTGTGCTGAAGTTTTTAAGTTTGACTTACTTTTACTTGTTTATTTTTGTTTTGTTCCCTTTGCTTTAGTATCAAATTCCAAAAGTGACGACCAAGACTGATGTTAAGGAGCTTACTAACTAGGAATTTTATGGTTTCAGGACTTACATTCTTGAATCCATTTTGAGTTAATTTTTTAAGCGTATATTGTAAAACAGTGGATATATATATATATATATATATATATATATATATATATATATATTTGAAAGTATTATAGATGTTCCCCTGTTTCCCCCATTGATGCCTTCTAGCCCCTGCTTGACCCCGCCCCTGTCCTTCACCGCACTATCCTCTGTGTACCATTGAGACAACATGGAGGGACCTGGAGAGTATTATGCTAAGCAACCTAAGCCAGTCAGAGAAAGACAAGCATAACTTGATCTTACTCATATGTGGAATCTAAAGAACAAAATAAGCTTCTGCACAAAATAGATCCAGAAACATAGAAACATGGAACAGACTTTGAATCTCAGAGGGAAGATAGGGGTGGGTGGGTGGGAAGAGATTAACTAAAGAACTTATATGCATAACCAATTTTTTTTCTTTTGCATGTGGGTGTCTAGTTTTCCCAAAACCATTTATTGAAGAGACTGTTTTTTCCCATTTATAATCTTAGCTCCCTTGTCATATATAAATTGACCATATAGGCATGAGCTTATTTTTGGTCTCTCTATTCTTTTTCATTTGTTCTATACATTTTTTTTAAATACCAGTACCATACTGTTTTGACTACAATAGTGTTGTAATAATAGTTTAGAATCAGAGAATATGATGCCTCCAGGTTTGTTTTTCTCAAGATTGCTTTCGGAAACCAAGATGGCGGCATAGGTTAACGCCGGAGATTGCTGCCCTCGAACAACCACTTCAGAGATATAACTAAAGGACAGAACAGACAGCATCCAGAACCACAGGAAGGCTGGCTGAGTGGAAATTCTACAACTAGGAGGAAAGAGAATATCATACCCAGACTCAGAGGAGGCGCAGTGCTGAAGTGAAATACTGAGGTGCGGAGTGCGCGAGGCGCGCGCAGAGTGGGCTGGCGGCGGAGGGCGCAGTTGTTGTTTTCAATCCGGAGGGAGTTTCAGACTCTGAGCTCCAGATCCGGGCGAGTCTCTGGGGACCCAGACTCAAACGGGAGAAGCGGGACTGTCTGGCTTAGGTCAGAACTCGAAGGCAGCTTTCTCTCCGAGGTTTGCAGCCATTGCTGGGACTCTGAGAGGCAGAGCCCCTGGGGAAGGAACTGAGAGCAGCCATAACTGCTCGCTCTGCCCGCCCTGTAGATCCCTGGGGACCCGCCCCGCCCAAGCCCGGTGCAGAACTATTTGCCAGATAGCCTCAGGCAAAGGCTAGATTAGCACCGCCCTAGAGATCCAGCACAGAAGCTCTCCCACTGCAGACACAGCTGACTCTCATAGCCAGTTAGCCCGGAGGTCAAATCACCCCCGGTATTGCCGACATCAATCAAGGCTTAAAGGCAACAAGACTGCACACAAAGACCACTTGGGGATGTACCAAGAAAGCATAAAAAATGCGGAGACAAAGAAACAGGGCAAAACTGTCAATGGAGGATATTGAGTTCAGAACCACACTTTTAAGGTCTCTTAAGAACTGTCTAGAAGCTGCCGATAAATGTAGTGAGATCCTCAAGAAATCTAATGAGACCCTCGATGTTGTGATAAAGAACCAACTAGAAATTAAGCATACACTGACTGAAATAAAGAATATTATACAGACACCCAACAGCAGACCAGAGGAGCGCAAGAATCAAGTCAAAGATTCGAAATGCGAAGAAGCAAAAAAACACCCAACCGGAAAAGCAAAATCAAGATTGCTTTCGGTATTTTGTGGTTCCATACAGATTTTATAATTGTTTGTTCTATTCCTGTGGAAAATACCATTGGGATTTTGATAGGAATTGCAGTGAATCTGTATATAGCTCTGGGTACTTTGGGACTTTTAACAATATTAATTATTTCAATCCATGAGCATGGAATATTTGTCCATTTATTTGTGTCTTTAATATTTTTTTCAAGTGTACAGGTATATTACCTTCTTGGCTAAATGTATTCCTAGGTATTTTAATCTTTTTGATGCAATTGTAAATGGGATTTTTTTCTTAATTTTTCTATCTGATAAGTTCATTATTAGTGTACAGAACTGCTACAGATTTCTATATATTGAGTTTTGCATCCTACAACTTTACCGATATCATTTATTAATTTTAAAAGTTTTTATGGTCTTTAGGTTTTCTTTGTATAATATCATGTCATCTGCAAATAGTGACAGGTTTACTTCTTCTTTTTTAATATTGATACCTTTCATTTCTTTTTGTTGCCCATTTCTTATGATTTGGTCTTCCAATAGACTTTGTTGAATAAAAATGGTAAGAGTGAGCATCCCTGTTTTGTTCCTAATTAAAAGAGAATATTATTCAGACTTTTAAAAAATTTAAATATTTTTTCTCAATTACACTTGATATACAATATTTGTATCAAGTGTACAATATGGTAACTTAGAGTTTTGTGTTTCTTCAGATAAAGATGCAGAAGTAGAATTGCTGAGTTCTTCTTTGTGTCTTGTTATACAACCTTTTTAAAAAAGTTTATTTTGTCTGGTGTAAATTATTGCTACCCTAGCTTTTTGTTTGTTTCCATTTTCAGAAAACATTTTTTTGTAATACTGGTTTGGTGATGATGAACTCCTTTAGGTTTGACTAGTCTGGGAAGCTCTTTATATATCCTTCAATTCTGAATGATAGCTTAGATGGGTAGAGTAATTTTGGTTGTAAATTCTTGCTTTTTATCACTTTGAATATTTAAAGACAATCCCTTCTGGCTTATAAACTTTCTGTTGGAAATAAGCTGATAGTCTTATGTAAACTATCTTGTAGATTTTTAAAAAATACTGCTTTTGTCTTTTTTATTTTTAGGTTTTCTCTTTGTCTTTAATCTTTGCCATTTTAATTATGCTGTGTCTTGGTGTGGTCCTCTTTGGGTTCATCTTGTTTGGGACTTCTGTGCTTCCTAGATTTGTATGTCTGTTTCTTCACCAGGTTAGGAAAAACTCCCATCATTATTTTTCACATAGGTTTTCAATTCCTTGGTCTTTCTCTTCTTTTACAGCCACCCACATTATGAAAATATTGGTTATACTTGATGTTGTCCCAGAGGATCCTTATACAATTCTCATATTTTGATGTTTTTACTTTTGCTGTTCAGCTGCCTCCTTATCTTTCAAACCTCTTATTTGATTCTCTGCTTCATCTACTCCACTGTTGATTTCCTATAATGCATTCTTCATTTCAGTGAATGCATTCTTCTTTTCAACAGGTTCTATTTTTTGTTTTCTATTTCCATTTTTATGTTCCCCAGCTTTTTGCTGAAGTTCTTGCTAAGTTAATCTACTCTTCTAAGTTAATTTGGCGTACTTATAACTTGTATTTTTTCAAATTGATTTCAGAGAGGATGGAAGAGGTAGAGAGAGATAGAAACATCCACGATGGGAGAGAATCATGGATCGGCTGCCCCCCTCAAGTTCCCCACTGGGATCGAGCCCACAACCTGGGCATGTGCCTTTGACAGGAATCGAACCCGGGACCTTTCAGTTCACTGGCCGACGCTTTATCCACTGAGCCAAACCGGCTAGGGCTGTAAACTGTATTTTGAACTCTGCATCTAGTAGATTGTTTCTGTCCACTTTGTCTAGTCCTTTTTTTGAAGTTTTGTTCTGTTCTTTCACTTGGGACATGTTTCTTTGTCTCCTCATTTTGGCTGCCTCCCTGTGTTTGTTTCTATATTGTGTAGAACTACTGTCTCCCAAAATTATTAGTGTGGCCTTTTGTAGTAAGTGTCCTATAGAATCCAGTGGCACAGGCTCCACAATCACAGGATCTGGGCGCTACAGGTACGACCATCAGTTTGGACTATATATACACCCTCCTGTTGTAGTTTGGTCTTGATTACTATTGGCACCCCAGTGGGAAGGATTTACCCACAACTTTATTTTCTCTGAGGATTGGCTGTGACCACTGTGGAGGATCAGCTATGCAGGGGCTGACCCTACAGAGTACAACTTATTTCAGCAGGGCTCTGGTACCTGCTGAGTCTTCCCCTTGAGTGTGTTGCTTGTGGAGAAGGTTGGATGGTGCTTTGATGGGGTCTGTAGCTGTCCACTGGGTGTATTGGCTCTGGGGGTCTTCCAGGAGGTGCAGGTCAAGGTCATCTGAAACCGGTGCCCTCTCCATGGCCACCTAACATAAACTACAAAGTTATCTGCAGATGGGTGCTACTTTTGCTGGGCTTGGAGGTGTCCAGGAGAGGCTAGGCTGTGACCCAAGGCTGGTTGCTGCTAGCGATAGGCCTAGTGCCCCTCAATGACAGGTAAGGGACATGCCAAGGCCAGATACTGCTTATTTGAAAGATTTTAGGAAAGTCTGCAGCATGAGGCAATACAGGCTGTTTTTATGGAAAATCCACTGGAAATGGCTTAGGTTGGGCCTGAAAGTTCGGTGTGGCCAGGTCTCAGGGAATCACCAGAGATGGCCCAAATATGTTAGAGGTTGATAGAGACTCAGATATGGCACCCACCAGCCAACCCTTTTATGGGAGGAGGGACGGAAGAAACAATGGCTTCTGTTAGCACTTCTGTATGGGAGAAAACTACCCCTCCAGCACTTGCCCCTATGCCAGACTACTCATTTCTTCCCTGGATGTCTCTGATGCCTCAGCACTAGAACTCAGAGTGAATGAGTTCAAGTTTATGCACAGACCCTTTAAAACAGCGGTTCTCAACCTGTGGGTCACGACCCCTTTGGGGGTCGAACGACCCTTTCACAGGGGTCGCGTAAGACCATCGGAAAACACATATATAATTACATATTTTTTTGTGATTAATCACTATGCTTTAATTATGTTCAATTTGTAACAATGAAAATACATCCTGCATATCAGATATTTACACTACAATTCAGAACAGTAGCAAAATTACAGTTATGAAGTAGCAACAAAAATAATTTTATGATTGGGGGTTACCACAACATGAGAAACTGTATTAAAGGGTCGCGGCATTAGGAAGGTTGAGAACTACTGCTTTAAGAGGAATGTCTGGGATTCAAGCAGCCCTTTATCTTACTCAGCTATAATCTGAACTGGTTTATACAGCCAGAAGTTATGGGATCTTATTTTTTCTGCCACAGGAACCCTCAGCTAGAGGACCTGGCATGGGGCTAAGACCTTGCTCTTCGGTGGTGGTGGTGGTGGTGGTGGGGTCTGCATTTAAAATATCTATCCTGATTTCTAACAGCTAGTGTAGGACAATCCCATTCAGAGTCTCCATCCTTTTTACCAATCTCAATGTGGCTTCCTTTTTATATCCTTTGTTGTAGGACTTTTATTCAGCTACATTTCAGGCAGTCCTGAATGATAGTCACTCTATAGTTTAGTTGTAATTTTGATGTGGTTGTGGGATGATTTGAGTACTGCATTTACCTACACCACCATCTTGACCAGAACTTCCTCAACTTTGTTGAATATGATGTTAGTTGTGGTATTTTTCATACATGTTTTTTATTATGTTAAGGTACATTTTCTCTATACCCACTTTTTTGAGAGTTAATTTCATAAATGAATATTAAATTTTATCAAATGCTTTCTCTGAATCTATTGAGATGATCACATGATTTTTAATCTTTATTTTGTTAATGTGGTATATCATAGTAATTGATTTGCTGCTGTTAAACCATACCTTCATCCTTGTAATAAATCCCACTTGATCATGATATATGATCTCTTTAATGTGCTGTTGAATTTGGCTCACTAATAATTTGTTGAGTATTTTTGCATCTATGTTCATCAAGGATATTGGCCTGTAATTTTATTTTATTGTGGTTTCCTTATCTGGTTTTGTATCTAAGCAATGCTGGTCTCAAACTGAGTTTGGAAGTGTTCTCGCATCTTCTATTTTTTGGAATTTTTTGAGATAAAGTTGTATTAATTAGTTTTTGAATATTTTGTAGAATTCACCAGGGAAGGTGTGTAGTCATGGAATTTAATTTTGGAGTGTTTTTTTGTTTGTTTGTTTTTTGCATTTCTTAATCAGTCAAAGTCATGCCAGTGAAGGTTATTACTTCTAGAAGTAGTTTTTTAAATACTTAAATAGGTCATTTACATGAATACAACTACAAATAATATACTGTGTTACTCAAGATGGTTCCGGTGTTCTTTACAAATCCATTATCACCAGAGGGTTAATTAACTGAGAGTGTTTAATGGGTAACTTCTGAGGTTGTGTCATAATTATTGATTTACATATCTGCCCTTCTTACTTTGAGTTCTGGGAGATCAGAAATGCCTTTTATTTATTTTCATATTCACACACTGCATGGTCTTTCAAAGGTGCTCACTCAATTCATGCTGGGTAAATAAATGAATGGTTCTAGTAAAATATTAATTTTTGTTTTCTTGTTAAGTATCACATAGATTTTCACATTTTGTGTTTGACCATGACACTCCATACTTCCCATCAGACTGGTCAAGTCTTGTAACTTGGCTAATATTAATCTGATATCTGCAAAGATGTTTCTGTCTGTTCATCCATAATTACTCATGTTTTAGTCTTTGCAGTGTACCACAAACACATATCAACCACATTTCTTTTTTTAAAAAATATGTATTTTATTGATTTTTTTACAGAGAAGAAGGGAGAGGGATAGAGAGTTAGAAACATCGATGAGAGAGATCGATCAGCTGCCTCCTGCATGCCCCCCACTGGGGATGTGCCTGCAACCAAGGTATATGCCCTTGACAGGAATCTAACTTGGGACCCTTCAGTCTGCAGGCCAACGGTCTATCCACTGAGCCAAACCGGTTCGGCATCAACCACATTTCTTAAGTGTAGATTTTTTTTTGTTTCTTTTGGACTCTGAACAAATCCATAAAATAAGGAAATCCAGGTGCACAGCTTCTTTCCAATGTGAGTTTGCTCTGCCAATTACTTTTTTAAAATATGCCTATGCATCTGTGATGGGAGTCAAATCTATAAAACTTCATGATTTTAGGCAAAAAAAAAATTGTTGTTGATTTATACAAAAGCCCTGTTATTAAAAACCCCTTCCTCGATGATTGCTTTCTATCTCCAACTACCATATATTTTTCACAAACATATCTTATATACTCTCACTTTCCTGGTTCTTTTCTGTTTTATTCACCCTTGTATAGAGGATGGAGTAGTCTCCTTTGTCCTTATATATATTAGTTTTAAGAGATTGAGTATATTCTCTTATGATGTTTAGAAAAAATCAACTTTTATATTGTAAGGGCCAAGAATAAATAAAACTAAACTGATATCATATAATCCCCATGATGCTTTTGGGTAATATATACATCAGCATTTTAAGAAATAGTGATGATCCTCTTTCCAAAAATGTTATTCTTCTTATCAAACTGAAATAACTTCTCTATATTTACTTTCATTGCTGTCTCTTCTCTCCTTAAGCTTCTTTGGCGAGGACATGCTTGCCAAAGGTAACAACCTTTTTTTCCCACTAAGTATTTGGTTTTCTATCAGGGATATTATAAGAACCCAGTTTTCTAAAGCTACTTTCTATGAATCTAATTGAATAATTCTTAGAGTATGCAGAATTATTAATTTCTATTATAGTTAGAAAGTATGGCTGCATTGTTCTGGAAATCTTTGTCTTTATAGATTTAATATACCTGTTTTCTTAATATCTTTCTTATAAAAAATGAACGTGAATGGGTTAGCTATAGGCATATATGCATACCGCATGGGCAAGGACAATAGTTTGGTGAAGGTCAAGGGAGAAGGATGTCGGAGTGGGTGGAGTGGGGCAATAATGTCAATGTTAATTTTTTTTAAGGAAAAAAAGGATGCAGGAAAATAACAGAGATACCAACAAATTAGCTTGGCATCCAAGTTTCTTTGGGACCTCAAATAATCATGAATGCAAATGTCAAGTTGAAATATCTTTTATGGTTTGCTTCTTAGTAGCTCTGGGCACAGTAAGAGCAAAGTGTGTTACAGTGAAGCCAGTTACAAGCCCTTGGGTGTCTTCTCTTCCCTCTGTATTTCTCTTTGCCAGTTTGGTTGTACATTTGTGTTAATCAAACCCATTAAGGGTTGACAGGGGGTGAGTGTTTAGTACAATTTTAACCTACTTAGTATAATAGTAATGTTTTGTGTATTTCCTATAAAATTGTATGATGTTATTTTAATAAGTGAATTAGCAAAAGTAACCAAGGTACTTTGTAGTTCTCACCATTCATTATTTAAAGCAATACTTATCTTGGTTCTTTATACTGGTCTCAGGAGATGCATTATTTATAATCTGAGCATATTATTACCAAATGATGTCATATAAAATTAGACAATTTCTTACATTTCAAATCCAATGAAGAAAGGCATATTGTAATAATAGTTTATGTTTTTGACACTGCATAGTAGATACCTAAGTCTTTCCTAAATATTGAATTAATATTCTATTTGTGGGTCTATAAAACTTGCCTACATTCTAAGTTTACATGTATTTTTATAATTAAATTACTTTAATTCTTTCTTATAATGGTATTCTGACTTTTCTGAATAGTTAACATAGCAAGAGACAGAGGTATAAGGGGAAAAATATTATTTTCTTCATTTAAGATCTGCTATGGTAAAGATAAAAAAAGGATGGTTGTGTGGTTGAACATTGTCAGCAATGAACTTTAAATGCTCTGACAAACATCCAGCTTTTTTACATACAGCCCAATGAAGGCTAGTAAATTGTTATTGGTGTTAAAACAATATGAAAAAAAAGAATTAGAAACATGGAAAAGAAGTTTGGATCATACATGTACTCAAAGTGTTGCCTTTTGGCTTATTTACCAAGAGTGTGTTTAGGCATAAAATCTCCTTAATCTATATGTCAATACAAAAGGCATGCTCATTGATTAAAAATTAATTTCATTAAACCATTGACAAAAGAAATATGTGAAAGGGATTAAGAAGTACTAATTGCCAGTTACAAAAATAGTCATGGGGTGTAAAATACAGCATAAGGAATATAGTCAATAATCCTATCTAATAAAGGGGGAATATGCTAATTTACCCTCATGCCATTGCAAAGATAGTAGTGTCCACAGCCAAAAAGGAGAGGATATGCTAATTGACTGCCCCACCCTCAAATATGGCAGCACCTACAGCCAATAAGGAGGAAATATGCTAATTGACTGTCTTTCCCTCAAAGATAGCGGCACCCACAGCCAATAAGGAGTGAATATGCAAATTGACTGCCACACCCTCAAAGATGGCCACACCCACAGCCACAAGATGATGGAGCCCAGTCCCCTCAGTCCTGTCAGGATGGCAGGTCTGCGACAATGCTGGGCCTCCCCCCAGGTGGACCTGACAACTCTGCACACAAGCTTCTGGAATCCCCCAGTCCCCTCAGCCCCCCAGCCCAGGGCCAGCCTGAGGTGCAGACAAGTCTCGGATGGCAGCTTCCCAGCTGCCCAGGGCTGCCCGAGGCTCAGGTAACCAGGGCTGGCCGAGGCTTGCGCTGCTGGCAGTGGCAGCAGCAGAGGTGTGATGGGAGTCACCTTCCCTTGATTGCCTGGTCTCCTCCTACCCCTGAGGGCTCCTGGACTGTGAGAGGGGACAGGCTTGGCTGAGGGACTCCCATCCAGAGCATGAATTTTCATGCACCAGACCTCTAGTACTATAATAACTATGTATGGTATAGGATACTATGCTTACAGGAGTGATCACTTCACAGGTATATATACGTGTTTAATCTGTATGTTCTACACTTGACACTAATATATGTCAAATGTAATTGAAAAATAAAATTAAAATAAAAAAATATAAAGGTTCAAAAATAGGAGTATGTACAATGTGGTGTATCAAATTTTTAAAAATTACACATGGGGTCAATATTTATGGGGTAAATATTTCTTTAATATAAAGTCCACTAAAAAAGAATTTAGGGATGCTTTTTTTTGCTGTTCATTGCCCAACTTTGTGCTGTGTAATGTATTAGTTAACTTGGTTTGCTTCTCCTGTAGCAGCCAACACCCAGGTTATGGGCATATAACCTAGTCTCAGCTAATTGGATGCTGACATCCCAGACTGTAAATCTAAAGTGAGTAACACAATATTTAAATGATGTTTATAACTAATTTAAGGAAATCGCTACCATGTCTAGCAGTTGTAGCAGTTGTGTTTAGAGTAGATGGAGGCCTGCAAGTATTGGTGGTTCTGTCCTGGCCAGGTTGTCCTGGCTAAAAGATTATACTTTTACTTTTTGTTTTGGATTAATCCAAATCTCATTTGGTTTCTGTCAGTCTTAAAAAGTTTGTTTTCCAGGCCAATAATAATGCTACCCAATGTCCCTGCATTCATGATTTTTAACAGACAACAGATCACATCTTCTGGAGATCTGTTTCATGTCTAATTTAGCACTTAGATGAGATTGGTATATTTGGCATAACAAAGGGGATGTGTAACATTTACCAAACACAATATTAGTGTTTACATTTTTGAGAATGATCCATTTCATATTACAGAAGAGATAGAGTATAGAAAACTTCTTGACAATCATAGATGTAGGTTGATCTTTAGGGTATGAGCTTTAAAAACGCATAGATTTAGGTGTTGATCTTCTCCCTACTCATTACCACCTATGTGCCCTAGGTAAGTTACTTAAGTTTCTTCACCTGCAAAAAGAAGATAAAAAGAAATGTGAGCATTATGTGATATAATATTAAATATTACACCACAATAAGAACAAAGGCACATAATTATCATTGAATTGATAATAATTATTATACTTAAACATTTATTGAATGCTTAGCATGAGTTAGGAACTATGATGCTCTATGAGTGTTACAAATGTAAATAATCTTCAAAACAAAGCTATGAAGTAAATACTGTTTTATCCCCATTCCTCAGAATAGGAATAAGGAAATGAAGCACAGAGAAATTATAAACATTCTCAAGGTCACACAGCAATTATCACATCTCTTCCCTTTTAAATTTGTATTTCATTTCTCTTCCTCTCACTCTTTTTATTTGATACTTTGAATTTCCAAATTTTCGTTGCTTTATCCTCTGTGAACTGCAGTGTCACTACCGAACAGTTTACAAAAGATCCCAAATCAATTTGTGAGTAAATACAAAAACAAGTTAGCCAGCTCTCTGTATCTTTCAAAGACATAAACAGAGATATCCATGTAGAATCTTCTCATTGGAGAAATTACCCTATGTATGGATTTGGGATATAATTTTCATATTTAGAACACTCAAATTGTCTTTTGTTATATCATTTCATCCACTTTCAAAACATATTACCCTCAGGTTAAAAGAAAGTAAGAAACTTTGGACTGCTTTGGAAGAGATGAGTCATGAGGATCTCAGTGAAACAAAGTTCATGTGCTCCAGCCTTGTTCTTGAATGAGTGACTTTTTTCATGAGGCAGAAAAACCTATCATCTGTAGTCTCCTGTTAGACTTAGGCAGAATGAAGGATCTCAAAGGCTATTTCACCAGATTATGTTTTAAGTACGTGGCCGTGGGCACTGCTGACACACCTGAATAAACACCCCTGTGGCAGAGTCAGGCAAAAGGGCTGCCAGTCATCAGTATCGAATTCACTCTCTTTTTATAAGATGATAAAAAATTAAAAGCTGTTCCAAAAGCAGAAGGATTTGGGTCTGGCTTGGGACCAGGCCCCCTAGCTATGTTCAGGAGTCAGTGTTGTTTCTCCTCTTGGGTGCAAGTCCGTTCTAGAATACTACCTGTTAATGTTGCTGTTTTGTACTTAAGCTTCTTTTTTGTAAAGGGTGTGGAGAGCTCTGATTGACAAGCATTTTACTTTTTTTATTTTTAAAGAATGCTTTCAGATGAGAGTGAAATGCAGCTCTCCAATTTTCAACCATGCACTCGGATCTCACTAGGTCACATAATCTGATAGGAAGCTGATAACCACTCTGCATTAAACTGCAGGCTGGAAACTGAGTTAGGCAACAATGATCAGTGAGTGACACCTTTCCCTAAATGCTGGGGTCCAACCCCAGCAGGTCCAGGGGTCCCCAAAGGTGTGGACTGAGTCGGCGAAGAAGGAATGACACGGAGACAGAGTTCAGTTGATCAGCAGCCTAGCCAGGATCTCTAGCCAAGTTCTGGTGTTTATTGTCTTGTTACATCTGTATTTATAGCAGTTGATTTTAATCCTGTCAATTTCTATTGCAAAGGTTAGGGCATTTCTTGTCTCCATTCCAGGGAGTAAAGATTATGTAGTTTAAGAGTGATTGTTTGTAGTTAAAGTGATTAACTACCCGCCTGGCACTTAGTTAAAGGGTTTTAACTCCTCCCTAACTTCAGGGAAAAATCCCTACCTGGGGAAACAACCTTTCTCGGAGAGGTGACCTTGGTTAAAACACATAGCGCCAAGAAGGAGAGCACACATATTAAGAACAGTATGCTATATATGCCAGGTCCCTTGAAACATATGCTGTGCAGATGTTTCTTTCCTGCAGCGACTGTGTCAAGCAGCAAGGATGGACCAGCTTCCGGCACCTAAAACCTTTAGTCATTTTATAATTCTTTTAAAAAGAATATTTTCAAATGTTTTAAAAAATACACAATGTTTGAATAAAAAAATTATACATTGCTGATTGCATATTCATTTTAAACATTATGTACCAATCTTATATATTCACCACCTACTAAAAGTCATACTTATGCATGGAAAATCTGTCCAATATTTGCTTCTAAATGACAAGTCTTGTAAATAAAAGGAAAATTTATCCAGGACATACACATCTATGTGCACAAATCAGCTCCTTCAATTTTGCACTTAATTGGTCATGTTATGAAAAATGTGCAATGAAAAAATAGCTTTTGCAGAGATATGAGAGTCTGTAGAGATTATTTTCATAGCTAAATTATATAACTCTTTAGAGAACCACATGTTAGAATTTTACTATCAGCCAAAGGGATATATATTAAACTCTGGATTTTGTGAAATATATTCTGCTGTGTCCCTTTACCAAGAACCCTTCCAGATGAGCACATGGTAACTGTAAATCATTAACTTAATATGTTCCACATATGAGTGAGATCATGTGATATTTATCTTTCTCTAACTATTTTGCTTAGTGTAATACTCTCCAGGTCCATCCATGCTGTTCCAAATAGTAGGAGTTCCTTCCTTTTTACAGCAGTGTAGTATTCCATTATGTAGATGTACCACAGTTTTCTAATCCACTCATCTGCTGATGGGCACTTAGGCTGTTTCCAAATCTTAACTATTGTAAATTGTGCTGCTATGAACATAGAGGTGCATATATCCTTTCTGATTGGTGTTTCTAGTTTCTTGTGATATATTCCTAGAAGTGGGATCACAGGGTCAAATGGGAGTTCCATTTTTAGTTTTTTGAGGAAATGCTATATTGTTTTCCAGAGTGACTGCACCAGTCTGAATTCCCACCAGCAGTGCAGGAGGGTACATTTTTCTCTGTATCCTTGCTAGCACTTGTCATTTGTTGATTTGTTGATCATAACAATTCTGACAGGTGTGAGATGGTACCTCAAACTACATTTGAAAGCAATAGTAATCAAAACGGAATGTTGTTGCCACAAAAATAGAAAGAAACCAAAGGAACACAATTGAGTGTCCCAAATTAAACATATATATAAAGTCTACTCATATTTGACACATGTACTGGGAATTAAGATTAGTGTAGCCATTATGGAAAACAATATGGAAGTTTCTCAAAAAATTAAAAATGAAATTGCCTTATGACCCAACAATTCCACTTCTGGATATATATCTGAAGGAACCCAAAACATTAATTCAAAAGAATGTATGTATCACCATGTTAATTACAGCATTACCTACAATAGCCAAACTATGAAACCAACACAAATGCCCATCAAGAGTTGAGTGAATGAAAAGCTATGGTACATATATACAATGGAATATTACTCAGCCATAAAACCTGAACAAAGTCTCACCATTTGAAACAACATAGATGGACCTAGAGGGCATTATATTAAGTGAAATAAGTCAGTCAGAGAAAGAAAAATACCATATGATTTCACTCATAGGTGGAAACTAAAGAACAATATAAACAAAAAAATCAGAAACAGACTCATAGAAATAGAGAACAGACTAATGGTTGCCAGAGGGGAGGGCTGTTGGGAGACTGGGTGAAAAAGGTGAAGGGATTGAGATGTACAGATTGGTAGCTACAAAATAGGCATGGAAGTGTAAAGTATAACATAGGAAATTTCAGTAATATTGTAATAACTATGTATGTTTTCCATTTGTTACTGGAAATATCAAGGGGAACACTTTATAAAATATATGATTGTCTAACCACTATAGTGTGCACCTGAAACTAATAAAAAAATAATAGTGAATGTAAACTATAATTGATAATTTTTTTCTATTTATTAAAAGAGATTGAAAAAGGTTCAATTAAATGGAAAGCTATTCCACATTTATGGGCTGTAAGGATCAACATAGTTAAAATGTCTATATTACCCAAAGCAATACAGTATACCAGTTTAAAGCAATCCCCATCAAAATCCCAATGTATTTTTTAAATAAATAGAACAAAAATTATTAGATTTTCAGAAAAACCACAAAATACTCCAAAGAGCCAAAGAAATCCTGAAGAAAAAAATAATGAAGCCAGAGGTATCAAACTATCTGGCTTCAAATTATACTACAGAGCAAAGATATTCAAAACAGCATGATATTGGTAGAAAAACAGGCACACATATCAATGGAACAGATCTGAGAGCCTTGAAATAAAACCACATATACATGGGCAAATTATTTTTGGCAAAGGAGACAAAAACCTACAATGGATAAAAGAAAGCCTCTTCAATAAATGTTACTTAGAAAATTAGAAAGCCACATGCAAAAAAATAAAATAAAATGAGACTATAGTTTTTCCCATGTACAAAAATTGATTTAAATGGGTCAAAGACCTAAATATAAGGTCTGAAACAATAAATTACATAGAATAAAAAAGAGGTACTAAACCCAGAGACCTTGGTCTTCAAGAAGATTTTATGAATTTGACCCCAAAGGCAAGGGAAGTAAAGAAAATAAAATAAATGAATGGGTCTGTATCAATATAAAAAGCTTATGCACATTGAAAGAAACAACCAACAAAACAAAAAACAAACAAACAAACAACCTAATGCGAAATGATATTTACAAACAACAGCTCAGACAAGGGGTTAATATCCAAAATATATAAAGAACTCATACAACTCAATACCAAAAGAACAGAAACAAAAAGCAAGCCAATTAAAAAATGGGCAAAACCTTGGTGGGGTGGTTCAGTTGTTTGGAGCTTCGTACTGTAAACCAAAAAGTTGCAGGTTCTATTCCTGATCATGGCATGCACAGGAGGCAACTGATCCTCGTTTCTCTCTCACATCATTGTTTCTCTTTCCCTTTCTCTCCCCCCGTCCTTCCTCTCTCTAAAGTCAATAAAAAACATATCCTCAGGTGTAGATTTTTTAAAAAGGCAGAGAACCTGAACAGACACTTCTCCTATGAAGACATACAAATAGCTAACACATATATTAGGGAAATGTAAATCAAAACTACAATGAGATACCATCTTACACCTGTTAGAATGGCTATTATCGACATGACAAGTAATAAAAGTGTTAGAGAGGTTGTGGAGAAAAAAGTACTCTCATTCACTGCTAGTGGGGGATGTAAACTTGTATAGCCACTATTGAAAATAGTGGCCATTTCCTTAAAAAATAAGAATAGAGTTGCCATATGACACAGCAATCCTTCTTCTGGGTATCTACCCTCAAAATTTGAAAACATTTATTTGCAAAGACAGATACACCCCTATGTTTATTGCAGCACTATTGACAGTAGCTGAGACATGGAAGCAACCAAAGTATCCTTCAATAGATGATTAGATAAAGAAGATGTGTTACATAGCCATGAGAAAAGATGAAATACTGCCATTTGCAACAACATGGGTGAACCTTGAGAATATTATGCTAATGAAATAAGTCAGTCAGAAAGAGTTAAGAACTGTGATTTCACTCATATGTGGGATATAAAACTGAAACTCATAGACACAGACAACAGCATTGTGTTTATCAGAGGGCAGGGATATGGGGGTGTAATAACAGAGAATGGGAGCCAAATATAAAGTGATAGAAAATGATTTGACTTTTGGTAGTTGGCACACAATGCAATATACAGATAATGTATCATAGAAATCTATATTTGAATACTATATAAACTTATTAACTAATGTCACTCCAATAAATTTGATTAAAAAGAAAAAAGTAAAATATAAAAAAAGAAAAGTTAAAGCAAAAAGATGTGAATTTCACTCTAAAATTATTTCAACAAACAAATATAAGAAAGATCTTGCCTATTTCTTCCACATCCACTGAATTATTTATTTTGAATATAATTTTGAAACTATTGAACTCATGTCAGATTAGAATATATATAATGGAATATTATCCAGCCAAAAAAGGAAGGAAACCCTGTCATTTGTAACAACATGGATGGATATTAAGGGAATATGCTAAGTGAAATAAATCAGAGAAAAGTAAATAGTTTATGATCTCACTTGTATGTGGATTCTAAGAAAGTCAAACTCAAAGAAGTAGACAATAGAACAATGGTTGTCAGGGACTTTGGGATGGTAGAAATGTGAAGATGCTCAATAAAGTGTACAAACTTCTAGTTAGGAGAGGAATAAGTTCCAGGGATCTAATGTACAGCATGATGATTATAGTACAGTATTGTATTGTGTACTTGAAAGGTGCTATGGAAATAGCATATTTTTTTAATTTTTAGTTAAGTATAGTTAGTATACCATATTATATTAGCTATATTAATTTTAAATGTACAACATAGTGATTCACCATTTTTATACCTCACAATGTCATCATGCAAACTTACCATAATATCATTGACTATATTGCCCTTCACCTTTTTCAGCTATCCCCTTACTTCCCACCCATTGGCAACAATAGCTTTTGTCTTTGTTTCTATAAATCTATTTTTGTTTTGTCTCTGCTTGTTTGTTTTGTGTGGGTTTCTTTTTTTTTAGATTCTACACATAAGTAAAACCAAATGGTATGTGTCTTCATCTGTCTGACTTATTCAATTAGTATGATACCCAACATAAATTGAAAATATTGTAAATTTAAAAAGCATTTAATCCACATAGCCTACAAAGCATCATAGACTAGCCTAACTTACCTTAAAGGTGGTCAGAACACAATATCCAAAAACACAGGCAACACAATACACTGTAGAGTATCAGTTTACCCTCCTGATTTCATGATTGACTGGGAGCTGTGGCTCCCTGCTGCTGCTTAACATTATGAGAGAGTATTCTGCCACATATTGCTAGCTCAGGAAAGGATCATAATTAAAAATTCAAAGTTCAGTTTCTACTGAATGCATATCACATCACTTTCTCACCAATATCAAGTTGAAAAATCATAAGTGAACCATTGTAAGTTATAGACCATCTGTTTACTTCTTGAAAACTTCTAGAAGCATAGAAGCATAGGTATCTCTCTCTCTCTCTCTCTCTCTCTCTCTCTCTCTATATATATATATATATATATATATAGGCTAAGTGACTGACTATACCTCTGTCTGACTGTCCAACCGACCAACCAACCGGCGGTACATATGACGCACACTGGAAATTGAAAAATAAACATTGACTGGCACATGTATGACACATATAAATCTCTTCTAGTGCCAATCACACATGTGTTTTAATTTTATAATACTAAGATATTATATATACTATTTTGACATGTAATTTTTTGCAGTAACATAATTACTGAATTTCCTTTCAATGTGCACAAATCCATGCACTGGGCCACTGGTCTCCTATATAATGAAGCAGGAATGTGCAAATTGACCCTCACTCCATCACATCATCACAAGATGGCAGCACCCACAGCGGAGGCAGGGTTCCCTTAATGAGCCGTCATGAGCGATCAACAGGGACCTGGAGCTGTGTGGCACCATGCTGGGGTAGGGGACCTGAGGCTACACCCCTGGCCCAGCAGGGCTTGACTGTGGGACCTCAGGCCATGAGCCCTGCCCTGGTGCCCAGCTGGGGGACCAGAGGCCGTGCCCCTGACCCAGTGGGGCTTGATGGGGACCTCAGGCCGAGCCCCCAGTGCTGAGCCTGGGGGACCTGAGGCTGTGCCCTCTGCCCAGCAGGACTTGACAGGGGTTGGGCCGGCCAGGTCTGGGTCTCACGTGATTCGAGGTGCATGCAGGTGGGCAGGGACTTGACTCTGGGTCCCGCAGCATGCCCCAGACTCTGACAGGAGGAAGATTTTCATATATATTTTACTAATTTTCTTTCATCTCTGACAATTCTATTATATAGGGGAAATAGCAATATTAAAATATCTCCTCTAAGTAATTCCCTTTTAATGTGCATGAATTTCGTGCACTGGGCCACTAGTTTATAATAAAACATAAAAGATCTCCTTTATTGACCTTTCTGTCAATCTTGCTCCCTTCCTTGGAAGTAATCACTTTGAAGCTAGAATCTTTCCTGCCATTTTCCTATGTGTTTTTATAAATATATGTTCCTATATATAGCATTTCTTTGTGGCTTTCTTCTCTTTTAACACTGTGCCCAAATGCATTACAATTATGAATCTTTATTAATATAAGAGATATATATATATCAAATATAACTAATAATATAATAGAAAATTTAAAGATCCTGAAAACATACAATTGACTTCTATCAGGAAGCATTAAACACTCACTACCCTGCTAAGTTTATGCATGGAGAGATTAATGTGGATTGAAATATAAGGCTTTGTGCAAGTGAGGCTTAACTCAGACCTTGAAGAACTGTCAACCATAGAAAGTAGAGATTAAGACTCATGGCATTTCAGTTGAGGGTAGCAGCATGAAAAAGCACAAGAATAACCATAATGAGTATAAAAGAAAGATATAGCTAAGCAGAAAAGGGAGAGATAAGATTGGACAAAATAATCTGTCCTTGATGTAGTAGTCGATATGGGGTATATTTGTGCTTGCAGGTACATTAGAAAATGCATCCTGATTATAATACTAGTAAATAAAATGGATGGCATATAGGAGAGCCTTGATTTTAGGGAAATAGATGTCAGTGGCAATAATTCAAATGTGAGTTTTGGGACATTCTGAACTAACATAGTGGAAATGGAGAAGGATAAATTAATCTGTGGCATTTTCAGAAAAAAATAAATGAAATGATTTAGTGGCAAGTTTGACAGAGGGATTAAGGAAAAAGGATTACTCAGAAATAAATCAGTTTTAAATTTCAAAATAGTGGTCATTTTACAAATCAAAAAGCAAAAAAGGAGTCTGGCAATGGGCAAAGATAGGAAGAATGGAGAGGGAGTTTGATTTACTTATAATAAAAAATGCCTAAAATGTTTATTTTAAGCATAATATTCACAGTTTACTTTTCTAAATTACATAAATAATTGTCTTCATTATCTACCCTACTGTTTCCTAGACCGCTAAACTTGAATATGAAAAGTTCCTCTTTTAATGACAAGTTAGTGTTTGGAATTCCAAACAACTGGGCAATTTGAAGGTATTGAAATCCCATTATGTTTTCACAATTACTCAGCTATAACTTACTAGACTTGTTACAGCCTTTGATATGCTAGAATCCTCTAAAGAGTATCTTATGTCACTGCATATCAAGTCTTTATGTAGGCCTAGGGACACCTCTTATAGTACATCAGGGTACAGCAGAGATAGCAAATGGTTACTTAGCCAGATGGCATAATACCTAGCTGAAGAGGAACAAGATTACCATAGAGAGGTTTCTGTTATATGGTAAGATTTGAAGAGAAACTTTCCAAATCAGGTCTCTGGGATATTCCATACTGTAATGGATAAGATGAGAAAAAGTGAAAAATTGTTTTTTGTTTTATCTCTTTTGCACCACCCCCACCCCCACCCTCTTCACACACACACACAGATACTTTCTATCAGCCAAGGAACATACACGTTGGGTGAAGATTCTTAGTTCAAACTTAAAAGTGTGTCAGGCAGAGCTGTTTTCAAATTCCAGTGTTAAATCTGTTGTAAAATAAGGCAATTTGTCACTGAATTGAAGTGCTTCTGACCTTTTGAGCAAGTAAAACACGCAGGCACAATCTTCCCCCCGCCAAGCCATTTTCAAAGTATTTGGATCCATATCCAGAATAATAGCATTCAAACTTTTTGAACAAAGCACAGAGTATATCTCAACAGTAGCAGAAGTGATCAAACCAAAACATAAAACAAAGCCATTCATGGTTCTAATTTTAGTGATGTTAACAAGATATGAACTCTGAGCTGTAGGTGGCTGAGTGATGTTGCAAGGCAACTTTGCTTCTTATATATGAGATTGGCCCTTTTGGTTTAATTTTGCATTTTGTTTAAATCCTTAATTTTGAGCAAATAGAAGATAGGCCTGCCAAAATAGAAATTGATAGGTTTGGTGAGACAGTTACAGGTGTACACATTGTTTGGCATTCTTTTGTAACAATCCACACAGGTATACAACTACCTTGTTACAACTAAAAATGACAACATGAAATATAGCAGCCATTTTTCTCTCCAGGAGAGGAGCTTATAAATTTACTTGGTCCAAAGTATCTCCTTGCTTCAGCAATACATCAAACTGTGCAGTATCATCAGTCTGAATCAATTAGAAATTACTCACAAAGTAAATCACATTGAAAAGCTTTGATTTGTTACTAGAGTTTGTTACAATTTTCCTCAATCTTAAAAGACTGAAAGAAAAAAAGTAATAATATGACAGTGATAGTGAAATGTAACTTTTATTGAGATGGATGAGAAACTATTTGCTACAATATTTGCTTTTAATAATTTAATTTTTCAAACACTGCAGAGAGAGTGCCATAAATATTTGATTATGAACCTTTTACAATTTATAAAACATTGGTTTGTACTGATTCATGAACCTTTTAATATACTTATATCATTTTTATAATTCCATTCACAATATGGCTTTAGCTCTTAAATTAGTTCCTTATTTGCACCCCCCTCCTCCATTTGATTAGCACATGCCTAATTTACCACATAAACCAAGGAATTGCTGAAGTAAATTGAGGAACAACAGCTTCCTTTTGCAAAATCTATGTGAATGATTAAGGGATGGATATTAACTATCAATCATCTTCAAAGAGGTTTTTGGAAATTTTCCGTTCACCAGCAGCATTCAGGTGCAGTTGGAACCATTTGAAAAGTAATATCTAAGTTACTTGCAAGAAGCAAGAGCTGAAAGTGGAAAAAAAGATTTTTTTATTTAATGAATCATATCATGAATGTCATGAAGTTGACCTATTTAGACCTAATTGCATTTCTTAGACAATAAAATGTCTATAAAGAACACAGATTCATCTAAAAATGATTAAGTTACAGTAACTTTAAAAGGTATTTGGTTTCAGTTTCAATTGATTCTTAAAATGTTAACATCAAAATATTATTGTTCAAAAATATGTTGTTCAAATGGAGCAATAAACCAATAAACAAATACGCTTACTAGTCATTTCTTCCCCATTAGGATCTTGTAGAAACCCTGCTGTAGGAATCGCTTCAGAGTGCTTTCTTTGCTTCAGGATGAAAGCCTGGAGAATGAAGAACGTCCCATATTTTCCAGGGAACAACTACTATAAATGATTCTTGTTTCAAACTGATGGTTTCTATCTGAGAACTAAATTGGACAATCCATTTGGCAGTTAACTTAGCATTTAGCCATAATTAATCCAGCTGGTGGGCACTTCTATCCATAGAGGAATTGCCACTACTCTTTCCACTACACTTCTTACCTTTTATTATGAATTTCAAACGTTTAAGATGTAATACCACATGATCTCACTCATTTGTGGAATATAATGAACAACATAAACTGATGAACAAGGACTGATCCAGAGACGGAGGGCATTGATTGGACTGTCGGGCCTTGGAGGGAAGGTAGGGGAGGGTGGGGGTAAGTGGGAAAGATCAACCAAAGGACTTATATGCAAGCATATAGGCCTAACCAGTGGACACGGACAATGGGGGGGGGGTGAGGCCATGAGTGGGGGGTGGGGGGGTAGAGGGTAACGTGGGGATAAGGACACATATGTAATATCTTAATAAAAATATATTAAAAAAAGATGTTATCTGCAGACTTCTTAGTAATAGTTGTGCATACCTAGCCCTGTATAAACCTTGATCGTTTTTAATATATTTAAGATAGTTTAAAGTTCCAAACTTAGATAAAGTATATCTGTACCATGAGATTCCTTCCAGTAAAAGGGTGACATAAAGATGTCATAAAGTGCACAATACAACATAATTAACTATATGTGGTATGTTGGAAAGAAGATCTCTAAAACTCGATTCACTTTGCTTAACTGAAATTGTATTCTCATTGATTGGTAACTCCCCATTTTAACCTTGTCACAGCCCATATATATTCTGTAAGAGATTAATCTACAAAATATGTAAGGAACTCATACAACTCAAAAGCAAAATAAGTAATTGATTCTATAAATGTGACTATATTAGATACTTTAAGTGGAATTATGCAGTATTTTTTTCTGTGATTGGCTTATTTCATGTAGCATATGATCACAAACTTCATCCATGTTGTTGCATAATGATGAATTTTCTTATTGAGACTAAATTATGTTCCATTGTATATATATACTACATTTTCTTTATTCATTTACCTGTTGATGTACATTTAGGTTGTTTCAATATCTTGAGAATTATGAATAGTAGCTCAATTAATATGATAGTTCTAATTGCTCTTTGATATTCTGTTTTCAATTATTTTAAACTAGAGGCCCGGTGCACAAAAATTTGTGCACTCGGGTGGGTCCCTCAGCCCACCCTGTGCCCTCTCGCAATCTGGGGCCCCTTGGGGGCCCCTTCCCCTGGCTGCTGGCACCAGTTTTCCTCCGGTGCCCGGAACCCAGGCCTTCGCTCTTCGCTGGGAGGGGCCCACACGGTGGGCGAGGGGCTTAGCTCTTTTAAAAATACTTCTGAATGTTTGGTAAATAACCCTGTAGGAATCTACTTTCTGAAACATGCTGGTTGTTAAGGGCTGATTTGGGTAATCAACAAAATGTATGTTAAAATCCTAATCCCCAGAACCTCAGAATGTACCTGTATATGGAGAGAAGATCTTTAAAGAGGGGATTACATTAAATTGTGGCAGTTCCAGTGGGACCCTTAGCCCATCTCACTGAAGTCCTTATAAGAAGAGGAATGTTGGGGTCCAGCCCCAGCAGGTCCAGGGGTTCCCAAAGAAGGAATGACACAGAGGCAGCATTCAGGTTATCATCATAGCCAGGTTCTCTTTTTATTGTCCTGTTACATCTATATTTATACTATTTGATCCTATAAACATGCCTCTATAAGCTTTTTTTTTTTTTTGCATCGGGTCCGTTTATTGGGGGGTCAGTCAAAGGGGGAGCTGGCTAGGGTGGGGTAGGGCAGCAGCTTGTCTGGCCCCCGAGAAACCCAACTTAAGTCCAGAGCCTCGAGGGCTTAGAAGCCAAAGTCTTCCTCCACCTTTATCTGCACGGGGGCCAGCTCCGGAGTCAGCGGGACTCCTGCCCAGTGCCCTTCCTATGGCACTCGCCGCCTCTTCCAACTGCTGGGCCCCTCGCCAGGGGCCGGGCTGCTGGCTTCTGTGGGCGCTGGCATCCTCCTGGGCGGGGACAGCCCCTCTTTCTCTGGAGGCTCGTTCTCAGCGTTGCCTGGGTTGGGGGCGTCTCTGCCCTGGCTGCCCTAGTCCTCCAGTAAGATGGTGAACTGGCTGGCCCGGTAGTTGTCACCGTAGGAGTCCAGCACCTTCATGAGGAACCTCTGCTCCTGCTGGAGTCTCCATGTTATCCTCTATATCATCTGATGGAGCCTGTTCAGGACCCGCTCCTTCGCCTGCTCAATCTCCCTGCAGCGCCGATCCAGTGCCTGGTACTTCCTGCGATTGAGTTCCTGTTGGTGCCGCCCTTGCTGGCCTCAGGCTGCCTCCTCCTCTTCGTCTCACTCCTGGAGGCTGGAGCTGCCCAGACCCCCAGACACGAACTCCACTTTGGTCTCAAGCTCGCTCTCCAGGATGTTACCACCTTCAGCGGAGGCAGCGCCAGCTCCCAGCCGGGAGGTGCTGAGAACTCCTCAAAGCCCACAGCTGCCATGGACCCTTCTCTCTGCTCCAGCTCCATTTCTCCCTGGCTCCCGACGCAGAACTTCCAACCTTGCAAGCCTCTAGTTTAAAGTGGCTTGCGAAACTACAGCCCATCCGATTTCACAGCCAGGCACCCAGGCCCTGGCCGCTAAGCCTCCTGGGAGTTGTAGCTCTCTATTTCCGGCTTGCCTCCCTCGCCCCACCCCCACCCCAGTCCCAACTGAAAGGCCCTGCTGGCTGGTCTAACCCTGTGTGTGGCCAGGCATCTGAGTCACCTGGGGTCTTTATTCCTGTCCCGACACCATGCCATCTGACCATGGAGACTCTCCTCTTGCGAGGCCCCTGGGTCTCCTTCTGGGTCTCCTCAGCCCAGGTACTGGATCACGTGCCCCAGCTGCGACGCAGCCCCGGGCCCTGGGTCTCCTCAGCCTGGGCACCGGATTGCGTGCCCCAGCGGCAAAAACAGCCCCGGCGCCTGGGTCTCCTTCTGGGTCTCCTCAGCCCAGGCACTGGATTGCGTACCACAGCTGCAACTCAGCCCCGGGCCCTGGGTCTCCTTCTGGGGCCTGGCTGCGTCGCCCCCTGGGGACCGGATCACGTGCCCCAGCGGCAACGCAGCCCCAGCGCCTGGGTCACCTTCTGGGTCTCCTTCTGGGGCCTGGCTGCGTCGCCCCTGGGGTCCAGATGGTGTCCCCAGGCAGCTATGCAGCCTGGCCTCTGGCCCCGCCTCTGGGTGTTCTCCCATCACTGGTGATCAGTGATCTGAGAAGCCAGGCAGACATCCGCCTCTTCCCTGCCCCACCCAGCTTCTCCCATTACTGGCCCAGGGCCGGCAATGGCGGCCAGGTTCTCTTATCACAGAAGCCAGCAAAGGAGGCCTGGCTTCTCCTAGCAAAGGCAGCTCGGTTCTCTGGCTCTTGGCTGCCGCCTGGGTTTCCGATTGCAGTCAGCGGCAGGCAGCTTCTTCCCTCCTTCCCCTTTCGCCTCCCAGCATTGCGCCTATGTTGGCAGTTAACTGCCATCTTGGCTGACAGTTAATTTGCATATAGCCCTGATTAGCCAATGAAAAGGGTATCGTCGTACCCCAATTACCATTTTTCTTTTTTATTAGATAGGATAAATACCTAGGATTGCTAGATCATATGGTGGTTCTATTTCTAATTTTCTAAGGAACCCCTATACTGTTCTCCATAGTAGCTAAACCATTTCACATTTTCCAAAGATAATGTACAAGGGTTTCAGTTTCTCCACATACTTACCAACATGATAGTCTATTTTTTTTTAATAATTAGCCATATTGACCACATCATTGTGGTTTTGATTTACATTTACATTTCCCTTATGGTTACTGATGTTGAGTATTATTTCATACTTCTTGGTCATTTGGATGTTTTCTGTTATGGTTTTTTGAGAAATTTAGACAATAAATTTATATGTATGTAATTCTCCAGTCAGTCAATTTTTTTTAAGTTAGACTATTAGTTATTTTGCTGTTGAATTGTATGAGTTCCTTACACATTTTGTAAATTAATCTCTTACCAGATATATAGTTTGCAAATATTTTCTGCCATTCTGTAGGTTACCTTTGATTTTTTTTATTGTTTCCATTGTTGTGAAGAAGGTTTTTAGTTTGACATAGTCCCATTTGTCTTTGTTTGCCTATGTATTTGGTGTCATACCCAGGAAATCATTGCAAAGACCAATGCCATAAAACTTTCCCCATAAGTTTTATTCAAGTAGTTGTACAGTTTCAGGTTTTATGTTTAAATTTTTAATACTGTCTCAGTCACTTTTTGTGTATGGTATAAGATTAAGTTCCAATTTTATTATTTTCCATGTGGATATCCAGTTTTATCAACACCTTTTTTGGAAGAGTTTATCTGTTCTCCATTATGAATTCTTGGCACATTTGTAAAAGTGGGGGGATTGGGGGGTCATATGAGGTTAAGGACATATATGTAATAACTTAATCAATAAAAAATTAAAAAACATAAGTTAAGAAAAAGATCAATTGTCCATAGATGTGTAAAATTATTTATGGTCTATTGTTTTCCATTGGTCTATATCAGTGGTCAGCAAAATCATTAGTCAACAGAGCCAAATATCAACAGTACAACGATTGAAATTTCTTTTGAGAGCCAAATTTTTTAAACTTAAACTATATAGGTAGGTACATTGTTATTAACTTAATTAGGGTACTCCTAAGGCTTAGGAAGAGCCACACTTAAGGGGCCAAAGAGCCGCATGTGGCTTGTGAGCCGCAGTTCGCCGACCACGGGCTATATGACTGTCTTTATGCCAGTGACAAACTGTTTTGTTTACAGCACCTTTATAATGTATTTTGAAATTAAGAAGATATATGCCTCTAGTATTGTAATTTATCAAGATTAGTTTGTCTATTCATGATGATTTGTGGTTTCATCTGAATTTATAACTATTTTTTTCTATTTATTTAAAAATGTTATTGTGATTTTGATAGAGATTGCAGTGAATCTGTAGATTACTTTGACATTTTCATAATATTAAGTCTTCTAATCCATAAACACAGGATGACTTTATATTTCTGGTACCTTCTTTAATTTCTTTCATCAATGTGTTTTATTTTTCAGTATATAAATGTTTAGTCTACTTAGTTCAATTTATTCTTAAGTATTTTATTATTTTCAGTGCTATCATAAATGGAATTTTCTTACTTTCCTTGTCTGATAGTTTGTTGTTAGTATATAAAAACCCAATTGATATTTTATATGTTGATATAATATCCTGAAACTTTACTTAATTTATTTGTTCTAACATTTTTAATAAATATTTGTTGTTGAAAATATTACAACAATAATTTTTCCCATTGCCCTCTCCCATCCTCCCCCCACCCCAAGCCTTCCAACACCCACTGTCTGTGTCTTTGGGTTATACACATACACATATGAATTCAATGGTTGATCTCTTTCCCCCTCCAACTTCCCCTGCCTTCCCTCTGAGATTTGACAGTCTGTTTGATGTTTCTATGTCTCTGGGTCTACTTTTGTTCATTAGTTTATGTTGATCATTAGATTCCACATATGGGTGAGATCATGTGATACTATCTTTCTCTGACTGGCTTATTTCTCTTAGCAAAATGTTCTCTAGGTCCATCCATGCTGTTGCAAATGGTAAGAGTTATTTCTTTTTTTTTACTTCCACATAGTATTCCGTTTAATAGATTTACCATACTTTATTTTTTTAATTTTTATTGGTTAAGGTATTACAAATGTGTTTTTATTTCCCCATTGTCCCCTCATCCCCCCAGTCCTGCCCTCATCCTCACCCCCTATTGTCAGAGTCCATCACTTATTCTTATATGCATGCATACAAGTCCTTTGGTTGATCTCTCCCCCTCACCCCCATTCTCCCTTGCCTTCCCTCTGAGGTTTTTATATGTCTCTTGGCCTTTCTAATGTCTTCTATTGAAAAGTATCTATTTATATCCGTTGCCCATTTTTTGATTGGGTTGTTAGTCTTCCTTTTGTTAAGTTGCATCAGTTCCCTGTAAATGTTGGAGATTAAACCCTTATAGGAGATAATGTTGGCAAATATGTTCTCCCATGCAGTGGGTTTTCTTGGTTTTTTGTTTGTTTGTTTGTTTGTTTGCTTTTGTTGATGGTTTCTTTTGCTGTGCAGAAGCTTTTTATTTTGATGTAGTCCAATTTCTTTATTTTCCCTTTAGTTTCCAATGCCCTAGGACAGTGATGGCAAACCTATGACACCCGTGTCAGAGGTGACAAGCAAACTCATTTTTTGGGTTGATTTTTCTTTGTTAAATGGCATTTAAATATATAAAATAAATATCAAAAATGTAAGTCTTTGTTTTATTATGGTTGCAAATATCAAAAATTTTTATATGTGACACAGCACCAGAGTTAAGTTAGGGTTTTTCAAAATGCTGACACGCCAAGCTCAAAAGGTTCGCCATCACTGCCCTAGGAGCTGTGTCGGTGAAGATATTGCTTTGGCAGATGTCTGAGATTTTTTGCCTATGGATTCCTCTAATATTTTTATGGTTTCCCATCTTACACTTAAATCTTTTATCCATTCTGAGTTTATTTTTGTGTATGGTGGTCTAGTTTCATTTTTTGCATGTGTCTGACCAAATTTCCCAGCACCCTTTATTGAAGAGACTGTCTTGACTCCATTGTATGTTCTTGCCTCCTTTGTCAAATATTAATTGAGCATATTAGTTCGGGTTGATTTCTGGGTTCTCTATTCTATACCCCGATCTATATATCTGTTCTTGTGCCAGTACCAGGCAGTTTTGAGAATAGTGGCTTTGTAATACATCTTGACATCTGGTATTGAGATCCCTCCTACTTTGTTCTTGTTTCTCAGGATCACTGCAGCATTCCTTTTTGTTGTTGTTGTTGTTTGTTTGTTTCCAGATGAATTTTTGGAGAGTTCTTTCTAGATCTGTAGAATATGTTGTTGGTGTTTTAGTGGGGAGTTCATTGAATCTATAGATTGCTTTGGGTAGTATGGACATTTTAATGATGTTGATTCTACCAATCCATGAACATGGTATGTTCTTCCATCAGTTTATGTCTTCCTCTATCTTTTTTCAACATCCTGTAGTTTTCTGAGTAGAGGTCTTTTACCTCCTTAGTTAAGTTTATTCCTAGATATCTTAAATGGGATTGTTTTTGTAATTTCTCTTTCTGTAAGTTCACTATTAGTTTATAGAAATGCCATAGATTTTTTGACATTAATTTTGTATCCTGCTACATTGCCAAATTCATTTATTAGGTCTAACAAATTTTTGATGGAGTCCTTAGGATTTTCTATGTACAGTATCATGTCATCTGCAAATAATGACAATTTTACTTCTTTTCCAATTTGGATGACTTTTATTTCTCCTTTTTGTCTGATCACTATGAATAGAACCTCTAGAACTTTGTTGAACAGGAGTGAGAAAGCGGGCATCCCTGTCTTGTTCCTGTTCTTAAGGGAAATAGTTTTAGTTTTTGCCCATTGAACATGATGTTGGCTGTAGGTTTGTCATATAAGGCTTTTATGATGTTGAGGTATGAGCCTTTTATTCCCATTTTGCTGAGCGTTTTTATCAGAAAAGAGCGTTGGACTTTGTCAAATGCCTTTTCTGCATCAATTGATATGATTATGTGATTTTTGTCTCGGTTTGTTTATTTGATGTATCACATTTATTGATTTGCAGATATTGTATGAGCCTTGCATCCCTGGAATAAATCCCACTTGGTCATGGTGTATTATTTTTCTAATGTAATGCTGGATCCGGTTTGCTAAAATTTTGGTGAGGATTTTAGCATCTATATCCATCAGGGATATTGGCCTGTATTTATCTTCCTTTGTGGTGTCTTTATCTGGTTTTGGGATTAGGGTAATGCTAGATTTATAGAAAAAGCTTGGAAGTATGCCTTCCTTTTGAATGTTTTGGAATAGTCTGGGAAGGACTTGTTTTAATTCTTCTTTGAATGTTCATTAAACTCCCCTGTGAAGCCATCTGGTCCAGGGCTTTTGTTTGCTGGAAGCTTTTTGATTACTGTTTCAATTTCATCAGTAGTTATCAACCTTTTCAGGTTTTTTGATCCTTCCTGATTGAGTTTGGAAGCTTCTATTTTTCTAGGAATGTGTCCATTTCATTGAAGTTGTCCAGTTTTTTGGAGTACAGTTTTTCCTAGTATTTTTTTTTTTTTACAATCTTTTGTGTATCAGTAGGGTCAGTTGTCACTTCACCTCTTTCATTTCTGATTTTGTTTACTTTGTTTTTCAGTGAGCCTGGTGAGAGGTTCATCAATCTTTTTTATCCTTTCAAAGAATCAGCTCTTGGTTTCATTGATCTTTTGAATTGCATTTTTGGTCTCTATGTCGTTTATTTCTGTTCTGACCTTTATTATACCCTTCATTCTGAATACTGTGGGCTTTTATTGTTGCTCTCTTTCTAATTCTTGAAGTTGAAAGGTTTGACAATTTATTGACTGTCTTTCTTGTTTTTTTTGAGATAGGCCTGTAATGCTATGAACATCCCTCTCAGGACTGCTTTCATTGTGTCTCATAGATTTTGGATTGTTGTGTTTTCATTGTCATTTGTTTCCAGGATGCTTTTTATTTCTACTTTGATCTCTTTGTTAACCCAATCATTGTTTAATAGCATGCTCTTTAGCCTCCAAATGTTTGATTTTTTTCATTGTTTTTATTGTAGTTGATTTCTAGTTTTATGCCATTGTGATCTGAGAAGATGCTTGTTATGATTTCTATCCTCTTGAATTTGAAGAGACTTTGCCTGTGTCCTAATATGTGGTCTATATTTGAAAATGTCCTGTGTGCACTGGAGAAGAATGTATATTCTGTTGATTTGGGGTGAAATATTCTGAAGATGTCAATTAAGTCCATCTGATCTAGTGAATCATGTAGGATTGCTGTTTCTTTGCTGATTTTTTGTTTAGAGGATTTATCCAGTGGTGTCAGTGGGGTATTAAAGTCCTCTAATATGACTGTATTGCTATTGATCTCTCCCTTGATATCTTCCCTAAGTTGTTTTATGTATTTGGGTGCTCCTGTATTGGGTGCATATATGTTTACCAGAGTTATATCTTCTTGTTGCATTGCTCCCTTTAGTATTAAGTAGTGGCCTTCCTTATTTCTTGTTATGGCCTTTACTTTGAGGCCTATTTTGTCAGATATAAGTATCACAACCTCAACTTTTTTCTCATTTCCATTTGCCTGAATTTCTTTTTTCTATCCCTTCACTCTCAGTCTGTGTGAATCATCTGTTCTGAGGTGGGTCTCTTGCAGACAGCAAATACATGGGTCATGTTTTCTTATCCATTCAGCTACCCTATGTCTTTTGATTAGGGCGTTTAATCCATTTACATTTAATGTTATTATTGATAAATACTTGTTTGGCATTTTTAGTCTTAATGTTTGTGTTTCTTCTTGCCTTTCTGTTTCTTCTTTTTACAGCAGTCTCTTTAGAATTTCTTGCATTTCTTGCTTGCTGGTAATGAGCTCTCTTAGCCCCCCTCTTTTTTTTCTGTGAAGCCCCTGATTCCGCCTTCAATTTTGAATGATAGCCTTGCTGGGTATAGTATTCTTGGATTCAGTCCCTTGCTTTGCATCATTTTGTATATTTAATTCCATTCCCTTCTGGCCTGGTGTGTTTCTGTTGAGAAATCAGTTGATATTCTAATAGGAGCTCCCTTGTAGGTAACTTTCTGTCTCTCTCTGGCAGCCTTTAAGATTGTTACTTTGTCATTGATGTTTGCCAATTTAATTATGATGTGTCTTGGTGTAGGTCGTTTTGGGTTCATCTTGTTTGGGACTCTATGTGTTTCTTGGACTTGTGTAGTTTTTTTTCTTGCCAATATCAGGGATGTTTTCTGTCATTATTTCTTCAAACAGGTTTTCTATTCCTTGCTTCTTTTCCTCTCCTTCTTGGACCCCTATTATGTGAATTCTGATTCATTTCTTGTTTTCCCAAAGGTCTTTTACACTCTTCTCTTGCTTTTTAAATCTTCTTTCCAGTTGCTGCTGTGTTTGTGTGTTTTTTCCTACCTTGTCTTCTAATTCGCTGATGCATTCCTCAGCCTCTTGTAGTCTACTGTGTGAGCCTTCCATTGTGTTCTTTGTTACAGCTATGTCATTCTTCATCTCCTCCTGGTTCCTTTTCATGTTGGTGACATTCTCATTCAGCTCCTTATAATTCTCATTGAGTTGTGTATATTTGTCATCCAGACATTTGAACATCCTTATAACCATTACTCTGAATTATTTCTCTGATATGTTGCTAGTTTCAGTTTCATTTAACTCCCTTTCTGGTGATCTTTTTCTTTCCTTTGGGGATTGCTTTTTTGTCATCCCATTTTGCTGTAACGTTTTAATTGTGAATCTGATTGCTTTGCTACCCAGGTTCTTTTGGGGATGGTGCTACTGGTGTGGTCTCTCAGGTTTCCTGGACTTGGTAATCTAGCATAGCTCCCTACTTGAGCTTTTGGGTTCTCTTGATGTAGGCCTATGAGCTGGAAAGGCACAACTGAGGTGTCCAGAATTCAGCAGCAGCCATGGAGGGGGTTGTCCCAATTTTTGCTGTCTTGTGCCCTTAGTTGAAATTGTGCATGCCCCATGGGGACTCACATTGGCACCCAGGAACCATCTGTTGAGGTGGTGGGTCTCAGGAGACCTATACTCTGGAAAGCCTTGACTGCAGTGTCCAGATATTTGTAGTTTTGGGGTGGGCAGACTCAGATTTTGCTGCTGTTTCTGTGGTTGGATACACTTTCTCCTAGTGGTGGCTCACAGGGACATCCATGGTGCGTTTGCCAGCAGGGTGTACTGACACACTCTGAAGGACCCTGGCACTGAAGCCATGGGATTGTGGTGTCTGTGGGCAGGTATCCCAGAAGAGGGAGTTCAGCATTTCTACAACCCAGCAGTGTGCCCTGTTTGTACAAGTGCATGCCCAGCAGGCCTGCCTGTGTAGGGGTGGGCTTGAGAGGCCTGCACACTGGAAAAACATGTGATTCTATTGTCCAGAGTTCTGCAGCTGTGGGGTAGGATGGCTCAGTTTTTGCTGCTGCAGCTGTGGTTGGATAGGCACATGCTCCCAGTGGCAGCTCACAGGGGCACCTGTGGTGCATTTGCCAGCTCGGCACACTGAAGCACTCTGAAGGCCCTGGCATGAAGCTGCATAATTGAAGCGTCTGTGAGTAGGTGTCCAGAATGAGTGAATGTCCAGAATTCAGAATTTCTACTGCAGAGAGAGTGCGTCCCTGTTTGTCCAAGATTGCACCCAGCCGGGGCTCACTGCAGCTCCCACAAGTGCCCTGTGAATAGATGGGCTCTGGTTGCCTGCTCATTGGAAATGCAGGACTGTGGTGGTGCATTTGCTGGCACGGAGCTCTGATGCACTCTGAGGGGCCCTGGTGCTGAAGTTGTGCAGCTGGGTTGTCTGTGGGCAGTTATTCAGGAAGAAGGAATTCAGAATTTCTACTGTGGGGCAGTGCACCTTTGTCTATTCAAAATCACACCCACCAGGGGTTCCCAGCAGCATACAAGAGCGGTGTGCCCTGGATGCCTGCAAGCTGGGAATGCGCAAATGTGGTGTCTGGAGTTCTGCTGCTGGGGAGAGGGGAAGTCGCGCTTACTGCTGCAGGAATGGTGCACCTTTGCAGGTGGAGCTCTCAGGGTCTGCAGGTCTGCGGGTGGGGCAGCAGGATATGAATTCCTAGAAAAGGCTGCTCTCCCCTTTAAGATGGCATGGGCTCCGTGCCCGAGTCCCGCAGTCCAGGAGGTGCCTGCAGTGGTCGTAGTCTCTTCCTGTCCAAGATAGCCTGGTCTGCAAGCCCCTGCTGCTCCTGCCAGATTTAACTGTCCCTCACTCACTCACACACACATCACACACATCCACACAGTCTCCTTTCATCTCCTGACTCACTCACTTCCTCTCCCTCACCTCCGTCCTGCCAGCACCATCTTTTCCCTTCCCTACCATAGTCTCTTAATCCATTCATCTGCTGATGGACACTTAGGCTGTTTCTAAATCTTAGCTATTGTAAATTCTGCTGCTATGAACATAGGGGTGCATATCCTTTCTGATGGGTGTTTCTGAGTTCTTGGGATTTATTCCTAGAAGTGGGACCACTGGGTGAAATGGCAATTCCATTTTTAATTCAACTCCAAACTGTTCTCCACAGAGGCTGAACCAGTCTGCATTCCTGCCAGCAGTGCACAAGAGTTCCCTTTTCTCCACATCCTCACCAACACTTGTCCTTTGTTGATGACAGCCATTCTTACAGGTGTGAGGTGGTGCCTCATTGTCATTTTGATTTGCATCTTTCAAATGATCAGTGACATTGAGCACTTTTTCATATGCCTTTTGGCCTTCTGTATGTCCATTTTGGAGAAGTGTCTATCGAGGTCCTTTGCCCATTTTTTATTGGGCTGTTTATCTTCCTTTTGCTAAGTTGTATGAGTTCCCTGTAGATTTTGGAGGTTAATCCCTTATCAGATGTATCATTTGCAAATATGTTCTCCCATGGAGTGGGTACTCTTTTTACTTTATTGATGGCTTCTTTTGCTTTAATTGGTGTTTATATGAGACCATGTCATCTACAGAGACAATTTTACTTCTTTCTTTCTGATTTAGAGGCCTTTTATTTCTTTCTTAATTGTTCTGTCTAGCTCTTCCAGTATTATATAGAATAGATGTGGCAATGAACATGTTTGCCTTTCTCGTGATCCTACAGGATTTGTTTTACCACTGAGAATGATGTTAACTATATACTTTATTATGTTGAGGTAGTTTCTTCTATTCCTAGTTTGTACAGGTTTTATTATGAAAAAATAATTGAAAATTATAAAATGTGTTTTTACATGTGTTGAGAAAATCATTTGAATATTTTCTTTTATTGTGTTGATGTAGTGCTGAATTTGGGTTGCTCATATTTTGTTGAGGATTTTTGTATTTACATTCTTCATGGATACTTAACAGTAGTTTTTAATTTTTCTTGTGTTGTTGTGTTTTTTTTTTAATCAAAATTTAGTGCCAGTGTAAAACTAGCTTCATTAAGTAAGTTTGGAAGTGTTCCCCTTTCTTCATTTCTCTGAAGAGTTTGAAAGGATTTGCGTTCATTCTATCACCAAGGTTTGGGAGTATTTACCAGTAAAGCCATCAGGTCTGGGCATTTCTTTGTTGAGTGGTATTTCATTAATGATTCAAACTCCAAAGTAGCTGTAGGTCCATTCAGACTTTCTCTTTCTTCATGATTCAGTCATTGTAGGTCTTATAGTTTTGTGAATTTATCCATTTCTCCTAGGTTATCCAATTTGTTTGCAAATAATTGTTTATAACAGTCTCTTGGACCTTCTATTTCTGTGGCATCTATTGTAATGTCTCTTCCTTAATATCTAACTTCATTTATTTAAATATTTTTTACTTCGTTTAAAGAAGAGTTTTAAAAATTTTTATTTCTGATTTAATCTTCATTATTTCCATTATATGTAAATTTTGGTTTAGTTTCTTCTTTTTCTAGAAGCTTGTTATATATTAAATTGTATATTTAAGATCTTTTTTAAAAGTAGGTATTTCTCATTATAAACTTCCCCCTTAAAATGCTTTTTTGTTGTTATTTTACTGTGGTGTTTTGTGTTTTTGTTTGTTTGTTTTTGGCAATAGATTTTTTTAATGTTTTTGTTTCTCTTTATTGTTGGAGGTATTACAGATGTCCCATTTTTCCCCCATTGACTTCCTCCACCCCTGCTCCCGCCCCCTCCCCAGATCTTCACTGCACTATTGTATGTGTCCATGGGTTATGCATACAAGTTTTTTTTTTGGGGGGGAGTTATATTTTTTAATTGTTTAAAGTATTACATATAGTATTACATATGTCTCCCCCCCCCCCATTGACCTTCCCTCATCCATCCCCCAGGATTTATTTTTTAATTATTTATTATTGAAGGTGAAATCAGAAGCTTCATAGACAAAAAAAAAAAAAAAAAACTGAAGAATTTTATCACGACTAAGCCAGCAATGCAAGAAATGCTAAAGGGACTGCTTAACACTGCTTTTGCTATATTCTGTAAGTTTTGATATGTTGTTTCATTTTTTGTCTTGAAATAATCCCTTTTTATTTCTTCTTTGATCCATTGGTTGTTTAAAAATGTGTTGTTTAATTTCCATGTATTATGATTTCTCAGTTTTCCTTCTATTATTGATTTTTACTTTTATACCATTGTGGTAAAAAAAAAATACTTAATCTTAATTTCAGTTAAGCCTTGATTTGTGACCTAACATGTAATTTATCTTAGAGATATTACCTCTGTGCTTGAGAAGAATGCATATTCTGCTGCTGTTGAATAGAATGCTCTATTACATATGTTAAGTCTACTTGATCTATAATGTTATGTAAGTCATAGATTTCTTTATTGAACTGTCTGTATATTCTTTCCATTATTTAAAATGGGGTATTGGATTCTCTTACTATTATTACATTTTTGTCTATTTCCTCCTTCAGTTCTGTAAATGTTTGCTTTATATATTAACCAGAGGCCTGGTGCACGAAAGTCGTGCACTGGGGGGTGGGGGTTCCCTCAGCCCAGCCTGCCCCTCTCACAGTCTGAGAGCCCTCAGTGGATGTCCTACTGATGGCCACAGTCTGGCAGCAGAGGCTTGGAGCAGGCGTCCTGTGTGTGTGTGTGTGTGTGTGTGTGTGTGTGTGTGTGTGTCTGTTGGGGGCCTGCCCCCAGCCACACCATGGAGGCTTGGAGCAGGAGCCCCTCTGTGTTGACCTCTCAGGCTCCTGGCCTCCACTGCATGTTGTACTCTCCCTTGAGCTATGGCCAGGATGGGGGTGCTGCTTGCAAGCCAGGCTTTCCTGCTCCCAGATCGCCATGGCAACCGGGGAGCAGGCCCAGCTTGGAGCTTTCCACAGGCTGGGCTTGCTCTCCTGCTCCTGGATCCCCATGGCCACCGGGAGCAGGCCCAGCTGGGGGCTGACCACAGACCAGGCTTTCCTGCACCTGGATCAGGCCCAGCTTAGGGCTTCCCGCAGGCCAGGCTTGCTTTCCTAATCCCAGATCACCATGGCGACCAGGGAGCAGGCAAAGTTTGGGGCTGCCCTCAGGCCAGGCTTGCTTTCCTGCTCCCAGATCCTCATGGTGACCAAGGAGAAGGTGCAGCTGGGGCCTGCCCGCAGGCGGGGCTTGCTTGACTGCTCCTCCTGGATCAGGTGCAGCTGGGGGCTGCCTACAGGCTGCACTTCTCTACTTACCAATGGCCGGATCACCACAGCGACCCAGGACCCAGTGGCACTTTCCTGCCCTCCAATAGTCATAGGGTCCCAGCTGGGGGCGGGGCTTAGGCTGCACAGGGGTCCCAGCTAGGGGCTCAGGTCGCACACAGGGGTCCCGGCTGGGGGCGGAGCTTATGCCCCGCTGCCCAGGGCTGCACATGGGGCCCGGATGGCAGCTCGCGCTGTCCCACCCTGCCTGTAGTATAAGATAGAGGCCTGGTGCATAGGTGGGGTCTGGCTGGTTTGCCCCGAAAGTGTCCCGGATCAGGGTGGGGGTCCTGCTTGGGTGCCTGGCTAGCCTGGATGATGGGATGAAGGCTGTTTGCAGCTGGTCACACCCCCTTCAGGGTGGGGGTCCCCACTGGGGTGCCTGGCCAGTCTGGGCGAGGGCCTGAGAGCTGTGTTTAGGCTGGAGGGCAACTTAAGCTCCCAGCCTCTCCTTTTTTTCTTTTTTTTAATTCTGGGATTTATTTACCTTCTATAGCTGTCACTGGAGCTGAGAGCCGGCTCCAGCTCTGAGGGCTGAAAGCAGGTTTCTGGTTCTGTTTGGCTTCTATAATTAAAACTCTGTTGCCATAACTGCAGCTCTAAGCTCTGAGGCCAAAGCTGACTGAAAACAGGTCTCTGGAGCTTGTTTAGCTTCTATAATTGCAACATAGTTGCTTAGAGTGCAGTTCAGAGGCTGGCAGCGTCAGGCCAGGAACATTGGCTTCCTCCATCACTGGAGCAAGCAAGCCTCCTGTTCGCTTCAGCTGCCTGGCTGCCGGCTGCCATCTTGGTTGGCAGTTAATTTGCATATCCTGCTGATTAGCCAATGGGAAGGGTGTTGGGGTTATGGTCAATTTGCATGTTTCTCTTTTATTAGATAGGATAACTGAAGCATATTAAATTTTCAAAGAGTTTTTTAAATTATTATTATTAGTAGAGGCCCAGTGCACAAAAATTTGTGCACTGGTGGGGGTTATTGTCCCTCAGCCCCACTTGTGCCCCACTTGTGCCCTTTCACAGTCTGGGACCCCTTGGGAGATAACGACCTGCTGAGTAGGGCTGATAGGGGAGTTGGGGCGGCCCCTGTCACCTACAGAGCAGGGCCGATCAGGGGGTTGGGGAACTCCCCCTGTCACACTCAGGGCTGGGCCGATGGGGAGGTTGCAGCTCCACCCTGTCACACACAGAGCAGGGCTGATCAGGGAGTTGGGGCGCCTTCCCTTGTCACAAATAGACCAAGGCGGATAGGGAGGTTGGGGCCCTGCTCCCTATCACACACAGAGCCCCAGGGTGATCAGTGGGTATGGGCACTGCCCCCTGTCATGCTGCTCCAGGGGCCAGGACGCCTCGCTGCTCAGCTGATCCCTGTGCTAGGAGTCCTCACTGCTCTGCTGATCCCGGTGCTAGGAGGCCTCGCTGCTCCGCTAATCCCGGTGCTGGGAAGCCTCGCGGCTTCCCTTGACACAGGGACAGTGAGGCCTCACTGCTCCACTGATCCTGGTGCTGGGAGGCCTTGCTGCTCCACTGATCCTGGTGCTGGGAGGCTCCGCTGATCCCGGTGCCAGGAGGCCTCACGTCTCCACTGATCCCGAGTTGGGGAGGCCTTGTGGCTCTGCTGATCCCAGTGCTGGGAGGCGTATTACCCTTTTACTATATAGGATAGAGGCCTGGTGCATGGCTGGGGGCCGGCTGGTTTTCCCTGAAGGGTGTCCTGTATCAGGGTGGGGGTCCCACTTGAGTGCCTGGCTAGCTTGGGTGAGGGGATGATGGCTGCAGCTGGTCACACCCTCTTCAGGGTGGGGGTCCCCACTGGGGTGCCTGGCCAGTCTGGATGAGGGGATGATGGCTGTTTGCAGCTGGTCACACCACCTTCAGGGTGGGGGTCCCCACTGGGGTGCCTGGCCTGTCTGGGTGAAGGGCTGATGGCTGTTTGCAGCTGGTCACACCTCCTTCAGGCTGAGCGTACCCACTGGGGTGCCTGGCCAGCCTGGATGAGGGGATGATGGCTATTTTCAGGTGGTCACACCCCCTTCAGGGTGGGGGTCCCCACTGGGGTGCCTGGCCATTCTGGGTGAGAAGCTGAGGGCCGTTTTCAGGCTGGCGGGTGACTGAAGCTCCCAACCCCTCTTTTTTTATTTTTTTTTTTATTCTGGGATTTATTTACCTTCTATGGCTGTCACTGGGAGCCGGCTTTAGCTCTGAGGCTTAGCTCCAGCTCTGAGGCCTCGGCTGCTGAAAGCAGGTATCTGGGTTTGTTTGGGTTCTATAATCGAAACACTGTTGCAACTCCAGCTCGGCCAGCTGGCTGAAAGCATGGGGTTTGTTTAGCGTCTATAATTGCAACATAGTTGCTTAGAGTGCAAGCTCAGAGCCCAGCTGTGACAGGTGGGGAACCTTAGCTTCCTCCTTCACTGGAGCAAGCAAGCCTCCTGTTCACTTCAGCTGCCTGGCTGCTGGCCACCATCTTGGTTGGCAGTTAATTTGCATATCGCCCTGATTAGCCAATGGGAAACGTGTCGGATGTATGGTTAATTACCATGTTTTTTCTATTATTAGGTAGGATTATTCTGATGTTGGGTGCATATATATTTATAATCCTGATATTTTCCTAGTGGATTAACCCTTTTATCATGGTATAATGTCCTTCTTTGTTTCTTGTGACAGCTTTGTTTTGTTTTGTTTTCATTGAATTTATTGGGGTGACACTGGTTAACAAAATTATGAGGTTTAAGGTATACAATTCTATAACACATCATCTGTACACTGTATTGTGTGTTTACCACCCCAAGTCAACTCTCCATCCTTCACCATTTATTCCCCCTATACTCTCTTCTACCTCCTTGCACATCTCCTTCTGTAATCACCATATTCTTGTCTGTATCTATGAGTTTTTTCTCTCCCCTCCCAATCCCCTGCCCGACAGCTGTCAGCCTGCTCTCTATGAATCTTTCGACAGTCTTTGATTTAAAGTCTGTTTTGTCTCATATCAGTAGAGTCATTCCTGCTCTCTTTTGGTTACAACTGGCATGGAATAACTTTTTGATCCCTTTGCCTATGTATGTCCTTATATATAAAGTGATTGTCTTGTGAACAGCAAAGTTGCTATAATTATAACAGTCTGTTCTAAGCTGATAACAACTTAACTTCCATCACACAAAGTCTCTACTCTTTAACTTATCTCCCCCAATACACTTTGTTTTCTGGTTAAAATTTGCATCTATCCATATTGTGTATTTTTTTTAACATTTTTAGTTATAGTCATAATTTGTCTTTGAACTTTTATAACATAAATAAAAGTAATTTATACATCACTCTTACAGGAATGATACAGTATTCTGTATTTGTCTATATATTAACCTTTACCAGTAAGTTTTATGTTTTTTTACATTAGCAAGTTGTTCTTTAGCTACCTTTCATTTCAACTTGAAAAAAAAACTTGATAAGAACTCCTATTTCTTATAAAACATGTCTAGATATAATTATCTCCCTCAGCTTTTGTTTTATGATAAAGTATTTATCTCTCCTTTATTTGGGGACAGTTTATTTTTGGTAGAGTATTCTTGCTTAACAATTTTTTTTTTCATCACTTTTAATATGCCATCCCACTCCCTTCTGCTCTGTATGGTTTCTGCTGAAAAAAATCCACTGATAATTTTATGGGGCCTTATTTTGTACATAAGTCATATTTTTCTCTTGCTGCTTTCAAAATTCTGTCTTTAATTTTTGATTTTTGATGATTTGGTTACATTGTGAATCAGTGTGAATTTCAACTAATCTTGTTTGATGTTTTTGGGCTTATTGGAAGTGTATATCCATCTTCCCCATATTTGGGAAGTTTTCAATGATCATTTCTTTGAATAAGCTTTCTGGTGTTTTCTCTCTTTTCTCCATCTAAATAATTTCCATAATGCTTGATTATGTCCCTTAAGCCACTTAAGCTTTCTTCACTATTTATTTATTTTCTTATTTTTTTTTCTCTTCTGACAGAATAATTTTCAGTAATCTGTATTCAACTTCCTTGATCCTTTCTTCTTCTTGGTGTAGTCTGCTGTTTAACCCATCTAGTGATTTTTTTTTTTAGTTTAATTATTGTGTTCTCCAGCTCCATTAATTCTGTTTGGTATTCGTCTATATTTTCTCTCTGCTGAGATTTTTACTTTCTTTATGGTACTTTTTTTTTTCCCTCAGAGATCATCTTTAGGGTGGTTATTTTGGATTATCTTTCAGATAAATCATGAAATACTTTTTCAATAGAGTTTGTTTCTGGAGATTTATCTTAGCCGTTTGTTAGGAACATTTTTGCCTGATTCTTCATTCTCCTTGAATCTCTGTGTTGGAGTTTGCACATTAAGCCAAGAAGCCACCTCTCTTGACTCATACAGAAAATCCCCACTAGTCAGCTCAGATAGAGATTCTGGGAACATCTCAAATCTTTGTTTAACACACTTAATTTGTTCTTAAAGTACTCAGGGGTCTAAGGCAGGGGTCCTCAAACTTTTTAAACAGGGGGCCAGTTCACAGTCCCTCAGACCGTTGGAGGGCCAGACTATAGTTTAAAAAACAAAAAACAAAACTATGAACAAACTCCTATGCACACTGCACATATCTTATTTTGAAGTAAAAAACAAAACAAAATGGGAACAAATACAATATTTGTATTTGCATGTGGCCCGCGGGCCGTAGTTTGAGGACCCCTGGTCAGGTATGCAAGTCCCACGTGTGTACTGAGACTAAAGAGACTGAAACCAGTTTCTTGGGCAGCCTCCAGAAGCGTTTCATAATTGGACACCCCAGCCAAGTTTTTCCCTCCCCTGGGAGAATTTAGGAGCTCGCTTTTTCATCTCTTCACTATGTGGTGAAAGACATGTCGGTGGGGCTTTTGTTGACTGACATCCCAAAGGTCCATCTCTGTTTCACTTTCACCCAGGTAGCTAGGTTGTGCCAGGTTCCATAATCACTATGAGACAAGCAAGTCATAAGCCAGTCCTTTGGGAAGTCATCAGAAAATGTGTGGCTTTCCATACCAGACAAACTTATTCCCTGTCCAGGAAGAAACAGGCAGCTGTGATTTTGGTCTGTTCACTCTGTGCTGAGCCAAGAAGTGTATGCATGGCCTTTAGAACCTCATGTTACTATTTTCATTCTTTCCTAGGTGGCTAGACTGTGGCAAGCCTGTCAAAGCTCCAAGACTGGCAAGACGGATGCCAGTTCTTTGGATAATCTCAGAGAAGCTGGGACATTGGATGTATAGATAAATTTTTTCTCTCCCAGAGGGAAACTGAAAGCTGGGATTTTTCATTCACTTGTTTTGTGCCAAGCTGAACAACAAGGAGAAGCTATAGCTTCTACAAGCTATAACTATCAGAGTTCCAAGACTGGCAAGATAAAATCAAATCTTCTGAGGAGCCTTCTTGGGAATTTTAGGGCATTGCATGTGTGAACTCTTTTCTTCCTCTGGGAGAAGTTGGGTACTAGGGCATCTATTCCTGATCATATGTCACCATGCTGGGAATGAGGTAACTGGTAAGAGAATGTCCTGAATCTATCCATATCAGTTTCACTGAGTGTGGTTTCATGTTCACTTGTGGTACAGGAGTCTTTAAATGCATTTCTGTATTTCTCACCAAAAAAATTGCTCATGAATTATTGCTGAAAGTTGTGTTTGTGGGTAAGAGCAGGGTCCAGGGCTTCCTCTCTACCATCTTGCTGATATTACAGCCTACATCATTTCATTTTATGGTACTCTCCCTAGCCTTATATATTCCCTTGATTGTAAGCATACACCAGAGAACATTTTTTTTTGTTATAACCTAGTGAAAAAGATTGAGGAACATGGACTGGATAATACTGATTGAATTACTCTACTCAAATAACTGATGGATTATTGCCAATATTATGGCCAAATTCTGGAAATATGCCCAAGAGCTTTGTATTTGACCTTATCAAGATGAACTTAAAAGACAAAGATCTTAATGCAAATATATGGTATGCTTATATAGATAGTTAGTATGGTAGAACTTGGGAGTCAGCTTTTGATTGCTATATTTTAAGAAAAACTTAAGGTCAAAGTAAGATGAGAAACATGCTGGTAAAAAACAAACAAAAAATCATGAATGTTATGTGAGGAACTTAAAGGAATAAAGTTTATCCTAGAGAAGATAAATTTTGACAAGATAATATATCTATTTCCCAGAAATCAAATCATACTGTTATATGGTAGATTTAGACTTAGTTTATATTGCCAAAGAAGTGGATAATAGAAAACAAACAAACAAACAAAAATAAACAGATGCAACTTGCAGGGAACCAAATTTAAGTTGTATAATAAATTTCTAAAGCCTAACAATGGAATATTATGGTTTTCATAGTATATAAGCTTCCTCATCCCTAGAAATGATTTAATAGAAGTTGGATGATCCACCTCTGTGTTGCATGTTATAAAAAGGATTAGGATATTGGATGGGTATCTATTTACTCTGGATTAATTCTTAAATCACATTTGTCTCAGAGTCTACTAAGAGGAGACCACATTTATTTTCAAATGTGCCCTGCCATTTCTGACTCACAGTCTTAATAACACACACACACACACACACACACACACACACACACACACACACACACATTTTAGCAGGACATAATATTAATGTCAGTGACCACACATGTATAGAACGTTTTTGCAAAAAGCATGTATCCTAGGTAAACGTCAAGTTTAAAGGTGTGGCTGGCTATAAGAGACAAAAAAGTAGAAAATTAAAAACAGCAGGCAAGGAAATTAATGAAATTAAGGTCTTAAAGTTAGACAAGTAGGTGACAAATACAGGTCCAAAAGAGTATATTAATAATGAGTCATGAGTGACTTCAGGCATTAAATTGGTATAATTCAACAGAAAATGTGTCATAATTTATTTGAAGTTTCTTGCTTATGCATAGTAATCTACGGAATTACATTTTGATGTGTTGAATATCGCATTTTGCTTTGAGAACATGCTTATGAATAAAGCCCACTGCACAGTACAGCTCACACCTTAGAAGTCATGTGCCCAGCTATGCTTTTCCAATTAACACAGCATTTCAAATTGAGTTTTACATGTTTGCAGGTTTGAATCTATAAAGTGGGAAGAGAGCTGAAACTCCAATTGGAGAACAAGCTAAGGTGTAATAGAAAGGTCAGAACTGGATCACATTTTACTTGGAATACGATGATTTATTTGTTACAATTCAAGCATAAATTTCATACTTTACTATATTATTTTTTCTGTCTTTATCATTTCTGTATTTTTAAAACTGATATACCCCCTATATAATGTCATTTGTAAACAACTAAGCAAGATTTTAAGATGGGACAGTTACATAATATTATGATTTAATCTCATTGTTGAAAAACACAATTACACTTTTCAAAATGTTATCACATATTAATGTTAAAAATGGAGAGGGTGAAAAGAATACATAATGCTGAAATCTCAGAAAAATAAAAAAAGTTGAAATTTGGAATTGACAAAGTAAAAAATAAAATAACCCATGTGCTTTGATTTTTCTATTTTTGATGAATTAGTGTTTAACCTCTATTGAGTCATCGTCAGGGATGGCAAAGTATTGGTATGAAGGATACTTAGCATAAATCCAGTTTGCCAGAATATATTGTCAGGCAATATGCAAGTGGCATTTTATAAATTACATTATATTTAAAAAATGAAGCACTGCCCACAGTACTAAATGTTGATTGCAATATTCTGTGAAGCTCAAAACCTTTACCTTTAAAAAATCATTGTATTAAAACACAATGCAGGAAATGCTAAAATGTAACATGGGATAGTTTACAAAATTTAAATAGCAAAATGTTTTAAAAATACATATTTATTACTAAACTAAAGAAACAATGAAGATAAATTGTAAATAAATGAATGAATAATAAAATAAATAAATGTGCAAGGTATTATTACTGGACCTTTGAATATATCAGGAAACAAAGATATTGTGTAAATTCTTTTTTTTTTATTGCTTAAAGTATTACAAAGGGTATTACATATGTATCCATTTTATCCCCCCGCCCTAGACAGTCCCCTAGCCTCCCCTATCACCCAGTGTCTTATGTCCATTGGTTATGCTTATATGCATGCATACAAGTCCTTTAGTTGATCTCTTACCCCCCTACCTCCTGCCCCCCAACCCTCCCCGGCCTTCCCGCTGCAGTTTGACAATCTGTTTGAGGCAGCTCTGCCTCTGTATCTATTATTGTTCAAAAGTTTATAATGGTCTCTATTGTCCATGAATGAGTGAGATCATGTGGTATTTTTCCTTTATTGACTGGCTTATTTCACTTAGCATAATGCTCTCCAGTTCCATCCATGACGTTGCAAATGGTAAGAGTTCCTTCCTTTTTAGAGCAGCATAGTATTCCATCGTGTAGATGTACCACAGTTTTCTAATCCATTCATCTACTGATGGGCACTTAGGCTGTTTCCAGATCTTAGCTATGGTGAATTGTGCTGCTATGAACATAGGGGTGCATATATCCTTTCTGATTGGTGTTTCTGGTTTCTTGGGATATATTCCTAGAAGTGGGATCACAGGGTCAAATGGGAGTTCCATTTTCAGTTTTTTAAGGAAACTCCATACTGTCTTCCATAGTGGCTGCACCAGTCTGCATTCCCACCAGCAGTGCACAAGTGTTCCTTTTTCTCCACATCCTCTCCAGCACTTGTCGTTTGTTGATTTGTTGATGATAGCCAGTCTGACAGGTGTGAGATGGTACCTCATTGCTGTTTTGATTTGCATCTCTCGGATGATTAGTGACTTTGAGCATGTTTTCATATGTCTCTTGGCTTTCTGGATGTCCTCTTTTGAAAGGTGTCTATTTAGGCCCTTTGCCCATTTTTTGATTGGATTGTTTATCTTTCTTTTGTTAAGTTGTATGAGTTCCCTATAAATTTTGGAGATTAGGCCCTTATCAGATATGTCATTGGCAAATATGTTTTCCCACACAGTGGGATTTCTCGTTGTTTTGTTGATGGTTTCTTTTGCTGTGCAGAAGCTTTTTATTTTGATGTAGTCCCATTTGTTCATTTTTTCTTTAGTTTCAAGTGCCCTAGGAGCTGTATCAGTGAAGAAATTGCTTCGGCATATGTCTGAGATTTTGTTGTCTTTGGATTCTTCTAGAATTTTTATGGTTTCCCGTCGTACATTTAAGTCCTGTATCCATTTTGAGTTTATTTTTGTGTATGGTGTAAGTTGGTGGTCTAGTTTCATTTTCTTGCATATATCTGTCCAATTTTCCCAGCACCATTTATTGAAGAGACTATCTTGGCTCCATTGTATGTTCTTGCCTCCTTTGTCAAATATTAATTGAGCATATTGGTTCGGGCCGATTTCTGGGCTCTCTATTCTATTCCATTGATCTATATGCCTATTCTTGTGCCAGTACCAGGCAGTTTTGAGAACAGTGGCTTTGTAATACAACTTGATATCTGGTATTGAGATCCCACCTACTTTGTTCTTTTTCAGGATTGCTGCAGCTATTCAGGGTCTTTTTTTATTCCAGATGAATTTTTGGAGAGTTCGTTCTAGATCTCTGAAGTATGCTGTTGGTATTTTAATGGGAAGTGCGTTGAATTTATAGATTGCTTTGGGTAGTATGGACATTTTAATGATGTTGATTCTACCAATCCATGAACACGGTATGTTCTTCCATCTGTTTATGTCTTCCTCTATATCTTTTTTCAACGTCCTGTAGTTTTCTGAGTAGAGGTCTTTTACCTCTTTAGTTAAGTTTATTCCTAGGTAGCTTAATTTTTTTGGTGCAATGGTAAACGGGATTGTTTTTATAATCTCTCTTTCTGAAAGTTCACTATTGGTGTATAGAAATGCCTCAGATTTCTTGGGGTTAATTTTGTATCCTGCTACATTGCCAAATTCATGTATTAAGTCTAGTAGCTTTTTGATGGAATCTCTAGGGTTTTGTATGTATAATATCATGTCGTCTGCAAATAAGGACAGTTTTACTTCCTCTTTTCCAATTTGGATGCCTTTTATTTCTTCTTCTTGCCGAATTGCAATGGCTAACACTTCCAGTACTATGTTGAACAGGAGTGGTGAGAGGGGGCATCCCTGTCTTGTTCCTGTTCTTAGGGGAAATGGTGTTAGTTTTTGTCCATTGAGTATGATGTTGGCTGTGGGCCTGTCATATATGGCTTTTATTATGTTGAGGTATGATCCTTCTACTCCCACCTTGCTGAGAGTTTTTATCAAAAATGGGTGTTGAATTTTGTCAAATGCTTTTTCTGCATCAATTGATATGACCATGTGGTTTTTTTCTTTCAATTTGTTTATGTGATGTATCACGTTTATTGATTTGCGGATATTGTACCATCCTTGCATCCCTGGGATAAATCCTACTTGGTCATGGTGTATGATCTTTCTGATGTACTGCTGGATCCGATTTGCTAAGATTTTGTTGAGGATTTTGGCATCTATGTTCATGAGGGATATTGGCCTGTAATTCTCTTTCATTTTGTTGTCTTTACCTGGTTTTGGTATTAGGGTGATGCTGGCTTCATAGAATGAGCTTGGAAGTGTTCCTTCCTCTTGAATTTTTTGTAGTAGTCTGAGGAGGATAGGTTTTAGTTCTTCCTTGAATGTTTGGTAAAACTCCCCTGTGAAGCCGTCTGGTCCTGGGCTTTTGTTTGATGGAAGCTTTTTGATGACTGCTTCAATTTCTTCCATAGTTATTGGCCTGTTGAGATTTTTAGATTCTTCCTGATTGAGTTTTGGAATGTTGTATTTTTCTAGGAATTTGTCCATTTCCTCCATGTTGTCTAGTTTGTTGGAGTAGAGCTGTCCATAGTATTTTTTAACAATCATTTGTATTTCTGTGGGGTCTGTTGTTATTTCGCCTCTATCGTTTCTGATTTTATTTATTTGGGTCCTCTCTCTCTGCTTCTTGGTGAGTCTGGCTAGAGGTTTGTCAATCTTGTTTATCCTTTCAAAGAACCAGCTCTTGGTTTCATTGATTTTCTGTATTGTTTTTTTGGTCTCTATGTCATTTATTTCTGCTCTAATCTTTATTATCTCCTTCCTTCTGCTCACTCTGGGGTTTTCTTGTTGCTCTCTTTCTAATTCTTTGAGTTGTAGAGTTAGATGATTTACTACCATTTTTTCTTGTTTTTTGAGATAGGCCTGTAGAGCTATAAACTTCCCTCTCAGGACTGCTTTCATTGTGTCCCATAGGTTTTGGATTGTTGTGTTTTCATTGTCATTAGTTTCCAGGATGTTTTTAATTTCTTCTTTGATCTCATTGGTAACCCAATCAATATTTAATAGCATGCTATTCAGCTTCCAGGTGTTTGAGTATTTTGGGTTGTTTTTATTGTAGTTTATTTCTAGTATTATGCCATCGTGGTCTGCGAAGATGCTTTTTATGATTTCAATCTTCTTGAATTTGGGGATACTTTGCTTGTGACCCAATATGTGGTCTATTTTTGAAGATGTACCATGAGCACCTGAGAAGAACGTATATTCCCTGGCTTTGGGGTGAAGTGTTCTGAAGATGTCTATTAAGTCCATCTGATCTAGTGAGTCATTTAGGATTGCTGTATCTTTGCTGATTGTTTGTCTATAGGACTTATCCAGTGCTGTCAATGGTGTATTAAAGTCCCCTACTATGATTGTATTGTTGTCGATCTCTCCTTTGATATCTTCCAGGAGTTTTTTTATGAATTTGGGTGCTCCTACATTGGGTGCATATATATGTTTACCAGGGTTATATCTTCTTGTTGTATTGATCCCTTTAGTATTATGAAGTGGCCTTCCTTATCTCTTGTTAAGGCCTTCACTTTGAGGTCTATTTTGTCCGATATAAGTATTGCTACCCCAGCTTTCTTTTCCTTTCCATTTGCCTGAAAGATATTTTTCCATCCTTTCACTTTCAGTCTGTGTGAGTCCCTTCTAATGAGGTGGGTTTCTTGTAGACAGCAGATGTATGGGTCATGTTTTTTTTTATCCATTCAGCCACTCGATGTCTTTTGGTTGGAGCATTTAGTCCGTTTACGTTTAAAGTTATTATTGAAAGGTACTTGTTTGTAGCCATTTCTTTTTGTGTGTGTGTGTGGCTGTTTTCTTTCTGAGCTTTTTATTTCTTCTTTTTATACCAGTCCCTTTAGCATTCCTTGCATTGCTGGCTTGGTGGTGACAAACTCCCTTAGCCTTTTTTTGTCTGTGAAGCTTCTTATTTCCCCTTCAAGTTTGAATGATAGCCTTGCTGGATAGAGTATTCTTGGATTCAGTCCTTTGCTTTGCATCACTTTGTAAATTTCAGTCCATTCTTTTCTGGCCTTATGTGTTTCTGTTGAGAAGTCATTTGACAATCTAATGGGAGATCCCTTGTATGTAACTTTCCGTCTCTCTCTTGCAGCCTGTAAGATTCTCTCTTTGTCCTGAACATTTGCCATGGTGATTATGATGTGTCTTGGTGTGGGTCTTTTCGGGTTCACCTTGTTTGGGACTCTCTGGGCTTGTGTGACTTTTTTCTTCCCCACCTCAGGAAAGTTTTCTGATATTATTTCTTCAAGTAGGTTTTCTAATCCTTGTTCATCCTTCTGTTGTTCTGGTACTCCTATTATTCGTATGTTGTTTCGTTTCATGTTGTCCCAAAGCTCCCTTAGGCTCTCCTCCTGTCTTTTAATTTTTTTCTCCAATTGCAGTACATTTTGGGTGTGTTTTGCTTCCTTGTCTTCTAATTCACTAATTCGGTCCTCCGCTTCTCCTAGTCTACTGTTGATACTTTCAATGGAGTTTTTCATTGCAGCTATATCACTCTTCATTTCTTCTTGGGTCTTACTTAAGTTGTTGATTTTTTCATCTGTTTCTTCTAGCTTCTTCCATATGTTATCGATTTTTTCATCTATTTCTTCTAGCTTCTTCCATATGTTATCGATTTTTTCATCTGTTTCTTCTTGCTTCTTGAAGAGGTTGTTGATTTTTTCCTCCATCCGGTTTATGCACTCTAGGACCCTTATTCTGAATTCTTTATCTGTCATGTTGCATGCCTCTGTATTACTTAGCTGCTTTTCTGGAGAGTCCTCCTTCTCTTTCCTTTGGGGGTTTCTTTGTCTACCCATGTTTGATCTCACTGACATATCTAGATGTTGAGTCATTCAGTGGTTGCTCCCTGGGTGGCAGTGACTCCTTGGTCTGTGGTTGCTCTTCGGGCGGTTGTGGTAGCTGCTGCTCTTCAGTTGGCAGCAGCTCCTCTGGTGGGTGCTGTTCACAGCTGTGGTGGCTCTTCTGGCTGGTGGGGCGAGGTTTCACGTACAGCTGCTGTTCCTCAGCAGAGGATGTGGTGCTCAGGAGGTTTCTGTTGCTTGGATCTGCTGCATTGATTTAAAGGCACAAAATACAACACAACAAGGCACCACGTACCAGGCACTCTACACAAATATATTCACGATATTAATAACTCCAAATAAAGGTGACCAGCTGAATTAAGAGAATTAGGGGATAAGGAAGAAGGAAGAGAAAAAGATAAAAGAAAAAAAAAGAAAAGAAAAGTAGGGACCAAAAAAAGGAGTGCAAAAATGGAATCGGGAAAAAGGAGGGGGGAAAATAAAAGCGAGAAAAGAAAAGAAAAAAAAAAGAGCGAAAAGAGAGAATGAAGTGGAGGAGGGGAAGAGACTTTTTATATGAGGAGAATACTCCTATAGAACAGCCATTAATCCCAACAAATTCCAGCAACAGCTCCCTGGGTATGAATGCAAACTAGAAACAACCAATAATATAACAATGAAAATAGAATGGAGAACACTAATCCCAAAATAAAATAAAGAGAAAATAAAATGGCACTTTAAAAAATGGTAAAATGGTAGCAGTAATAATACTGGTTAAAAAATAAGAAGGTAGTAATTAAAAGGGTAAAATCAGGTGATGGAAAAAGAAAAAAAAAAGAACAGAAAAAAAAATTGATTTCTTAGTTAAAAAGTGAAAAAAGAAAAAAAAAATGCAGTAGTGAAGGTCCTTCGGTTCTTCTATTCTTCAGTGTGGCTCGCCTTAGACCTTCCAGGTATTCAGGAGAGTGTTGAGTTTCCCTGCGATATACTGTTCCTCTGTGTTGT